>NW_024395977.1:18212391-18522605 GCF_016617805.1 Bactrocera tryoni
TCTTGGCGGCCAAAGAACATACTTTTGAAGGCGAAACGTTTCCTCCACAGGGTTGTGCGCTGGGTTTGCGACCCGCCACGAAAAAAACGCCACCAATGAAAATGAGCAAAAAGCCTCGAAAGACAAGCCCCCCTTTTAATGAGGACCATGACAATAGACTTTGCTAGGCCCGAAATAAGGTTATCTGTAGTACTAGATTCCAGCAAAGAAAAATTCACTAAGCTACCAGCCTGTCGCCTGATCGAAAAGCCACCAACCAGATCGATCATGTTGTGATACATGGAAGACACGCCTCCAGTGTTTTAGATGTGCGTACGCTCCGAGATAGTAACATCGGACTCGGACCACTATCATATTGCAGCCAAGGTACGCACCCGCCTCTGTGCAGCTAAAATCACACGTCAACGAACACAAGGAAGGTTCGACGTCGAGAAGATGCAATATACAGCCGAACGATTTCCCACTTGACTTGCACTCCTGCTCTCTGAGAGCACTCATTAACAACTTGGTATTAGGGAACTATGAGACAGTATTTCCAGCTCCTTACGTACATCTGCAACCGAAACCATTGGTTTTGGGAAAATGCAAAAGCTGGTATGACGAGGAATGCCGTGTCGCAGCGGAGAGAAAAAAACTGCCTACATCGCAACGTTGCAATCGACCACAACATCTATGGGATGGGATATATACCGACAGTTGAAGAGGGAAGCGAGACAGGTTTACGGACAGAAAAAGATAAAGGCCGAAGTACGAAGAGCTTGATAAGTTGTCAACAAGGGTAATACTCGAATATTCTACCAAAAAATGCGGCGGCTTACAGAAGGTTTCAAGGAGCATACTCTTGTAGAATATCCAGAAGTGATCAAGTAACCGATGTCAAGAGCCTATTATGGACGGCACACCCCTCCAGTCTGCTGAATGGCAGTGAAAGCATAACGCCAGAAGATGGCGTTGGAGCAGACATTCCATTGCCCGACCATGAAGAAGTTCGAATAGAAATTACCCTTCAAAAGTGCAACAAAACGGCGGGAACCGATGAATTGCCGGCCGAGCTATTCAAACACGGCGGCGAAGAACTGATAAGGAGCATGCATCAGGTTCATTGTAAAATTAGTCGGACGAAAGCATGCTCAACGATTGGAATTTAAGTGTGCTCTGCCCAATCCACAAAAATGGAGACTCCACAATCTGCGCCAACTACCGTGGGATAAGTTTTCTAAATATCGCATCTAGCGAGCGTACTGTGTGAAAAAATAACGCTCACCGTCAATAAACTGATTGGACTTTATCATTGTGACTTTAGGCCTGGAAAATCAGCAACCGACCGCCATTCTCCATGCGCCAAATCTTTGAAAACACCCGTGAAAAGATAATTGGCACTCACCCCATCTCTGTCGACTTCAAAGCTGCTTTTGACAGCACTACAAGGAGTCGAGCAGGTACAATCTTCTATAAGAGTGTACAGCTGATTCCATATACCGATGATATTGATATCAATGGGCTCAGCAACCGCCATTAGTTCTACTTTCTCCAGACTGGATAAGAAAGTAAAGCTAATGGGTCTGGTAATGAACAAGAGCAAGTCGAAATATCTCCTGTTGTCAAACAAACAGCCGTCGCATTCCCGACCAGGATCCCACGTCACTGATGGCAGTTATAATTTTGTCTATCTTGGAACCAGCATTAACAGCAACGACAATGTCAGCCTCTAAATCGAACGCAGAATAACTCTTGCCAACAGGTGCTACTTTGGACTTAGTAAGCAATTGAGAAGTAAAGTCCTCTCTCGACAAACACAAACCAAATTCTATAAGTCACTCATCATTACCGTCCTGCTATATGGTGCAGAGGCATGTACGATGACAACATCTGAGTTTTCTAGAGAAAGGTTCTGCGAAAGAGTTATGGTCCTTTGCTTATTGGCCACGGCGAATATCGCTATATAAGTGTCAGCGTCTGCGCTGGCTAGGTCATGTACGTATTGACGAAAACATTCCATTCCTACCGAGGGAAGCAGAGGTGGAGAAAGACCAAGCTTCGTTTGGAATGTCCTATTTTTGCAGTTCAATCCTTATTTGCACAATAACATAACAAATAAATAACGTATACATTTTAATTTTCTATAAAGAACTTATTTAATTCCCGCTTAATGTTAAAGGAATATAACAAGTAAGAAAAGACTATGTTCCGGTGCAGCCGAACATTTTGTACTCTTGCAATTTACAAAAAACAAAACATATAGTATACCAGATATAACACTTACACTGCTCAACATACTATTCGGCATAAGGTTTGTTAGAAAAACGAAAATTAACAAAAACGAAGTATCAGTCCGACTTTGTCTATTAATTATTATTATTCCACTTATTGAAAATTTTACCCTAGGTTTTCGAAAATATCGATATTAGGTATATGAAGGCTCAGGGAACTATTCACTCGATTCAAAAAAATTTTGATACAGAGGAATCGATAATTTCGGTCAAAAGTCGACTATAGATTCTGGAGTCCATATATTCGGTACCCAGGGGATTGAGCAGTTTCGATTGGATTTAGGCAATTTTTGGTCATAGCGTGGCATACTTTAAAGGAATTATAAGTCAAAAATTGAATTCAGATAAGTATATTAATTGCTTCTGGATTTGTGTACAGCAAAGAGAGAGATTCAAATAGATCGATTTCGCCCAATTTCACAATGTCATAATAATAACTAACTAAGATTAGAGACTTGTGTGAAATTTCATTTAGACGGTTTGAGTAATTCGCGAAAAATCTTAACAACAAATTTTGAGAATACAGTTTCGTGAAAAAAGAGTTTAAAGTTTTAAGGGATTAGATAGCTAACATCCAGCGTGCAACCTCAAAAATGTTGCGTAAATGCTTATTCAGCTTGCAATGGCCGGCGATTAGTAGCCTGAGTTTATACCTAATGAGGTAAATTGCAAATTTAAACCTGCTAAGATTGTACCCTCCCATTAGCAACTTGGCATGTCGCATGCCATGCAATTGTTGACAATGCCTTTCCCTGCCGACTCCTTGTAGAGCAACTCGTTTATGGTACGGGGACCCACTCCTGTTAAGGGTTCAGGTCCTACCATGGCGGGCGAGCTCAGCAGGCAGTTCGTTCCGGCTATACCTCTGTGACTGCGCACCCAGTTGGGGTGCACCTGGTTACGTCCCGCTAATCTGTTCAGCCGTTCTCTGCACTCCTGCACCGGTAGCGATTTGATCTCCTAGGAGGAAGTTGCTCTTAGTGCCGCATGACTATCGCTAGGTATGGTCATACGCTCAGTACGATAGTTGCGTTGGAGATTTATCTCTATACACCGACTTATGGCACAGACTTCTGTTTGAATAATGCTCAGAAAACTTTCCATAGCTATGGAGAGCTTAGTGTGTGGGCCTGCGATGCGACTAATTCCCTTCCATATTTTCGAGCCGTCGGTATAACACTTGATCGTACTGTTCCTCAGTAGCAGCTGGAGAGTGGAATCTTCTACTCATCTTTGCTGCCAATGGTAACCTTGAACGTCTTAGTGAAGTTAACCCTTTTGGTAATGCTGTCCCTTGGGAGAAAGGCCAATGGCATAGTGCCATTTATCTCTTTCATCCTCTGGGACGAGATTACCTTACCTTTACCACACCCTTCTGCCATTATTTGCAGAAGTCCTCTTATCGGGGACTTTCCAAGTCACAACAGTCGCAGCTCATTCCGCCTTATTGTCGCTGAGTTGAGTAGCAACCTCATCCACCAGCACCTTTTCCGCGTCCTTGCTCCCGGTGGCCGTTGTAGGCTTGTATGGCCTCGCCTGGTGATCGGGGTAGCGTTAACTGGGCAGCGGCTTCAAGCCCCGATGCAGTCTCGCTGCTACGCTCCTTTGCAGGGGATACACTGCTTCCCCTGACCCTTCTCCTGGCCAGAACCTCTGCCACCTCAGGAGTCTTCCCCTACCGAAGGTTCCGCAGGTACTATTTCAGGCTGAAACCACTCATGCCTTCCTACTAGGGTCATCATGCCAACCGGTTTTGCCAGCTGCTGGAAGAGGGGGCAAGTGATGAAAAAAAAAAACTCTCACACTGACAGAAGCATTTGGTATTGGTTTGTTTGAATGACGCAAATCATAATACATACATATGCAGGAGTTTAGGAATTGGTGGACTAAGTTGACATTTTTTTTTTTTTTTTTATTGAAAAGGATAATACAATTACACCTTAACATTCTAAAAATTTTACAGCATTAGCGACTAAGGCCATCAGCCACCAGCTTCTTAAATATTGGTAAACGAATATACAATGATTTCGTTATTTAAGAGTATCAAACTTCAAAATAGATATCTAGCGTACATATAAATTTAATAAACTCTTTTATATTAGTATGTGTTAGTAATTCTGTTAAGTTTAAGTTGAGACGGTTGTGTTCCAATGATGTGCAGTTTTGTATTAAATGTTGAGTTGTGAGATTCTCGGTATTACAATATGGGCAAACTGGTGTTTGTGAGTTTTCCAATATATGTTTGTGTGTTAGTTTGGTGTGACCCAACCGAAAGCGAGTGTATACAATGCAATGTCTTCTGGATATGGTTGTAGGGAAGAGAGGCGATCTTCGTTGAGGATTTATTATTTTGTAATAGTGGGAGTATTGGCTCCAGTGTTCATTTTCTGCCTCACGATAGGATTTTTTAGCAAAATTTTTAATGTCGTTTTTATTGTTGGTATTTATAAGTTTTAAGGGAGCTCTTGTCGCATGTTTGGCTTGGGAGTCGGCTAGAGTATTGTCTTGTATACCAATGTGGTTAGGTATCCATGATAACTTGATTTTACTACTATTGTCGATGAGGATATCTCAAATTTGAGAAACAGTTGGATCAGCATAATTGACGTTTAGTATGGCTTTGAGCGACGATAAAGAATCACTGAAGATGAGAAGCTTACGTCTACTCTTTTTTGCTATTAGGCAAGCGTTCCTGCACGCTGTGGCTGTTGCTTCTGCCGTGAAAATTGAGGCAAAAGGAGGTAGTATAGCTGACATGATTACGGAGTTATCCTTAACGACACTGAAGGCCACATTATTGTAATCCTTTGATCCATCTGTGTAGAGTGTATCCCAATTTTTGTGAGAACTTATAATTTCTGAGAAGTATTTTAAATAAATGTCTGGTGGTGTAATTTCTTTTTTAAATTTAGCCAAATCCAGAATAACGCAGGTTTTTGTAAGACTCCAAGGAGGAGCGCGAAGGCTTGGGATCACTGGGTTATTTAAATGAATATTCATTTCCTTTGCAGAATGGATCAGCGTTTGTAAGGCTGAGGTTTTCCTGGTTTTTCTTTTCCGGTGTAGCCTGTTTGTTAGTGCGGCTTTAACAGGAGAGCCTTCGGCATTGATGATTTTCGTAATCATGCTTCTGGTGATGTAAAGCAATCTGTTTTCTAAGGTAGGTAACCCGGCTTCGGCTAGAATGTTTTCTATAGGGGTAGTACGGAAAGCCCCAATGGCAAGTCGGGCTGCAGTGTGGTATGCTGACGCCATCTTTGACCAGTTTCTTTTTGATGTTTTGCTGAATATAGGGAACCCATAATCAATTTTTGACACAATTATTGATTTAACTACATATATGAGTGAGTGTGTTGGAATTACTCTCTAATTTTATATTGCTGAGGCACTTGATTACGTTTAATCTATTAGATATGAAGTGATGAACATAATTGTGTTATGTGATCATTCCATGTGTACTTATGATAAAATATTAAGCCTAAAATTTTAAGTTTATTTACATTTATAATATTACAGTTGTTGATGCTTAATGAGATATTATTACAATTTCGTTTGTTACATATGTGTAGGTGTTTAGATTTACTAGTAGAGATTTTAGTACCACTGATATGACACCAGCTTAAGATATTGTTAAAAAGAGTGTTAATTTGGTTAGTAAAAGTATTTGAATTTCGCACGATGTTGAAGATATAAAGATCATCGGCATACAGTAGATGTTTAAAGTATTTGTGTTCATTTATTATACGGCTTAAATGATCGAAGGCTATAAGGAAAAGTGTTACGGACAAAGGAGAGCCTTGTGGAATACCGTTTTCAATTGGACATTGCTCACTTATAACACCATTAACTTTTACGCGAATTTTTCGATTGAGAAGGTAGTGCCGTATATAGTTAATTATTTTTGGACCGAGTTTCCAAGTGGTTAGTTGTGCTATGATAGTATGGAAACCAACTCGGTCGAAAGCTTTTTCCATGTCAATCGAAATAATTGAAAAATGGTTTTTACTAAAGAGAGAGTTTGATATTTCCTCATCTAAGGTAAGAAGAGCATCAATTGTACCGCGACCAGGCTTAAATGCTGTTTGTCGATTAGAAAGTAGATTATTATTTAAGAGGTACCACATTAATCTTCTTGCTACCATTATTTCCATTACTTTCGATAGACATGAAATAAGTGAAATTGGGCGATAACCTTCAGTGGTGTTTTTTGGGTTTTGGTATGGAAATAGTGAGACTTGTTTTCCAAAATTGAGGTACTACGCTATTTGTAAATATTATGTTGTATAATTGGCTTAGTTTAGTTTTACCAATGGGGAAAGGTTTTTAATAAGCGGATAGGGGATTTTGTCCAAGCCTGGAGTTTTACCTTTCACTGTAGAGAGGCAAGAATTAAGTTCAAGTGTAGAGAAAGGAAGATCTATTTGCATTGCTTTTTGACTTAATTGGTAATTAATATGGACAGAATTAATATATAGACTTTTTCTAATTACGTATTCATCACAAAAATTGCTATTTTTTGAATAGTTTGACCAGGTTTTGGCAAAAACCTGTGCTATTTCTACTGGAGTGGAAGTGCTTAAATTTTCAGAGTTTTGAATTACGTGGATATTTTTTTAAGGGAAATTTCCATGGATGATATTTATTTTGATCCAGAGAATTTGGGAGCTCTTTTGGTAATTAATATCCCTCGTAAATTCTATAAATGCGGTTCGTTTTGAGATTTTAACTTCTTTTTTAAACTTTGCATTGGCTTTTTTTATACATAATTTAAAACATTTTCATTTGTGGGATTACGCTTGGTAATTTTCCATAAATCCACTTTTTGAAGCCTTAGGGAAGTAAGTTCCTCATTCCACCAGTAAGTTGAGCGTTTTCAAAGCCTGGGCTTGTTAACTGGTATGGACAAGTGAGCAGCTTGTTTTATTTTTCTTAGCATAGCTGCCGCTGCCTGGTTACTATTGTTAATGTTGAAGGTTAAATCGGCTAAAAGTCTCTCCACCGATTTTTGATACAATATCCAATCAGTAAATTTTAGGTTGTACCCCCTATTGAAGTTCATATTCAATATTGAGAGGCGGATTACAGATGCTAAGACCAATGTGTGTTAGTGTTGATCGTGTCGAAAAATGGGTAGGGAATTTGTCGTTAAGTGGTATTAGATTATTGTTTTGTATGAAGTTGGAAATGATTTTACCTCTTTTGTTATAATTAGAGGAACTCCATAGAGGACTCCATCCGTTAAAGTCGCCAAGAAGTATGTGATGAAGTGTTAATAAGATTTGATAAATCGGCTTCTGTTAAATTGTCGGTTGGCGATATATAAGCGTTAATTATTGTGAAAGTAATGTTGGACTTAATATTAGCAGCCACTGAAAAGATATTATTATTTATCTTAACATTGGAATGTTCAAGTGAGTTATAGATTAATAGAGCTACTCCCCTTTTAGCAATTGAATCGCGCTCTATGTCGTTATTTGTGTAAGTAGAAAAATTTGGTGGTATCATACTGTCATTGGGTTATTGAATAAATGAGTTTCTTGGAGAGCAACTATATGAACCAGATTTTCTTTTAGAAGTAAAGTGAGCTCATTGTAATTGTTGTAATAACCATTAAGATTCCACTGCAGAATCTTAAGTACCATAAAGAATCAATGAGTGTTAGGTGAGAAGAAACTTCACTATTAAAGAAATATTTAATAGTAAGAGTTTTTTAGAATACTATATCGTTAACGGTTTCTGAGCTAAGAGAATCTGTTGAGAGAGCTAGAAGAGTATTTTGGATAGCAGTTCGGTCTTCGGTGTTTTGTAGTACATACTGTATTATTGTTTAAGTATTGTGTGAGAAGAGTGCGTGCGTTTAAAAGGGAGATTAGGTTATTGTTGTTTGGTAAAGAAGGATTGGAAGAGGATATGTTATGTGAGTGTTTATTTGAATCAGTTGTGTAGTTAGATTTTTGTGTGTATTGCTGGTAAGGAGTAACAATCTATTGTTAATAGTAAGAGAAGTATCAGAGGATGGGAATTGTTTGCTGTTGTTATTTGTTTTTTGTTCTATTGGTTTTCCGATTTTTTTATTTATTGCTTCTTCTAAATTGTCTGTTGGTGAGACTTATTCTTTTGGTTTGTTGTATAATTTTTCAGTTGCTTTTTTGTAACTACATTTATTTAGTGTTTTGTATGTTAGAATACCTTTCCTTTTAAGTATGGTGGGACATATTTTGTGGTCCGATCTATGTTGTTGTCTACAGTTAATGCATTCTACTTTACTACATGGAGTGGGGTTATGGGTTGAAGAGGAGCAAACATTACACTTCGGATCGGATTTGCAATGTTTGGCTGTATGGCCCAAAACAAAGCAGTTTTTACACTGCATTGGGGATGGGATGTAAGGTTCAACTTTAACTTTAAGCCAAGCGACATTAACTTCTTTGGGTAATTCATATGCATTAAAGGAAATTATGTGAAGAGGGGTGTTTACAGTTTTACCATCTATGATTTTTGTAATTTTTTGCACTCTGTTGCACCCTGCTGACGTAGACCGTCCACTATTTCATTTTCAGTAAGACTAGCAAGGCAGCTTGCATATATAACGCCTTTCACCGTGTTTAGTGTTGGGTGTAAATTAACGGAAATTTCACAAATGTTTAATAGTTTTGTTGCTTTAAGGAATTTGTTGGTCCGTTGGTTATTTTTGGTGAGAATGAGAAGATTTCCGTCTCTGGTAAATGAGACAGAACTGGGTGGTTCATATGTGATTGATTCTAGGGCTTTTTGGAGAAGGAATATATTAATGGATTTTAAAGGTTTTTGACTGCCTTTGTTTTTAATTATTAGGAATTTGGGACAAGAGGAAGGGGAGAGGTTCAGGGTTTTGTTGTTTTTCTTTAAACGTGGGAAGTCATGGGGATTATTGAGATTAGGAGTTTTCCGTTTGGGCGATGGCTCCGCTCCAAGACTGCAAAGTAGTTTTGGTCACCACCTCCAGGATCGGAGGCCATGATTGATTTACAATGCAAAGTATTTTTTTTTAAATTACAACAAGATCACTATATTTTTGTTTACACTGATTAATTATAAGTTTAATTATTAAGAGAAAGTCACTATCTTTAAAAATTGACACTTGACAACAATAAAACTGACAAAAGTTTCAGAACACTGTAGCTTTTCCGCTAGTTTTCTACCTGATATGTTTTGATTTTTCGCTGCACTTTTGGTTAACTACTCATTTTGAAACCAACACTTATCGAATTCTATTGAAACTTAACAGGAGAATCGGATTATATTTTGCAAAGACATTTTCATATGAAAAAGTATTAAATTTGAAATTCAAAAAATTTTAAAAATTTAATTGTGCGCAATCCTTATATTATAAGACCAACCGAATATGGCAGATAGGGATAGTATAGACCCGATTTTATCTAATTTTGGTAATACAAGATACTTTTTGAGTGGGTTTGAGGTACATAATATATACATATATAAATGTAAGGTGGCAACGCTGGTCAATAAAGGACAGCCTGGCAGGAAGAGGAGAGGAAGAGAGAGAGCGAAGAATCGGCAGCAGAGTAGTGTGAATTTGGATTTTGAGGACTGAGGTTCAACTTTTGTATAATTTAATTTCATTTTGTATCAACTATTGTGTAATAAATCTCATTTGTGTTAATAAACTTTGATCCTATTGGACCTTACATGGGGGCTCAACCGAAGAACAAAAACGGAACACGGAATGTTACATTCAAATAAAAAGCCGAGTTAATTCACAGCAGCCAAAAAAACGCAGAAGGACGGAGCAGAAAATTCGAAGAACGAATTAGTTGCGGTCGAAGTATGCAGCGAAAACAAAATAGAGCGCAGCAGCGAGAACAGAGCAGCAGTCAACGAAGTTGAGATATTTAAACAAAAGCAGAGCAACGTAGATTTCGACGAAGAAGGAGAGAAGAAAAAAGAAGAAGCAAGTGTCATCACCATATTTGTTACGACTGGCTTCTCTACAATTTATTACAATACACATTCATTTTTATTTCATTTCATTCATTTTTACTTTGAGTAAGTTCATTTTAACATGTAAGTGGGCAGTCGCATTTTGAATTCAATAAAGAACGGTCATCTGACTCTGTCTTGAAGGACAGACTTCAGAAGTGGGATGGACCTAAATACTTCAACAGTAGTGCAACTGAAGAAGCGTTGAAAAAGTTGAATTTAAAGACCAGCAGTACCAAAGCCGAACTAATAAGCCGACATCAAGACGTAAATACAGATTTGGTAAAGCAGGTTATGGAGTCAAGTGAATCAAGTGGCGCAGAGCTAGCGCATGGAAGTGGCGAAAATCATCAGGATAATAATGAGCCATCGTTGAACAACGATCGGGTAAGGACGAAATTGGAGGTGCAGGTTAGTGCATGTGCATATAGCATACATTTGTGTCTCACTACCTGAGTAATGTAAAGGCAACATAAATAGCTGAAGCCTTATCAATCAATCTTCTTAGTTGAATGCCATTTGGTTTCATAACTGCTGGTAAATCAAATAATTAATCCATTTCTTCAAGGAAATCTATAGTTTTGTTTTCATACCATATCTTTAACCGTTCAAACGCCTTTGGGGAAATTTCGTTTGTTATGTGAAAGGCATTTACAGTTTCTAAGGCTTGACCTTGGAGACAATTCCGCAACGCAAATAATTGAATTTTTCAGTACTCGTATTTGTTAAATTAAACTCTCGGCAAATTATTTGCTTGAACTCCAATACTTGCCGTCACACGTAGGAAGCTTAACTGGTGGATGCAAGTTGTGTCAGAAAGTGAAACGGTGTTATCTTCTATCAGTTGCCATTGGATAACTAATTTATCTACTTAAAATATGCCTCCAAGATGCATAAACGGCATTTGTATTCAGCAGTTGAATGAGCCTTTCCTCCTAGTCGCTGGCGTCAACGCTATTTTTAAGGGGCTATACCAGTGTGACGCATGAAAAATTAGGCGATTTTCGTGAATTTTTTTAAAAGAAAGTACTAGATTGAATGTTTCGACGTTCTATGGACGTAATAAAGTATAAAAAAAAAAAATTTTACAAAAATATTGAAAAATAACGGAGTAATGTGCTGTCTGCGGAAGTGCCAAAAAAAAAAGTGCCTCAACTGCTGGCATGATTCCGGTCGATTGAGTAGCTGAAACAAAAAATTCAAAATGTTTATTAAACTTAAATATATTTTCTATACAATGGACTACGATCTTTGAAAAATATCAAAAATTAAAAAAATGGCGCCATTTTGAAAAAAAAATTGTTTTTTTACCAAAAAATTTTCGTTTTTTTAATGCCAAATTGACAATTTTCAGCCAATCAAAAAGATCGTAGTCTATTGTATAGCAAATGTATTCAACTATATCCAGTTTTAATTTGAAGTCGATCGGTTAATTTCTCGTTGAGTTATAATGTCAGCAAATTTGAAAAATGTCGTTTCGAGAAAAACGCGTTTAAAGTTTCACTTATATATGTTTGCACCTTTGAGCGGTCGCTATTTAGAACGCTGCCATTCAAAAACTATTTAAAATACGACCTCGCCGATTTCACAGGATATTTTTGAATATATAAGCTATCGAAAAAAGCAAAAAAAAAAAATTTTTTTTTTGAAAGAGTCACACTGGTATAGCCCCTTAATGCGAGTAAAATTGTTTAAGGTGCTGGCGCGCTGTTGCTTAAACTCGTCCGAAGATATTGCAGAACAGGATCTTGTATGTGCTTTATAGGGACTTCAAAAATTATTTCGAATAATAATATTTCTACTTCTAATAAATAGTTAGGGAATAAGTGATTAGTTAATTTTCCAAAAAAATGTAACAAACCAATTTACTTGTATGAGTAGCGGTGGCAAGCAGTTGTGCGAGCGATGATGACGAATTTCTATGACAATAATGTCCAACAAAACAGTCTAATACTGACCACACACCGAAATGATGTGCGAAACAACAAACAACATACGCACTTTGGGCACCTTAAATTTTGGACTACAAACCGCGCAAATTTCCCAGAAGAGAAAAATCTAAGCGAAGCTGCAGCAACGATGATAAGCACAAAGGCTGAGAAATTATTGCTATGAGGTGGTCAGTTATTAGGCTAAGTTTATTTTGAAAGTTCAACACCTTAAACAATATTTATATCCCTCTAAATACTCATGTGATCTCACTTTGTATTAATTCGTATGTAAATTCTTAAGTTTGTAACAGTTTATAAATGGAGAATGACCAAAATACCTACTGAACGATATTGCTCCACCAATTGGCAGTGTGGAATGGACACACTAACCACTTTGGTAGCGTTCGAGGCCCATATAAAAGCTCTGCCGTACTTTGGGTCCGGCACCCGGTTGCAATGCAACTCAACATTCATCTGACAAAGTGTCAGTTCTTTCCGTATTTGGGTTTTAACCAAAATCACCACGTTACTCCCCGCGGGGCCAGTCCACATGAGCAGGTTGGAGCGAACACCAAGGGCTCCTGTTTCTCGTGGTACCTGAATTAAGTCTCGGACCAGACCTCGTAGACGAAATTACTACCAGTTGAGTTTCAATACAACTTTGGACTGGTGGTCAGGGGTTATACCCCGTACACCCATCACATACACACCACTCGTACAAAAAATTACCCTAATTTCCAGTTAAACTCCCTGTTCAGCATTACACCTCCACTAGATCATACCATGGTTTGTGAGAAACCTTAATGAAAGCTAGAAAGTATTCTAATAGTATGCGGCATTTTAGTAATATGTTATATTGCAAAAAAAAAACTGATAAAATCGGCTCAATACTAAAGCCAACACCCATATTATTCATAAAAAATATTTATTTTTTAGTAAGCCAAATATGGCATTAAGTGCGAGAGTTATATAGAATATTTATAAAATTGCTTGAAAATATATTCTCAAGTATATCTGAGTAATGTCCAAATTAATGCATGAAGGAATTCCCCTGGCTTTAATTCGGTTACACGCGAACTTTGCGCTTCATTAGAAATTTTTTTTATTACACTTTATTTCATTTGATATGCGAGTGCAGCCGAATTTGTTGGTTGAGATACTTATGACAAGATTTCGGCGACTGCGCTTGAATGGCAGACTTCCATAAACAGTAGTAATTGCAGTCACGTGACTCCAAAGCCTTTTGATGACATGCAATTGGATATGAATTCGATATGATTATGTGTTTGTTGATGTTGTTGCCATGCGTTCTGTAATTTTCGGACATACATCGGTAGCGCTATTGCATGTGTGTTAATTACTCTCAATCTTGAAGTGAAGACGTTCGGGCCTTCTTTTATGATATTGTACAATATCACTGTATTGACCTTTCTTTTTTTTAGCGCTCAGCTACAGTTCGATTTGTTTTGGCTAAAGTAAGTTTTGGCATTTACGGTAATTTCGCCATAAAAATTTTGAGAAAGGTTTCTTTCGGTAATTCGGTCACTTTTGTGGTTTGTTTTGACGCTGACTCGTCTTTGATTATATTAATGTCGGCATGAGAGGAACTGCGACAGTTGAAGTGGGCACAAAGAGAACTATGTCAGCATACATTTTGAGAATACATACTTTAATTATTTCGTGAAGAAAGAAATTTCGTTATTTTTAACTTATAAATAAATTTCGTACATGGCGCACTTGCTTAAGCTGTACGGCCACGCGAGAAAGAAAATAAGGTTGAATTAAAAAACAAGCTTAAGCTGTTACTTCTTCCTTTATTCAAGACTAATTATACTCTCGCAACAATGTTGCTAACGAGAGTATTATAGTTTTGTTCACATAACGGTTGTTTGTAAGTCCTAAAACTAAAAGAGTCAGATATAGGGTTATATATACCAAAGTGATCAGGGTGACGAGTAGAGTTGAAATCCGGATGTCTGTCTGTCCGTCCGTCTGTCCGTCCGTCCGTGCAAGCTGTAACTTGAGTAAAAATTGAGATATCATGATGAAACTTGGTACACGTATTCCTTGGCTCCATAAGAAGGTTAAGTTCGAAGATGGGCCAAATCGACCCACTGGCACGCCCACAAAATGGCGGAAACCGAAAACCTATAAAGTGTCATAACTAAGCCATAAATAAAGATATTAAAGTGAAATTTGGCAAAAAGGATCGCATTAGGGAGGGGCATATTTGGACGCAATTGTTTTGGAAAAGTAGGCGTGGCCCCGCCCCCTACAAAGTTTTTTGTACATATCTCGGAAACTACTATAGCTATGTCAACCAAAGTCTACAAAGTCGTTTTCTTCAGGCATTTCCATATACAGTTCAAAAATGGAAGAAATCGGATAATAACCACATCCACCTCCCATGCAAAGGTTATGTTCAAAATCACTAAAAGTGCGTTAACCGACTAACAAAAAACGTCAGAAACACTAAATTTTACGGAAGAAGTGGCAGAAGGAAGCTGCACCCAGCCTTTTTTTAAAAATTGAAAATGGGCGTGGCGCCGCCCACTTATAGACCAAGAACCATATCTCAGGAGCTACTAGACCGATTTCAATGAAATTCGGTATATAATATTACTATTACTTACTACTAATTAATACTGGCAACTCTAGCTGATAAAGGACTGTGTAATTGTGCGTGCTAAGAAAAATTAAATAATTTTGGTGTAAAAAGACAAAAAATTACAAAATCTAATCATCAATCCAAAGCGCGGTACTCAGGTGTATTCAAGTGTATTGGAGTGCAGAGGCAGCAACTTGCAGCCACTGACTATTTTGATTTAGAAGGTTTGTTACTTCGCCGATATCACTTCAAGTTGGACACAGAGGAGAACCATCAGCTGTTTTGGAGACTTTTTTGGCGCCACGAAAAATTGTTTATATTACATTATCCTAAAAGTATACAAAAATTTTTGATTGGTGTAACAATGGCGTCGAGTAAACATGTCTGTATAACTTGCTCCAAGATTATAAGGGGAAACTCAGGAAGTATAAGCTGCAATAGTTGTAAGAATTGGTTCCACAAAAAGTGCAGCGACTTGAGTGACGAGGGTTTCAAAAAAATTGCTGCTGCGTTTCGGAAAACTGGTCGTAATGACTGGCGGTGCTCTGGCTGTCACTCAGAGTTCAGTATTATCGAGGCAATCAATGACAGTGATGAGGACGACAATGATTTGCCGCTATCAACAAGCAAATCGGAGTTGGAGAATATGTTCGAGAAATACTTAACACCGTTCAAGAAAACAATTGAAAATATTCAGACCAGCGTTGCAGGGATCCGGCAGGACTTGAACAAATTGGCAGAGAACAACAGGGCAATCTCGCAGCAGTATAAGCAATTAGAAAAGAGGGTCGGCGCTGTTGAGAATAAATTAACATCGTTCGATGCACATAATGTGGATCCCAACATTATAATAACGGAGATCAATGAACGCAATAAGCGTGAAAGAGAGGTTATTGCTTTGAACGTGCCGGAGTCTTTGAAGCCGGTAGGCAATGATCGACGTCGGGATGATTTGGAAAAGGGTGTCGCATTATTACCACAGGAGATGTCAGAGGTGGGTCCGAAACTCGGTCTCCGTAGACTCGGCCGTCCTGTGGTAGGTAAGATTCGTCCGCTACTACTAACTACGGAGTCTGTAGCAGATGCTAGGAGTCTATTGCGTATCAAGACAGCTGGTGAGTCTGGCATCTCATTTAAGGCGAACCTAACTCGAGCTCAGCAGGAGCACCTCAGGAATCTACGTACGGAGCTTGATAATCTAACTAAGAGCGGTGATTACAGCAAGGCAATTAGATATATTAATGGGGTACCGAGGATAGTCGATAAGCAGACTTTTCGTGCGCCAAAAGAAAAGCCTAAAAATTCGTAAGTTAGATATATACTACCAAAATACTCGAGGGTTAAGAACAAAATTAAAAGAGTTCTTAATCTCATCAGCAGGGCATCAATGTGATTTGATTTGTGTTAGCGAGTCATGGCTTCATAAATCAATATCAGATAGTGAAGTGGTAGATGATACGTATTTAATATTTAGGAAAGATAGAGACAACCAAACAAGCAATTGCACGAGAGGTGGAGGTGTTTTCATAGCGGTGAAGCGAAGTATTAATGCTGAACTACTGCCAACTAACTGTAGTAGTGTCGAGCAAATCTTTATTAAAGTAAAATGTACCGAGGGCGATCTAGTGGTTGGATGTGTGTATCTCCCACCACAGTCGTCATTGATAAGTATGTGAGTCATATGTCAACAATTTCTTATTTGAAGGAAAAATATCCCAACTGTGCATTGATTATTGTTGGCGACTATAATCTCCCCAGTAGCTGTCCTCAAGACGAATGTGCTAATATGGTATACTGTGAGATGAGTGTGGCTAACTGTCAACAGTATAATCAAATTCGTAACATAAATGATCGTGCGCTTGATTTATGCTTTAGTAGCATTGAAATATATGTGGACAGTGCCGAGGCTATTATTGATGAGGATAAGCACCACCCGGCTATAAGTATGCGTGCTGAAATCAAGGCCAACCTAAAAACGAACGTGGCACCGACCTATGCATTCAAGAAAGCGGACTACCGGGGATTGAATTACTTCTTTTTGAGGATTAACTGGATTGAACTGTATAAATTAGTATCACTGGATGACAAGGTAAACTGGCTATACGATAGAATTAACGATGGAATTATGCAATTTGTTCCTGTCCATACGAACAGGACAGGCAACTATCCATGCTGGTTTTCTAGGGAGCTGATAGGGAAAATACAGCAGAAAAAGGATGCGCATACAACATACAAAAGATTAAAAACCAGTTACGCCTACAATGTCTTTCGTCGGTTGCGTTCGGAATGCAAAAGAATCGGCAAAGGGTGTTACAGCGCATACACGTCCAGGATGGAGGGGCTTGTGCGGGTAAACACGAGTCAGTTCTGGAAATTCATCAAAAGCAGGAGACGGAACAATATGGATATTCCATCCGCCGTGTCGTGGAAAGATAGTGTAGCTACGACGGGTGGGGAAGTGAGCAATCTTTTTGCGTCGTTCTTTGGTAGCATCTATGCGGGGAAACTTAATGACAATGGGGAACCAATGCCCATAGCTCAAGCTGCGGAAACATTGACTAGTTACGATGTGAAACTATCGGAACTCACCATCCGCTTCGATGAAGTGTACGAGCAAATGCGCAAACTAGATGGAAAGAAGGTAGCCGGACCAGATGGAATACCAAACATATTACTGAAGAACTGTGCAGTCGGACTGGCCGAACGAATAACCCACATCTTTAGTAAATCACTGGAGATGGGTATTTTTCCGACGGCGTGGAAACGCTCGTATATTTTTCCTATTTACAAGGCAGGGTCGAGATCGGAGGTGTCCAACTACAGACCAATATGCATACAACCGGCAATGGCTAAGTTGTTTGAGAAACTAGTTTTACCGCAGGTTAATTTCGCCTTCAAGAATACAATCTCGACCAAGCAACATGGGTTCTTTGGCGGCAGGTCTACGAATACAAACCTTTACCTGTATGTCGACCACGTACTGAGAGCGTTGGACAAGGGTGAAACAGCAGCAAAGCCTTCGACATGGTGGATAATGAGCTCTTAATAGAAAAGATGGATCAGTACGGAGTGGCAGGAAACGTATTGAGTTGGTTCAACTCGTACTTGACTGGGAGATCTCTGCAGGTGCGAGTCAATGGCTATGTGTCGTCCGTGTTTAAAGTGTCGTCCGGGGTTCCACAGGGTTCCCATCTGGGGCCAGTGCTGTTTAGCATATTTGTAAACGACATTGGGACCAAAATGTCGTCGGACTACCTACTTTATGCTGATGACCTCAAGATCTTCAGAAAGATAAGCACTGAGGATGATGTCAGCGAATTACAGCAAGACCTCGATAGACTTGAGGAGTGGTGCGACGAAAATAAATTAAGTTTGAATTTAAAAAAGTGCGTGGTGATGTTCTTCTCACGGTCCTTGAGTCGTCGTACAGCAGTCTACCGTATTGCTGCTCATCAGCTAGAAGAAGTCACAGTTGTGAAAGATCGTGGTGTCATGATCGACAATGCACTAAATTTCACCGGGCACATTGACAAAATTACATCACAGGCATACAGGACGCTTGGGTTCATTTTCAGATGTTGTGAAGACTTCAGGAATGCTGATACGTTCGTAAGGCTGTACACGACCTTGGTGCGTCCGATGTTGGAGTACTGTTCAGTGGTTTGGTCTCCCCATACCGACTGCCTCATTGACAAAGTGGAGAGAGTGCAGAAGAAACTCTGTAAATATGTCGCGTACTTCCTGGGACGTAATAGATGGGTCGGAGGCTCGGAGGAGGTTCGTGGTCAATTTGGGATTTGTGACCTGATGAGTCGGAGACAAGTATCAGATCTCTTGTTTGCCTTTAAATTACTAAATGGATTAATCGACTCTCCGGAAATGTTGGAACAATTCGGCATCGTAGGCCGTATGCCTGGTCTGAGGTCGCACAGACTGTTAAAAACAATCAACTCATCGAAGAACTACGTGCGGGGTGGACCGAGGAGCAGGGTTGTAGACTTAGTCAATAGACACTATGAAAATATTAATATGTTTGGTTGTACATATGCGAGCTACGTCTCTAGGGTTAAGGAATTAATTAATGGTGCTAATTAATAATGTATCAATACTGTATCAATACTGTATCATTGATGTGTGATTTGCCTAGTCATGGGTATGCCTTCTTTTTTATTTTTATTTATGTTACATTTTTCTGTACAAAGCCGATTGGCGTGAATTAATAATAAATAAATAAATAAATATTTTCTTAACACCCTGATGACATGTACGTAATATGGGTGAAATCGGTTCACAACCACGTCTTCTTCCAATATAAAGCTATTTTGAATTCCATCTGATGCCTTCTCTGTATAATACGAGTATAAACATTAGGAACCAATGATGATAGCGGAATAAAACTTTACAAAAATACGGTATTTGAAAAATATGTAAATGACGTATTATGAAATCTCGATTATCACTTTACCATGCGAGAGTATAAAATGTTCGGTGACACCCGGGCTAAGTTCGGGTTCCTTACTTGTTTTACAATAGTTTCGTTCTTAAAATGAAACCTTCAATATTGATCAAAATAAGCAAATGTAAACAAAGTAATATATGTAATTTTTTAATACTTTTCCAAGTATTAAATTCGGTGCATTGACATTTATGTGGCTTAAGTACCTATTTTAAGTGGACGTACAAATATTCTTACGTAATTGGATATTACTTTGACTTTTGCTTATGAAAGTAAAAGTAATAACGTTTCATGTAGTATTCATAAATTTAAGTTCGGTGACATGAAATTTAAGCCACAATGTTTAAATACAAATTGTTTACATTGCAAGTATCGTTGCTTTATGAAGCAACGACACTTGCATTTTCGTTATACATATTTATGTGAGTGTCAATTTAAATCAAACCAACAAATAAATAAATGTTTTACGCAGTAATGTTGTTAGGTTGATTTAAATATTTTCTTATGATTTCGTCTACCTTGTAGTTTTCATTACATATTGTTGTTTGTGGAACTATATACATATGTACATATGTAACTCGCGAGTTACATTCCTATACTCTAAACACGTTTTAATAATATATACTTATGTATGTATATAGTAAATGCTTAATAGCGTACTAACATAGAATTGGGTTCCACATTAGGCTTAGTTGCGGAATAAGAGAGTGAGCGTATTTCGGGTATGCTAACGCCAACTCAACTAAAAACATAAATATATATACAGTATAATCCGAATATAACGACCTCGCTTACAGCGTCCGACCGCTTTTAGCGACGTAAACGCAACTTAAAGTTTGGTTTTAATACAAATTTTTGTAAAAAACATTGCTTAAAGCGTCACCGTTTTTAGCGACATACCGGCTTTAGCGACGTAATTTCACGAAGTTTTAAGATAAGTTTACTGGTTATAGTTGCGGAATCAATAACGGTAAAGTGCGGTACACTGTTTTTATGTCTTTCGCTAGTACATATGTAGCTATTTACTTATGTATGTATTTCGTAAATTTTTCTAGATCAGTCTCGTCTTCAATGTATAAATGTCAGTTAGTTAGTTATTTTTTCGCGGTCAGACAATAAGAAGATGCGCCGCAATGAGTGCTCTGAAGAGAAAATGGTTTTCTATTGAAGAAAAAGCTACTTATACATCGCTTAGAAGCTGGCGAATCAAATGCACTTCTTGCAAAAGAGTTCGATGTTAGTCATTCCACAATATCTAAAATCAAGAAAAATAAAAGCAAAATTGAACCTCTATTCAATGAAAATGTTCTTAAAATTAAACGTGTGAGAGTTTCGAGTCAAGATGATGTAGATAAAGCATTATTGCAGTGGTTTAAAGTGCAGCGTAATAAGGGTATACCTATAAATGGGCCTATACTACAAGAAAAAGCAAATGAATTTGCCAAGAAGTTTAACATTTCTGGATTCGAATGCTCAACAAGTTGGATCAGCCGATTCAAAGTAAGACACAATATTGTTGCAGGCAAAGTTGCTGGTGAATCTCTGTCAGTCCAAAAGAGTGATGTGAGCGACTGGTTAGCAAAAGTTTGGCCAAATTTGAAAGCCCAATTTAGCGATGATGAGATTTTTAACGCTGATGAAGCGGGATTATTTTATAAGTTGACACCAAATCAAACTTTAAAATTTAGACGAGAAAAATGTTTAGGCGGAAGGCTGTCGAAAGAAAGACTAACTGTGCTAATTGCAGCAAACATGAGTGGTACAATAAAAAGAAAATTGCTTGTAATTGGAAAGTCAAAGCGTCCAAGATGTTTCAAAAATGTACGGTCGTTACCTGTCGATTATGTTAGTAATAGCAGAGCCTGGATGACATCTGATATTTTTACGAAATGGGTGCGTGATTGGGATCGTGAACTCAAGAAAACGAAAAAAAAAATCCTACTTTTGGTTGATAATTGTCCAGCACACCCTAAAATCGATGACTTGAGAAGCATTACTCTAGTTTTTCTACCACCGAATACTACATCCATATTGCAACCTATGGATCAAGGAGTAATTCGTGCGTTTAAATCATATTTTCAAAAATTCCTTGTTCTAAAACTAATCAACGTCCACGATAACATTAAAAATAACAAGGTTGGGCAAGTGAAGATTACAATACTTGGTTCCATTCTTATGATGTATGATGCTTGGAACAAGGTTTCTGAAATAACGATTTCCAACTGTGTCAAACATGCTAGATTTTCTATCGCGAATATAGGCGTTACCAGCACCTCAATATCATCTGATTTTGATGATGAAGATGATGTTCCGCTCTCAGTTTGGGCAAGTGCTTTTGAAAGTAGCTTACCCATATCAACAGAAGAAATCGAGGAATTTTCTAGTAGTGACAATAATCTTGCACTATGTGGAGAACTAACCGATGAAGCAATTGTGCAAAATGTAATTGTCGACAAGAGTGATGACAGCGCTGATGAAAATGACCAGATTTCTTCATCTCCAAGCGTATCTGAAGCTCTAAAATCTGCAGAAATTTTAAATCAATTTGTACATGCTAATTTCGTTGATGAATCTGCAAAAAATATGATGTCTATTCTTCATAATGCTGTACGCGATTCTTATTTTCACCATAACAAGAAAAAACAAGGTAAAATTACAGACTTTTTGAAGTAAATTTGTATAATTGTACGTATGTATATTACTATTTACGAGTACATATGTTGATAATATCGGGTGATTTTTTAAGAGCTTGATAACTTTTTTTTAAAAAAAAACGCATAAAATTTGCAAAATCTCATCGGTTCTTTATTTGAAACGTTAGATTGGTTCATGACATTTACTTTTTGAAGATAATTTCATTTAAATGTTGACCGCGGCTGCGTCTTAGGTGGTCCATTCGGAAAGTCAATTTTGGGCAACTTTTTCGAGCATTTCGGCCGGAATAGCCCGAATTTCTTCGGAAATGTTGTCTTCAAAGCTGGAATAGTTGCTGGCTTATTTCTGTAGACTTTAGACTTGACGTAGCCCCACAAAAAATAGTCTAAAGGCGTTAAATCGCATGATCTTGGTGGCCAACTTACGGGTCCATTTCTTGAGATGAATGGTGTTCTCGAAGTTTTCCCTCAAAATGGCCATAGAATCGCGAGCTGTGTGGCATGTAGCGCCATCTTGTTGAAACCACATGTCAACCAAGTTCAGTTCTTCCATTTTGGCAACAAAAGTTTGTTAGCATCGAACGATAGCGATCGCCATTCACCGTAACGTTGCGTCCAACAGCATCTTTGAAAAATACGGTCCAATGATTCCACCAGCGTACAAACCACACCAAACAGTGCATTTTTCGGGATGCATGGGCAGTTGGCCACCAAGATCATGCGATTTAACGCCTTTAGACTATTTTTGTGGGGCTACGTCAAGTCTAAAGTCTACAGAAATAAGCCAGCAACTATTCCAGCTTTGGAAGAACAACATTTCCGAAGAAATTCGGGCTATTCCGGCCGAAATGCTCGAAAAAGTTGCCCAAAATTTGGACTTTCGAATGGACCACCTAAGACGCAGCTTACGCGGTCAACATTTTAAATGAAATTATCTTCAAAAAGTAAATGTCATGAACCAATCTAACGTTTCAAATAAAGAACCGATGAGATTTTGCAAATTTTATGCGTTTTTTTTTTAAAAAAAGTTATCAAGCTCTTAAAAAATCACCCGATATGTATGTATACATAATTTGAATTGGAATAAATTTTATTTTTACTGAAAACGGTTTTTTAATAGCAAAACAAAAATATCCCAGCGTACTACAGTTAGTATGAAAACACTAGGGGAAGCGTAAAAGCAAAAAAAAAAAAAAATCTCTAAATTCTGTTTGAACGTCGACCGGTTACAACGACGTATTTTCATCGTATCGTCATATATATTTATAATATATATATATATATACATAAATATATATAAGTAAACAATATGAAACGATAAAACAGTGAATCCTAATATTAGAAGCGAACTAACAAAGAATGTTAGTACAGTTAGCATTAGGATAAGTAGTAGGTAAACTAATAAGAAATGTAAAGTTAGTTTGTCTTAAGATTCACTTTAATAAAGACGGTTGTGAGAAAAGGCCGAAGCTCTTATATTTCTAAGCCATAACTGGCGCAGTCGGGTAAATTTTGATCAAAAGATCAAAGAAATCGAACAAACGAAAGAAAACGAAAGCTACAGTGAAAAAAAATTAAAAAATTTTTTGGTGAAAATCAAACACAAATTTATAAAAAATCACATGAAAAATGTTAAGTGAAAATAAAGCGTTAAGCGAAAAGCATTAAAATCTTGAAGAAAAAGAGAAGCGAAATAAGTGCTAAAAAAACAAAAAAAAAATACAAAAAGTTGCAAGTGCTAAACCGTGCTAGTGTCACGTATCACAAAAAAAAATGGTACAGTATCGACAAAGATAAAATTTACAGCTTGCAACAGTAACAACGGAAATTGCGGTATATGTATATATATATATAAAGCACAGTTTCGAAAAAAGCAACTACATTTTTAAAACCGTTTTGTGAAACGCCACAAAAAAAACAAGTTAAAAACAAATATTTTTGCGGAACCAACAAAACCCATTCATAGTTTAAAAAAATAAAAAAAACACATGGTAACAAAATTAAAGCCAACTTTCAACATAAAGTAGTAAAGCGTGCTACCTACATATCTTACTCTTCATCAATTTTTTTTTATAGAAAAAAAACGTTCTTTTCACATGTATCTAAAAATGCATATATATGTATATATATTGAAAAAAAAGAAATAAAACAAAAGCGGAAAATATTAAGAAAAAGAATTGAAATATTATTAATGTGTCAAAAACTATGTATATATTAAAAAAATAAATTAATTAATTAAACGAAAAAAATATTAAGAAAAAGAGTTTAAATACTTTTGTGAAAATTAAACAATTTAACAAGTATTAAAAAAAAAAACATTTCAAAAACATAAAAATGTATACATTTACGGACAACCGAATTTAACCATCAAAAAAAAAAAAACAAGAAAAAATGTTAACTTCGGCTGCACCGAAGCTAATATACCCTTCACAGATTACATTGGTGCCTTAGAAAATAATTTATACCAAATTTCGTAAATATATCTTGTCAAATGTGAAAGTTTTCCATACAAGAACTTGGTTCCGATCGTTCAGTTTGTATGGTAGCTATATGCTATAGTTAACCGATCTGACCAATTTCTTCGGAGGTTACACTGTTGCCTTAGAAAATAGTCTATACCAAATTTGGTGAAGTTACATTGTCAAATGTGAAAGTTTTCCATACAAGAACTTGATTCCGATCGTTCAGTTTGTATGGTAGCTATATGCTATAGTTAACCGATCTGACCAATTTCTTCGGAGATTACATTGTTGCCTTAGAAAATAGTCCATACCAAATTTGGTGAAGATACATTGTCAAATGTGAAAGTTTTCCATACAAGAACTTGATTCCGATCGTTCAGTTTGTATGGTAGCTATATGCTATAGTTAACCGATCTGACCCATTTCTTCGGAGATTACATTGTTGCTTTAGAAAATAATCTATGCTAAATTTGGTGAAGATACATTATCAAATGTGAAAGTTTTCCATACAAGAACTTGATTCCGATCGTTCAGTTTGTATGGCAACTATATGCTATAGTTAACCGATCTGACCAATTTCTTCGGAGATTACATTGTTGCCTTAGAAAATAATCTGTACCAAATTTGGTGAAGATACATTGTCAACTGTTAAAGTTTTCCATACAAGAACTTGATTCCCATGGTTCAGTTTATATGGCAGCTATATGTTATAGTGGTCCGATATCGGCCGTTCCGACAAATGAGCAGCTTCTTGAAGAGAAAATGACGTTTGCAAAATTTCAAAAGGATATCTTAAAAACTGAGGGACTAGTTCGTATATATACAGACAGACGGACAGATAGACAGACGGACATGGCTAAATCGACTCAGCTCAACCTACTGATCATTTATATATATACTTTATAGGGTCTCCGACGCTTCCTTCTGGGTGTTACAAACTTCGTGACAAACTTAATATGCCCTGTTCAGGGTATAAAAAACAAAACACGCCAAGTAATACTGGTTATAGTGAAAATATTGAAAACAGGAAAAAAATATTTATGTGTTACCAGAAGCTAATAAAAATAAAAAGCTAATGAAAATTTTCTAAAAGCAAAGGCTATATACTCGTATACAGTTACGCGAAAAATAATAAGGACAGCGGCCTAGAAATAACTAAGTTCATGTGCATCCAGAAATATAAACAAAATACAAATAAAAAAGTTTCTAGAACGTCTAAAAGAAATTCTAAATAAAAGGAGAATACATCTTTACTTTTCCACAACTGGTCCAAAAAGAAATACTCCGCGGACCACATCTTCAAACAACAATTAAAGCGACTTATTTACAACTACTACTACAATGGAGAATCTAAACCAAACCATCGCCGAGCTGGAAAGGGTTATCGCAAGGCAAGAAATTGCTACAAACCCAACAACAAGAAATGCAACAACAACATGCTCAACATCTACTACAACTACAAATGAACCAACAACCACAATTCTACAGATTTCACATGTTACCAAGGGATATCATGGACTAATTTCGGAGAATGAAACCACTAGACGACCATCACAATCAAAGAGCATTTATTTAAGCGGTCGAAACCAACATTTCTCTCTGCGGCACTGACCAGGAACTCATTCAACATTGTATCAATATCATAGCAAACGAAAAAATTAGGGATAATGGGATGCCCAACTTATTCCAGTGTGAGAGCGTCTCAAAATAAGCGTTTTTTATAACATTTTCCATTATGGCCAGATCGAACAAAATAAGAATTTTTGGGCATTTTGAATTAAGACACTCAACATTTATTACGATTGCAAATTATTATATTTTGGACTTTTAATATATGACGAAACTACTTAAATCTTTTTTTATGATTTTATGGTATATTAAAACAACTGACTTTTGATCTTTCAATACTTAATAAGGTGAATTAAGCCTGTTAGTTCTCAATTATCAAATGTTGTTAATCATTTGTAATTGAAAATTAATTCTATTATGCATCAAATTACAAAACGTTTCATGAAATATATTTAAATTTCGCATTTTCTTTGATTTTCATTGTTTTAAATTTTTATTAGCGATCTTGAACAGCGGCAACAAATTCCTCCGTTTACATATTTTTTTGGTAAGATTTCAATCTGGCCATCGCTTGTTTCCAATTGTTAAACGTCAAAACCTCCCCAATCCAGTCAACTGTCAAAGTTTAGGTGGTTTTGACGTTTAGCAATTGTTCTCTCACTTCCAGTGAGAGCGGAGTTGGACATCTCTTTATCTCTGGAAAAAATACTAGGCACCGCTGGAAAAATAACGAGAGAACTGGAGGACAACTCAACGTGGGAAGCTTAAAGCCAAATTCTACAAGGATCTGGCCCAAGAAAGACATAAGCAGAGGTATTAAATTTTGTAGGACGGTAAAAGTAAGTAATCTTAATGAATAATTTATAATTTTTGAAAAATGTAAGGCAGACATAAGTGATATATACATATTTGACCCTTTAAAATCGGGCATTTACAAACGTGAAAATGTAGATAGGGACCTTGTTGATATAATGCTAGAGAAAATCAATGGGCCTATAAGGGCTCATGTAACCGAAACAGAAACATTAAATGATATATTCGTAAAATATTCAAAGTTAAAATTGTTGCAGGACAAAACAGCGATAGATTATAGACATCGAAAATATGTCGATAAAAACAAAGCAAATTACGAAGGTTTCAAGAAAAATTATACGAAATAATAAAATCTTACGAAAATAATAAAATTTCAGACAATAGACAAACCAAACCAACAAACGATAATAGACAACAAAGCGGGAACAATAACAATTACATACGCAATATACGTACAAATTCTAATCGAAATAATTACGATTACGGGTACAACAATTCTACAAATCAAATACAACCAAATTTACTGAGACAAACTAAAAGCTCTTATACGAGCGTCGATTACAATCCAAGTACAAGTCGTTTGTCCAATAATTCTAATTTGATGGAAATTGGCAATGGTGAAGAAAAAGAAGTAAATTTTTTAACACCGCCTCAAACCCTCAACTTCCCAAATAACAGTAACAATAGGAAATCACAGAATTAAATGCCTAATAGACATAGGTTCAACTAGCATCATAAAACCCAACGCCCTATTCGAAAATTTCAGAAGGTAAAACTTTCCAAACCGTTATGCTATGGAACTATCAACGGAATTAACGAAATAAAATATAAAATTGTAACACCTTTTCCGAAAGAATTTAACGTCTTAGGTACTTTATTATGGAAAGTAATAGATTTTAACAGCAACAAATACGAAGCTATTATAGGACAAAATTTTCTTATTCCTTTTAAAGTTAAAATAGATAAAGAAAACACATTTATTAATATATTAGGAAACATAATTCATTTCGATCAACGAATTCCTTATGGAAAAACGGAAATTTGCGCACTCGAATTCAGTGATATGAAAAACTTAAAGTTGAATCATTTAAATATCGAAGAATGCCAATCGATAAAAGATCTATTACAAGAATTTAACGAATTATTTTTCAAAGAAGGAGATAAACTTTCTTTTACGCATGAAATCAAACATCAAATTATTACAACAAACGATAGACCCATTTATTCGAAAATTTATGGGTATCCACAAGTTCATGAATTATAAATACAAAAACAAATAAGAGAAATGTTAGAACATAATATAATTAGAGAAAGCTACTCTGCTTACAACAGCCCTTTGTGGATAGTCCCCAAAAAAGCGGATGCAGACGGAAATAAAAAATGGCGTATCGTCGTCGATTACAGGAGATTAAATGAAATTACTATTAGCGATAAATTCCCGATACCTAATATCGATGGTATCATGGATAAACTAGGAAGAGCACAATATTTTTCCTCTATCGATCTCGCGAAAGGATTTCATCAAATACTGGTAGATGAAAACGGCAGGGAGAAAACAGCGTTTTCTACTCCGTTAGGACATTACGAATTCTTAAAAATGACATTCGGTCTTAAAAATGCTCCATCGACATTCCAATGTCTTATGAACTCAGTACTTCGAGATTTTATAAACAAGATATGCGTTGTATACTTAGATGACATTTTCTTAGTACTTCTTTGTCAGAACATATAAATAATATGCGGAAAATTTTTACAAAACTAAAACAAGCAAAATTGAAAATACGTTTAGAAAAATGCACTTTTTTAAAGAAAGAAACAGACTTTTTAGGTCATATACTAACTCTTGAAGGAATAAAACCACATCCAAATAAAGTCGAAGTTATCCAAAAATTCAAGATACCAATTTCTCAAAAGCAAATAAAGTCTTTCTTAGGCATTACCGGCTTTTACAGGAAATTTATAAAAGACTATTCTAAAATAGCTTATCCTATGGTCGCATATCTGAAAAAAGTTGCAAAGATTAACGTTAATAACCCAAGTTATAAAACCGCTTTCGAAAATTTAAAAAATATTATTACAAATCCCCCGATTTTAAGGTATCCAATTTTTACAAAAAGATTTAAATTAACTACAGACGCTAGCAACTTTGCTATTGGCGCAGTTCTCACACAAGATGACCATCCAATTTCATATGCTTCACGCACATTAAATACTCACGAGAAAAACTACTCAACCATCGAAAAGGAACTATTAGCAATAGTGTGGTCAGTAAAATACTACAGACCCTACTTATATGGAAGAGAATTCGATATAAGAACAGATCATCAACCACTTAAATGGCTACAAAAGAAAAATTCTGGTAAGGATATAAATCCAAGACTTCAACGTTGGCTGGTACAATTAGGAGAGTACGATGCAAAAATCGATTATATAACCGGTAAAGAAAATAAAATATGTAGCAGATTTTCTGAATTAACAGTGATGAAATAAAAATGGTGAATTCCGAAAATTTGGAAATGACCCTTAACAAAATGTTGCAAATAAAAGATTTAAACGCTGGTGAACAACAAGACCAAACAATGCTTTCAATAGAAGTCCTAGCCATTCTCATGAAGAAAATCTTTATAATCACTTTAACATTCTCAATACAGTCGTAAATCGTTTAATACAGCAATTAATTTTAGTCGAAACAAAAGAAAAAGAAGTAGAAAATATTTTCAAAACCAAACGCATTTTTATCGATATACATAAGAGATATTAACTCTCACAACGACATTAATATTGTAAATAAACACTTTGAAAAAGGTAAGATCGCTATATATTTTAAACTAAATGAAAAAAAACATAATGAAGTGGAACAAATACTTTTAAATTCTTTCGCAAAAAATCAAAATATTTCTTTTGTAAATTGTACAAACTTTGCCAAAGACATCAAAGAATTAAAGAGACAAATATCGTTTTTCCATAAAATCGAAGAAGGAATTTCAGGCAATATTCCAACTTACGAGGGAATGAAGCCTAAAGTATATCATCCAGAACTAAAAATTAGAATCCATGAAATAATAAATAATTGCGACATATGTAATGGTGGAAAATATGATAGAAATCCGATTAAAGCTAAATTTCAAATTACCGAAACACCAAATACAGTTAATGAAATTGTTCATGTAGATACTTATGTTAACAGTAAACAGTCATTTATAATATTTATCGATAAATTTTCGAAACATGTCATTTCTTTCTATTTACCCGATAGAAATAGTCAGACGATCATAGACAAAATTAATGAATTTTTGTCAATTAAAGGCCATATAAAAAAGTTTGTTTTCGATATTGAATTTAATTCAAAACCAATCCGGAAATTTTTAAATAGAGAAAATATAGAATTTCATGCCACTAAACCACATAGCCATACGGGAAATTCAGATGTAGAAAGACTAAATTTAGAAGAAAAAGTTCCAATTACCATTCAAACGTGTAGAGCCGTAAAACTTTATAACAATTCATTTCATACCACAGTAAAAGCTACTCCTTTAGATGTTCAAAACAACAAAGTTAATCATAACATAATTAAAAATCGGTTAGAAGAAGCAAAATTGAAAATCATTTCTAAATATAATACAAGAAAAGAAAATTACCTAGAAAAAAGGAGAGAAGGTTTCATTCGAAATTACAAAAGCGTTAGACACAAAGAATAACCAAAATTAGTTAAAAGAAATCTAGAAAACGTACATACCTCAAATATTAAACGTCCTTTTAAATTTGCAAATGACAACAATGACAATAGAAACTCTAACGACAATTAGCCCATTTTAAAACAAAAATCTATCCCCTTCAGTGTAATGCACAATATATATCTTTTAAATGAAGATAAAAAACAAAATATAATTTTTTTTTTAATTCCGGTTATATGTATATAACCTATATTCCCATTGATCGTCTCAATTTTAATAAACGAATGGTTGAAATAAAATTGCAAAAATATAAAACAATAACTACCTATCATAATTTACATTAATATTAATATAAAACAACGTTTCTTTTGTTTAAGCACTATACATAGATACGCTAAGCTATTAAAATCATATTTAAAACAACTCCAAATTAAAAATGTTTACAATTTATATATTTATAAAAAAACTTATTTTATACTACTGAATGCATTAAAATTTAATAAAATTAAAATAATATTTTTGTAATGAGATCCAGGAGAATCTCAAATCAAAGGGTGGAGGAGTTACATTCCTACACTCTAAACATGTAGTAATAGTATGTATGTAGATAGTAAATGCTTAATATCGTACTAACATAGAATTGGGTTCCACATTAGCTTTGTTGTGGAATAAGAGAGTATATATAAAATCTATATACATAAATATATACATATAAGTAAACAATATGGAACGATAAAACAGTGAATCCTAATATTAGAAGCGAACTAACAAAGAATGTTAGTACATTTAGCATTAGGATAAGTAGTAGGTAAACTAATAAGAAATGTAAAGTTAGTCAGTCTTAAGATTCACTTTAATAAAGACGGTTGTGAAAAAAGGCCTAAGCTCTTTTATTTCTAAGCCATAACTCGCGCGACAACGCAGCCAAGTATGCAGCAACCACTTACGTCGTGGCATCCGAATCAACCGTTCATCATGCAACAACCGGCACCAGTAATTGCGACACAAGAAATTAATGCGTCAATTGCGCACTTGCTAACTACGCCACAATCAGAAACGCATGCAGAACATAGAGAACGATCAGCGCTTTGGTTCGATGAAACATGCACGAGAGCGGGAGAGAGAGCACAAGCAACAACAGGCAGAGGTTATACACCAGGCGAAATAGCAGCAATTCTGTCTGAGTTCAACTCCATTGACAACACGTATTACATGTCTATACAATTTATAGAGAGAGTTGAGCAATTGAGAGAACCATATCCGTTCGCATGGTGCATACATGAATTAGGATAAGAAATTCTATAAATGAAGGAGCTCTGGGCAACCAGAGCTGAGTACTATTTTATACGTGAACTTAAACTGCAGCTGACAATTAATAACGAAAACTTGTGCTGTTTGGTAGACACTGGAGCAGACGTGTCGTTAATACATATGGGTGTGTATGAGCAAATATTTACCACATGCAAATTGCAGAAGAGTTTCGCTACACTATATGGTTTAGGCAACGTCACCGCAGATGTGTGACATCTGTCAAAAAATAGTAGTAGTAAAATCAATGTAGACGTAATCATTGGGTACGATTTCTTAAAAAAATTTGTTGTAACAATGGACGTCAATGAGTATTGCTTTCATCAGATTGAAGATAACGCAAGTGCTTGTAATGTTTATTTAATGAGTAGCAACAATGAAGTAGATGTTAAACCTAAATTCAATAAAATTGTCGAACAATTAATTGAAAACTATAAGCCGACTTTTATTCTATTGAACTGTCCAATTAAGTTGAATATTGTTCCAAAAAATAATGATATCGTCTTCCGTGAGTCTCCTACTCGTTTGTCAATAGCGGAGAGAAATTTTGTAAAAGAACAAATAGATGAATGGTTGCAGAAAGGCATTATACGCGAGTCGTGTTGAGAGGTCGCTAGCAAGGTGGTATTGGCAAAGAAAAAAGATGGCTACAGATTATGCGTAGACTTTCGTAAATTAAATACAATGTTGTTAAAAGATAGGTTTCCAGTGCCAATTGTTGAAGAAGTACTTGAAAAAATGCAAGCCGCAAAATATTTCACCGACATGGACCTTACAAATGGTTTCTTCCACGTCAAAGTTGAAGAACGTTGTCGAAAATATACAGCGTTTGTAACGAAAGAAGGACTCTATGAATTTAACAGAGCTCCAATTGGTTTTTGAAACTCTCCCGCCGTTTTTGTACGCTACGTTAACTATATTTTCCAAAAATTAACAAACGAAGGTATAATGGAGATGTATGTAGATGACATCGTAATTTTTGGGCGTACAGGGCGTACAGAAGAACAACGGGTATTACAACAAGCGCAGCAGTATGTGCTAGAAACGAAGTGGGCAAAGTGCCAATTTGTAAAAAATCTAATTGTTTTGCTTGGACACGAGGTTGAAGACGGGCGCGTCTGGCCTGGGCAAGGTTAAGATAAAGCAGTCAGAAACTTTCCAATACCAAAAAACAAACGAGACGTACAGGCGTTCCTGGGTTTAACCGGATACTTTCGAAAATTTATCCGAGACTACGCTAAACATGCCAGACCATTAACAGAACAGACAGTATTTCAGATTGGAGAGACAGAGGTAAGAGCGATCAATTACCTGAAGTCGGCACTCACGAACCAGTTTAACAACATGTCGATGCCACGAAACATGGCTTTGGCGCAACACTTTTGCAGCAGCATGATGGAAAGTGACATCATCAAGAGGAAAAATTACACAGCTATTTCCTTGAAATAGCAGCTTATTTAGCGTCCAAGAAGTTGTGTCACTACCTGATGGGCACAGAATTGACTTTGGTGACAGATTTTGCGGCTTTCAAGCAGACTAACGGAAAAAAAGATATGCCACGTGAAGTGGTGCAATGGCTGATGTATCTTCATGACTTTTCATTTAAAGTAGAGCATTTCGCCGGAAGCAGAATGAAACACGTGGACAGCTTAAGTCGTTTTCCCGTGATGACAGTAACATCAGAGGTTCAAGCTCAGATCTTAAGGGCCCAGACGAAAGATGAACATTAGGCAGCTGTGGCAGAGATCCTAAAAACAAAACAGTACGGCGATTATAAAATAAGAAACAAGTTAATCTAACAGCAAGTTGACGGGAAAGATTTATTGGCGGTACCGAAGAAGATGGAGGGCGAAATAATAAGGGAAACGCACAGATTGAAGCATATGGGCTGTAAAAAAATCATACATGCTATACGGCAGAACTATTTCATTCCACACCTCGAAAAGAAAGTTCAACAGAGCATGCATAACCAGAAGCTGGGTAAAAAAGAGGATTTTCTACATTGCATCTATAAAGGTGACGCTTCATATTGAGCATTTGGGATGCAACATCAAAGAGTTACAAATATATTTTTGCTGTCGTGGATGGATGGATGATATCCTACTAAAACTACAGAAACACAAGAAGTTGTAAGTCACCTTGAGTCATTTGTGACAATTTTTGGCAGTCCGCAGCGTATAATAAGGGATAAGGGTACAGCTTATACTTCCAAAATGTTTAAAGAATCTCGTGAAAAACATAAAATCGAGCACGTCGAGACAACAGCGGGCGTACCAAGGGGTAACGGTCAGATTGAGAGAGTCAATTGCGTTATTCTTTCCGTATTAACGAAGCAGAACCGGACAAGTGGTATAAGTACATGTCACAAGTACAGCGCGCAATTAATTCTCACATTCATGATTCGACAAAATTTACAACATTCGAAATTGTGTTCGGTGTGAAGATGCGCAACGAAGCAGATAGCGAGTTGCTAAGGGTACTGCAAGAAGAGGTACTAGAAGGTGTGCAAGATGAACGCAACAAGATTCGACAAGAGGCCCGAAAGCAAATGTTAAAAGCACAAAATGCATACAAATCAAATTATGATAATAAAAGAAAAGGCGAATATGGGTATCAGGTAGCTGACTTCAAGGTCATTAAGGTCACTCAGTTTATAACAGGCAAAAAACTGGCCAGTAAGTATATTAGTCCATACGAGGTGGTAAAGATCAAAGGCCATGCCATATATTATGTTAAATAAATAAATCTTCAATCTATTTAAATACTAGACAGGCTCAAGCAAGTGACTGAGCTGTTTTGATGATACGTTGCTCTTTAATAGGCAGGCATATCTCTTCTTTAAAGGCGTGTTTGATCGCAGGAATGTATCAAAGCATTAGCCAAAGAGTTTGGGTGATCTCGGAGTTTAGATATATTTAAGTCTGCTATCTTCTACTTCTTTCTTTACCATAGCAATGCCAAGCTCTTTATGGATATTTTCGTTACGCATGTACCATGGTGAATACGTAATTGTTCGAAGCATTTTCCATTGGAATCTTTGTGTAATATCAATATTAGTTTCACAGGTCGTACCCCACAGTTCAATGCCATACATCCAAATCGGCTTTATGACCACATTATATAAAAGCACTTTGTTGTCTAGGCTAAGTTTAGAGAATCTTCATACATGTTATTTTACTAGAAACGTGTTTTCTCCACGTGAGCGTTCTATCTAGGTGAATACCAAAATATGTTACTTCGTTCGTTTGGGGTACTAAAATATTGTTTATTTCTACTGCCGAGCACGGTCTAAGCGAAAATGTAACATGCTTACACTTCTGTTCATTCACATTTATGCGCCACTTCGCCAGACATTCTTCGACAGAACTTAAATGCTCCGCTAATATTCTTGATGCTAAAATGTAGCAGTTGTTACGGCACCAATAGCTGTGTCATCCGCAAAAGGTGATGTTAATACATTATTAGCTGTTGGGCCTAAAACGCTGCCCTGTGATACACCAGCCCTTTTCTGTCTTTCATCCGATATTAAATCATCTACTTTCAAAATAAATTGTCTATTATTTAAATAAGACTCCAATGTTTTATACAATTCTAAAGGTAAAATTTTTTGAATCTTATATAAAAGGCCTTCGTGCCACACCTTATCAAACGCCTGAGCTACATCTAGAAATACTGCTGAACAGTACTCCCTGTGCTCAAATGCTTTCCTTATTTCGTTAGTAATTCTATTTAAGTACGTGCTCTATTCTGCACGAAATCCGAATCGATGCATTGGTATTGTATTATTTTCTTGGAGGAAAGGAGATATCTTTTTTTTTTAAATTTCATTGTAACTATTTAACATAAAATTCACTAACGAACAATTAGTTTTGCTTATTGTATAATACAAAACAATTAATGGTGCTCTGCGTATAAATTGCATAGAATTTGGTTACTGTATAATGTGATACGGTTTTTTGCTTTTTGCGCATTGACGGCGCATCTTAAAACTTTGTTTTGGAATCGCTGGATTTGTGCAACAATTCTAGGGTTTGAGCAGCCCCAAAGTTGTATCCCATAAGTCCAAACTTGTCTGAAGACGTGCTTGTTGACTAGAATTTGGTTATATGTGGATAATGCAGAGTTTCTACCCAATAGCCAATACATGTTTCTGAATTTTATTTCTAATTCTTTGTTTTTCTTTTTGACATGTGCACTCCCTCCATCTAAGTTTTGTGTCCAAGGCCATGCCGAGGTATTTCGCAGTATTGTGATATGGTATTTGCACACCGTTTAAGTACAGAGGCATACTATATATCAAGTATTGTTATATGTGAAATCAATATGACCTGATTTAGACTCGTTTAATTTTATTCGCCATTTAGCTGTCCATTCAAATATTTGATTTAGATGTTCCTGCAATCTTGCAATTGATGCAGTTTGTGTTTTGCCGACAGACAGAACCGCAGTATCATCTGCAAATGTTGCTGTAATACAATTGTGGTAGATCGCACGTTAAGAGTAGGTAAAGGATAGGTCCTCACACACTACCCTAAGGAACACCAGCTTTTATTTCCCTTAAATCAGTTTACATACATATCTCCATATTTAGTTCGAAAAAAATGTTCCAAAAGGTATGATTTTAAAATATTGTAATATTTTTTTGGTAAAAGCATTTTAATTTTGTTTAGGAGCCCGCCATGGCAAACTTTATCAAAGGAGGAAACGGCCAATCAAACTTTTTTTTCAAAGGACTCGAGTTATTCTATGTACTTGGTCAATAGTGGAGTGATTTTTTCGAAAGCCAAACTGATGCACCGGTATCAGCTTCCTCTCTTCAATTATGTTGTTAATACGCACATCAAGCAGTTTTTCCAAAAGTTTTGAGAGTATTGGCAGGAGAGATAGGGACCGATACGAAGTAATTTCATGTGCTGGCTTACCAGGTTTATTGAACATAATCACCTCTGCAGTTTTCTAATAAATAGATACGTATTTAAGATTTATAGTAGCATTCCTTATAGCAGTAATTTTACATATGTATAACGTTGTGAGGAAGCTGTTTTAGTATTTCACTGGTAATAAGGTCAAATCCAGGAGATTTTTTATACTTCAGTTATTTTTTTATTTCTGTACATACCTCATCGTTAGTTATTAGAGGAACTTCGGTATATTTTTCGTAAATATGAGGTTCCATTTTTGCTGCATTGGATGTCTCATATGGTTTGAAGACACCTTCAAGGTATTTGCTTTCTCCATATCACTCTTGGCCCATGTCTGGTCTGCTTTTCTGATTGGATGATGCTGAGTTACGGGGCGAAAAAAAATTTGTGTACACTTCCAAAGTGAATAATCATACCTATGGTCGTTAGATAAACTTTTCAAATAATAGCTGAGACTTATATTTTTATATTTGTTGCCACTTTCGGCGTAATCGGCATTTTTCTGCTACCATTTCTTTAATTTCTTTGGTATACTTATGTCCTGCTGCTCCTTTGAAGTTGGTCGCCTTGTCGTGGCGAAGGGGCTTAAGTAAGAGTAAAGTGTGCATCCCAAAGGAAACGCACTCTAATCTTACGAACTAAGAGGGACACTTCATAATTCCCACAATAGAGATATGGATGAATAAACCCTAGGTTTTACGCCCATCTCCTATTGTGGAAGTATGAGGATACCCGAACCAACACCACCCTAAGCCAAGGTGTCGAGGTACGTGCCGAGGGCTGAATGGTCAGCGGGGGGTAATAAATAGCTGATCGCCAACGGTCCCCTCCGATGCCCGGGCGAGGTCGGAGGTATAAAAGGCTTCTCTCCGCATACCGGCTCTGCGGACGAGTGACCAACCCTTTCCGGATTACTCGTGGGACCAAACATGAACGAAAACAATAATACAACAACAACAACAACAACATCAACTACAACAACCGAATTGACGACAACAGCAACGACTAAGGACATGAACTATCGGAATCCGAAGAAGACGAGCTACTTGCCTCCAGCCAGGAGACGAGTAAGAGTACTACCGGACATACCAACCAAAGTATACCGGTAGATACAGCAGTAAAAGCCCCTGATATAAGGGAGGAAGCGTCCACCTCCAAGGCTACCATGAGCACCAACCAAAGTGCACTGGCGACTAAAGGAGAAAACAGAAAGAAGCGCAAGAAATCCCAGAATCAGCTGAGGAAAAACCGGTACCAGAGGGCAGTCTTCATACTAGGAAAGATAGCCAAAGACCAGGCAGCCGGTACCCCAGTTGATGAGGCCGAAACAAAGCGCCTCAAATCTATCGTAGAGGAATATGAAGGCTACCTGAAAAGGAAGCAATCACAACCTCAAGAAGAGAGCAAGCGAGAGAACACTTCTCAGAAGAGAAATCGCTCCATCACAGAAGTACCTGGAACTCAGCCCAAAAAACCGAGGCGAAGCGAAGGCGAACACAGCAGCACAACAACGGCAAGGCATTTCTGCGATGTTGCCAGAGATAGCCTGCAGGTGGCCATCATAGACGGAAATTCCTCCTCTCCGAGCACAATGCAGGAGAGATGGGTGGAGATCGACGTCAGATTGTCGAGTATGGTGCTAAGCTATGTACTCGACAATCCTGCGGGCTAGGACATTCCGAAGAGACCTCGTGCTCGCATTTGGTTACCCCCTCAAGAGGAGCCAGGCGAAAAACTCCTGCGGTGCATTAAGCTGCAGAACAAATCTATTACCTAGTATAGATGAGTGGCAGCTAATCAAGGAGGAAAAACCGAATAAAGTAAGCAAGCCAATACTAGTGGCCATTTGTGATGAGTCCATTGAGGCTCTGAAGAAGACTGACTACAAAATCAGCTTCGGAATCCACAAAGCCAGACTAAAAATATTCCAAGGCGACAAAGCGGCTGACGAAGACGACACGGAAGAGGTCGACGACGCCAGCCAGTTGCTAAAGAATGTGGGCATCGAAGAAACCCGAGATGCCCAATAACATAATATGCGTACAGATAAACCTGCAGCACTCGAAGAGTGCTACAGCGAATCTGACAACCCTCGTGAACGAGGGGGGCATCGACATCAGCCTAGTACAGGAGCCCTGGGTCAATGAAGATACCATTAAAGGGCTAAACAGCAGCAACCATAACCTGTTTTACACACGGAACAGAGGTAAACCTAGGGCATGCATTCTTATCAATAAAAGTATAAATGCATTTCTTTGTCCTAATTACAGCACAGCAGATATCACAGTGGTAAAGGTGGAACAGAAGGATAAGCCCTTCTTCTTGGTCTCGGCCTACTTGGCCCATGACGAAGACATACCACCGGCCCGCTCACCAGACTAGTAGAGGAGAACAGGAAGGAAGATGTCCTAATAGGGTGTGATGCAAACGCAAGGCACACCGTATGGGGTAGCTCCAGTATAAACACCAGAGGTGAGTCACTCTTACAGTATATTTTGAATAGTAATCTAAGTATTTGCAACAAGGGCGATAAGCCAACTTTTATTTTCCCAAGCTCGGATAGGTTTCCGGGGTGGGAGGAAGTGCTTGACCTCACGCTATCAACAGACACAGACAGTCTCGTTGTGGATAACTGGAGGGTATCCGATGAGCCTTCCATGTCGCATCACCTCTCACTTACCGGAACCCTAGAAGAACGGCATGGGGAAAATTTACCAGTATAGCAACAAAATGCCTTGAAAAGGGATGCAATAAGAGTATCAGAAATCCTGAGGAATTAGATTCAGAAGTAGAGAGGTTGGAAAAAATCTTAACAACAACTTTTAATAAATCTACTCCGCTAACAGTTTTGAAAAAGAGAAAGTCTCTTCCGTGGTGGAGCAGTGAACTCAAGAATTTGAGAACACAACTATGGAAAGCTGTCAATGAGAGTTTAAGAACCAAAATCTGGCAGACATTTAAGATATTATGAAAGAATACAAAAAAGCAGTCAGGAAAGCTAAAAAGACTCATGGCGATCTTTCTGCACATCGATAGAAAGTTGCAGAGAAGCCGCTAGACTGAGTAAAATGCTATCCAAACACCATATTAATACTGCCTACATTAGGGCGAAGGGAAGTGATTGGACCTCCTCGGCAAAAAAGTCTCTGGAGGTTCTAATCACAACGCACTTCCCCGGGAGTCAGCAAACACCTTCAACGAGGGTTCAACCAGAACCACCGCTGAAGGCAGCAGACTATCGAAGCCAAATAGTAGACAAAAGAAAAATCAAATATGCCATAAATAGTTTTGCACCATTTAAAGCGGCAGGTCCTGACGGGATTATGCCCATAATGCTGCAAAAACTGGTAGAACAAATGGTTCTAAGGCTTGAAAATATATACAAAGATAGCATTCAACTATCTTACATCCCAAGAAGTCGGAAAAGGAGTAAAGTTGTGTTCCTTCCAAAACCAGGCAGAAGAACACACGAGAATGCCAAGGATTTTAGACCTATAAGCCTTACCTCCTTTATGCTGAAGGTACTAGAAAGGCTAATAGATCTACACGTAAGAGCAATAATGGCGGAGAAGCTACCGAAGTCCCAACATGCGTACATAAAAGGCCGATCAACCGAAACCGCCCTTCACGAGGTGATAAGTGTGATTGGAAAATCACTACACCACAAACAATACACCATGGCTGCATTTCTAGACATAGAGTGCGCCTCAACAGCATAGAAGTAAATGCTATAATTAATTCTCTGGCACATGGTGGCATATACGACACTGTGTGAAGTTGGATACTATAGTTGCTTGAGGAAAGGAAGATTATAGCTTCAAACGGCGCTGCTACACAAACAAGCTATGTGAGTAGAGGGACGCCTCAAGGGGGGGTCCTCTCTCCGCTTCTATGGGTTGCAGCTCTGAACGAAATACTACTCCAACTAAACGGTGGAGGAGTGCAAGCAACAGTCAGCGAGATTATGAAAAGAGCACTTCGTAAGTTAAACCTATCGGCTAAAAACAATGGTCTAGGAGTTAACCCGAACAAATCAGAACTGATGCTATTCACAAGCAGAACCAAAATACCTCAGTTTCAACCTCCGGTACTAAACGGTACAACACTCACTCTATTCCCCACAGCTAAATACTTGGGGGTGGAGATTGACACCAAACTGTCCTGGAAAATAAATATAGAAAAAAGAATAAAGAAAGCATACATAGTAGGCCATACTTGTAAGAAAATCGTCAACAAGAATTGGGGCCTCAAACCAAGTATAATCATGTGGCTGTATACGGCTGTTATAAGACCTATACTTACATATGGAGCTCTGGTATGGTGGCCAGCGCTAAACAAACAATACAACATCAGAAAATTAAATGGAATGCAAAGAGCAGCATGTGCGGGTGTTACGGGTGCAATCAGGTCATGTCCGACTGATGCGCTCAATGTGATCCTGGATCAACTACCAATGGACATTTTTATTCGCAAAACAGCAGCTACTGCAGCGATAAGAATAAAAGAATTGGGAGGATGGAATCAGCAGAACTGCGGACATAGTGTAATCCTAAACAAGCTCATCATTAATAAATCAGACTACATTCTCCCAAAGCTGGATTTCAATAGACACTTCCAGGTGAGGATACCATCTAGACGAGAATGGAGAAGAAGTTCAATAGTAGAGGAAGATACCACCTTCGTCTATTCCGACGGATCCAAAATGGAATCCGGAGTAGGCACGGGGGTATTCTCCGCTGATCTAGGCATATATCTCTCTAAACGTCTACCGAACTCGGCTTGCATCTTCCAAGCAGAAGTACTAGGCATCGAAAAAGCCTGCGAAGTTCTATTAGATAACCACGGGAGTATCATAAAGCAACTATATTTACGGATGCCAAGCGACCCTCCTGGCATTGTCTTCACCCATGACAAATACCAGTATGGTTCACAACTGCAAGAGAGCACTGAACTCAATAAAAGACAAGCTCCAACTAAACTTGATCTGGGTTCCCGGCCACAGGAACATTTTCGGTAACGAAAAAGCAGACGAATTGGCAAAAGCAGGAGCTTTCCTCAATGAATCCGCGGCGGAGCTAATACCAAGCCCGCTAGGATCGATGAAACGAGAGATCAATAGACAATTTCAACAAATTGAAAACAACATTTGGAAAAACATTACAAAATTCATCATAACTAAACAATTATGGCCAACGTATGACAGGAAAATAACCAGCGACTTATTCAATAGGTCAAGAAAAAGTATTTGCACAGCTACCACAGGGCACTGGCCATTTGGGGAACATGCTTCCAAAATGGGTATGCCCTACAACGAAATCTGCCGTGGCTGCGGAGTAGCAGGGATCAAGGAAACAATCTTCCACTTTCTCTGCGAACGCCCAGCTTTAGCACAGATCCGACACAAAACACTCGGAATCCACCAAGCACCAAACCTTGAATGGATTTCCACCAAAAGCATATCGGACATAAGTAGTTTCATCGAAACCTCAAAATGCTTTGAGAGAGAAGGTGAAACGTAATAGCAGATACAGGAGGTCCTACGAATAGTGTATCAAAATGGCACATCAAGTGCTAATTGAGCCCGATAGTGCTGCACTCCTACCTACCTACCTACCTAACTCTAAAATTAAAAAAATCTCGTGAAATTCCCAAACCAATCGAAAACACGCAATTTCAAGATATCACTTATAATGCTCTTTTGGATCAAAAATATAAATTAACTCAAAATTATAGTTAATCGGGGACGATTCATTTTAGGAAGGGAGGAGTTAACGACAGCCTTCGCATAACAATCTTACCGTAACTGTAAATAAAATTGAATCTTTGCACTTTGCAATTACACTGTCTCATCAATTAAAAATCTTAATTAACGTTTTGATTACTTATGAATTCGATATGCTTTTTCCGTTCTGAATCCAATAATCCATTCTTATCAAAACAATACCGCTCGCCCTCACAAGAAGGCATTACAATAACAATTGTAAAGAAAACAGAACGCTTAACGTTCTGCTGGAATATGCTGTAACAGCTAATATTGCAATTAACTCTTTAATCTGGATTCAGTTAAGCTGATGCTTACACTTCAGCTTTATCTTCAAGATAATAAGCTCAAAATGTATAAATATTACTATTTCAGAAATAAAGATTTGATTTGTATCTGGCAATCCACGAGAATCACGTATTCTTATTTAACCCGCACGTTCGCGGATATAAAACATATATTTCGTTTAAAATTCCCTCGTCGCGGGAATTAATTTCCACATATTGCGACTCAACTTCTCGCAAACTGGTAGCAATTGCGAAGAAGACGACGATATAAACCTTGACTGAAACATTGGCCAGGAAGACGACCTGAAAGACAATTTAAAACCGTCTGAGCAACTTGCCGTGGAACAAATATGTATTCCAGATGAGCACTTTGCTGAGACTGAAAAAGCAGGCGAGATACAGGTTCGTCGCTACTACACGGGATATGCCATATACCAGAAGGTTTTCTGTAGACTAAAGTGCGAAAAATGTGCGTATTTAATGAGAAAGTGTGATAACTCTTTGGAAGCCTCATCGGAAGCCCTTATAAGGTCTGAAAACTATAAAAGCGCAGATGACCTAAGGCTGGTTAATCCCGATGATAGAGTCTTCGAAATAAACCGCCTTCAAATGAGCTGTTATAAAGAGCTCTTTTTAAAATATTCATGCAGAGTGGGTATAAAATCGATGATTTTAGCCCAGATTACTGCAATTACAAAACAGAAATACCTAGAGTGGTATAGCGAGGCTGGATATTGCCTGGAACATAGACATCAATTTTTAGACTTCCTTATCACAGTTTTACTGTTTAAAAATGCGAAATGGCTGGCACACCAATAGGAAGAGCTTTTAAAAATGAAGTAATATAAGTTATTATAAAAGACATAAGTAGATTGTAGGCCATATTTAATTTTTCTAGCAACTTCCGTGTTATAAAAGGTAAAAGAACTATATGAAATAAAAGTACATTAGTCAAATAACTAAAACACATTTCTCTCTTTTTAATTTCAGATTCTTCAAAAACTAATAATAGGCGAGTTTTATTTGACCAGCCAATTAAGCTTTTAGCTTATTTTGTATGGAAGACTTACAGCCCTATTCTGAAAAAAACTCTCATCTGAGTTGAGAGGAAAACTTTGAGAGATTTCTTGTGAGGCATATTTTGTGGAGCTATTCCTGCTCAAACCTCATAAGAAAAAAGCTTAAAAAAGTCACCACGTGAGGTAAAAAGCTTTTTGCTGTCAAACAGCTGTTTTAATAAAAATAAACAAACAAAAACATAAATGGATAATACAGATATGTATGCGTCTGTGCTTGAGGGTGAAACAATCCCAATATGGGTACAATCGATTGCCCTTGATCCCAAATTTCGTGTAAAATCTTTAAGAGAATTTAATACGTTGGCTTGTCATAAGCTTTCATAGCTTGTATATTGGACTAGAGGCATTGCCAGTTAAAATGCTTTTTTCATTCACAATAGCTATGAGTTTTCCCAAAAAAAGTAGTTGGCAATAGCAACAACCCTCATTTTGACAGATAAAAATGTAAACAAATGAAAAATATATAAATGAAAAGTATAGAAGTGCACGAAATGGAAAATTTTATAAAAGATGCGGTAAGTAGGGATTTTAAATTAAAATTAAGACAAAATTAAATTTTTTGTGTTTTCCAGTTGGAAATATTGACCATCTTTGCTGGTTTAGCTGCTGAATCAAGTTCGACTTAATAGGTATGCTTTGTTTTTGTTATTAGACTTTTCTGTATGAGTATTTTTTGCAGGAAGATATGAAGAAAGTGAACGAACCCGTTTTGCTACGAAGTCCGGAAAAGCCAAAATTCCTGTTAAAACAATGATGTACATGTATGTATATATGGTATTTAAGTAATACAATTACCTACAGACAACTAGCCGAATTGTTTGGTGTAACGAAGTTCACAGCATGGGCGATTGTTCGTCGGGTTGTCGCGTGGGTTATCTCAATAGGCCATGAGTATGTTAAGTGGCCAACTGGAGATGCGTTGGAAGAAACAACTCGCAAGTTTTTACAAAGGAAACAAATACCAGGTGTTATTGGTGCTATTGATTGTACCCACATAACAATTAATGCACCAAGAAAAGACAAACATATATATTTTGATTGTAAACGTAATTATAGTGTTGTTCTACCGGCCATTGTCGATGCCGATAAAAAATTTATTGATATTTATTGTGGTGATCCCGGATCATATCATGACTCTAGAGTGCTAAAAAGGTCAGCATTTTATAGAAAAGCGGAAAGTAATATGGAAAGTTTATTTCCAAATTCTACTTTTATTATCGAGGACTCGGCATACCCTTGAAGAAATTACCTCATACCGGTGTTTAAAGATAAGGGTTTGTTAACGCCTAATCAAATCAGCTTTAAAAAAACACATTCTTCAGCAAGAATAGTTGTTAAAAATGCATTTGGAGCACTGAATGGACGTTTCCGAAGGCTTCTTAAATTTACGGAACACAGAAATTTATGTGCAATTTCGAATTTAGTAGCAAGTGCATGCATTATGCACAATATATCTATTATTACAAACGACGTTACAATTATTGGCACTCAAATTGAAAGTGCCGAACCGGAGCCAGAACCTGCTAATGAGCTGGCGAGAGAAGCAAGTGGAGATCGCCGGTATCAGTTGCTTACAATTTTAACACGAAGAAATTAATAAATTTTAATTTTTTTAATTTTAAAATGCACTTTAGAGCAAGATTTTCCATTTTCAATATCAAATAATAAAATTATTTATAATTTTACAACATATTTGTTTTATATAAACACGTACATATGTACACGTATGCATTTGTTCAAGATTTGTACATATGTAAAAAATGTTCATTTTATGATAAGCTTGATTATATATTTCCGTTAAAGAAAACAATATATATTCGTTATGAAATCAAGTAGCTTTTCTATTTTTGATTCATTAAAGACTGCTGTAAAATTTTCAATGATTGTTATTGCCCGCGTTGCCAACATAGTGCATATTTAAGCGAAAATGTGAAATAAGCTAAATGTGTTTTATTTGTCCATGATTTAGCCTGGATGAATTTATTGGAAAATGTGAAAAAAATCAACTGTACACAGAGTTGAAAAAAAGCTTTCGGAGTGTCGAATTTCTTTTTGTTGTCGCAGAGAGGTTATAACACGTGTTCACAGCTCGAGTGCTATATAGAAACTGAGCTTAGTATGAGACGAGCCGATGACAGTTGGTTGCAGCTGTCAACCTATACTAGGGGAGGCAGAGGGGAGGGCAGTCTTCATACTAGGGAAGATAGCCAAAGACGCCAGGCAGCCGGTACCCCAGTTGGTGAGGCTGAAATCCTGCGGGTCCTCACTCGGAGTTTGACTCCTCTGAGACCCTCAGGGGCTACAGGGTCATCAAGTGCGCGGACCAGGCCTCGCTAGATTTCCTGACGGGTAGTGTTGCTAAAATTAGCAACGCCTTTGTAGGCCAAAAATTGAGGCTTATCCCCGCCAGGGACATTCCGAAGAGACCTCGTGCTCGCCTTTGGTTACCCCCTCTGGAGGAGCCAGGCGAAAAACTCCTGAGGTGCATTAAGCTGCAGAACAAATCTATACCTAGTATAGTCTCGGCCTACTTGGCCCATGAGAAGACATACCACCGGCCCCGCTCACCAGACTAGTAGAGAAAAACAGGAAGGATGATGTCCTAATAGGGTGTGATGCAAACGCAAGGCACACCGTATGGGGTAGCTCCAGTATAAACACCAGAGGTGAGTCACTCTTGCAGTATACTATTTTGAATAGTAATCTAAGTATTTGCAACAAGGGCGATAAGCCAACTTTCATTTTCCCAAGCTCGGACAGGTTTCCGGGATGGGAGGAAGTGCTTGACTTCACGCTATCAACAGATTCAGACAGTCTCGTTGTGGAAAACTGGAGGGTATCCGATGAGCCTTCCATGTCGGATCACTCCTGGATACTCTTCAGCATTCGCGAGAAGTACAGTGCGCCTCTCACATACCGGAACCCTAGAAGAACGGCATGGGGAAAATTTACCAGTATAGCAACAAAATGCCTTGAAAAGGGATGCAATAAGAGCATCAGAAATCCTGAGGAATTAGATTCAGAAGTAGAGAAGTTAGAAAAATTCCTAACCACAACTTTTAATAAATCTACTCCGCTAACAGTTTTGAAAAAGAGAAAGTCTCTTCTTTGGTGGAACAGTGAACTCAAGAATTTGAGAACACAACTAAGGAAGGCTTTCAATGAGAGTTTTAGAACCAAAATCTGGCAGCCATATAAAGACAGTATGAAAGAATACAAAAAAGCAGTCAGGAAAGCTAAAAAGGACTCATGGCGATCTTTCTGCACATCGATAGAAAGTTGCACAGAAGCCGCCAGGCTGAGTAAAATGCTATCCAAAGATCATATTAATACTGCCTACATTAGGGCGGAGGGAAGTGATTGGACCTCCTCGGCAAAAGAGTCTCTGGAGGTACTAATCACAACGCACTTCCCCGGGAGTCAGAAAATACCTTCAACGAGGGTTCAACCAGAACCACCGCTGAACGCAGCTGACTATCGAAGCCAAATAGTAGACAAAAGAAAAATTAAATACGCCATAAATAGTTTTGCACCATATAAAGCGGCAGGTCCTGACGGGATTATGCCCATAATGCTGCAAAAACTGGTAGAACCAATGGTTCTAAGGCTAGAAAATATATACAAAGCAAGCATGCAACTATCTTACATCCCAAGAAGTTGGAAAAGAAGTAAAGTTGTGTTCCTCCCAAAACCAGGCAGAAGAACACACGAGAATGCCAAGGATTTTAGACCTATAAGCCTTACCTCCTTTATGTTGAAGGTACTAGAAAGGCTAATAGATCTACACGTAAGAACAATAATGGCGGAGAAGTTATCGAAGTCCCAACATGCGTACATGAAGGGCCGATCAACCGAAACCGACCTTCACGAGGGATAAGTGTAATTGAAAAATCACTACACCACAAACAATACACCATGGCTGCATTTCTAGACATAGAGGGCGCCTTCAACAACATAGAAGGAAATGCAATAATTAATTCTCTGGCACATGGTGGGATAGACGACACTGTGTGCAGATGGATACTATCGATGCTTGAGAATAGGAAGATTATAGCTTCAAACGGCGCTGCAACACAAACAAGGTATGTGAGTAGAGGAACGCCTCAAGGGGGGGTCCTCTCTCCGCTTCTATGGGTTGCAGCACTGAACGAAATACTACTCCAACTAAACGGCGGAGGAGTGAAAGCAGTAGCGTATGTAGACGATATAGTGTTGTTGGTTTCAGGTATGTTTCCTTCAACAGTCAGCGAGATTATGGAAAGGGCACTTCGTAGGTTAAACCTATGGGCTAAAAACAATGGTCTAGGAGTTAACCCGAACAAAACAGAACTGATGCTATTCACTAGCAGAACCAAAATACCTCAGTTTCAACTTCCGGTACTAAACGGTACTACACTCACTCTATCCCCCACAGCTAAATACTTGGGGGTGGAGATTGACACCAAACTGTCCTGGAAAATAAATATAGAAAAAGAATAAACAAAGCATACATGGCCTACTATACTTGTAAGAAAATCGTCAACAAGAATTGGGGCCTTAAACCAAGTATAATCATGTGGATGTATACGGCTGTCATAAGACCTATACTTACATATGGAGCTCTGGTATGGTGGCCAGCGCTAAACAAACAATACAATATTAGAAAATTAAATGGAATACAAAGAGCAGCATGTGCGGGTGTTACGGGTGCAGTCAGGTCATGTCCGACTGATGCGCTCAATGTGATCCTGCATCAACTACCAATGGACATTTTTAGGCATATCTCTCTCTATACGTCTACCGAACTCGGCTAGCATTTTCCAAGCAGAAGTACTAGGCATAGAAAAAGCCTGCGAAGTTCTATTACAAAACCACGGGAATATACATAAAGCAACTATATTTACGGACAGCCAGGCGACCCTCCTGGCATTGTCTTCACCCATGACAAATTCCAGTACAGTTCACAACTGCAAGAGAGCACTAAGCTCAATAAAAGACAAGCTCCAGCTAAACTTGATCTGGGTTCCCGGCCACAGGAACATTTTCGGTAACGAAAAAGCAGACGAGTTGGCAAAGGCAGGAGCTTTCTCAATGAATCCATGGCGGAGCTAATACCAAGCCCGCTAGGATCGATAAAAGGAGAGATCAATAGACAATTTCAGCAAATTGCAAACAACAGGTGGAAAAACATTACAAAATGCGTCATAACTAAACAATTATGGCCAACATATGACAGGAAAAGAACCAATGACTTATTAAATAGGTCAAGAAAAAATATTTACAGAATAACAGCTACCACAACAGGGCACTGGCCATTTGGGGAACATGCGTCCAAAATGGGATTGCCCTACAACGACATCTGCCGTGGCTGCGGAGTAGCAGGGAACAAGGAAACAATCTTCTACTTTCTCTGCGAATGCCCAGCTCTAGCACAGATCCGACACAAAACACTCGGAATCCACCAAGCACCAAACCTTGAATGGATTTCCACCAAAAGCATATCGGACATAAGTAGTTTCATCGAAACCTCAAAATGGTTTGAGAGAAAAGGTGAAACGTAATAGCAGATAAAGGAGGTTCTACGAATAGTGTATCAAAATGGCACATCAAGTGCTAATTGAGCCCGATAAGGCTGCATTCTTACCTACCTACCTATGTCCTGCTGTGACATTCATTTTAATTAGTGTACTACTCCAGGCTGCATATTGAATTGTGTTTGTCAAATTCATGACTTCGTTATCTAGCTCAGAATTACAACTTATTTTTACGTGACTATCAACATTGAATAGCATTTGCTTAAAGTATTCCCAGTCAGTATTTTTATTTGGTAACGTAAGTGGAGGTTCCTTAATAACAACACTTTCGTGTAGTTTTAAATATACTGGTGAATGGTCAGAGGTCATATCCAAACCACTTTCTATGCACATATAATTTGAAGAGATATGTTTTGTAATGAAAAAATCAATAAGATCTGGTGTTTTAAGTGGATCTGTTGGCCAATAAATTGGTGTTCCAGTAGACATGATACTGCACCCAATCATTTGAAGAGCTTTCAATAACTCTCTGCCTTTTGTGGTTATAAACCTCGAGCCCAGTGGGTATGTTTCTCATTATAATCATCAACCATTATAAATCGGTTTTTATGGCTATTGATCAGTTCTAGAAAAAATAAAATGCCATAGATTTACTTGATGTCTTGGGGGACTGTAATCTGCTGTAAGGGACAAGTTGTTGTCACTATCTATCATTCCCGTTATTGCTTTAAATTCTTCTGTAGATATGCGGTTTTCTTCATGGTGTTTTGTATTGCTTCTTATTATAATAGCATCTCCTCCGCGTGCACAAATATTCGGATGTATTGCATGATACATTTTGAAGTTTCTGAATTTAATGTAAGTTTGCTTGCTAAAATGGGTCTCAGATATTAAGCATACGTAAATTTTTTCAGTAACGAGTATTGTTTCTAACTCATTTTGGTGTTTAGTAAGGCCGTTTGAGTTCCATAGCATAATTTTTAATAATTTTGTCATATTCATTTATTTTTTGTACAGCGTTTTCGAGCTTATGAAGCCTCTTCTAAAGTGCAATGGTAAACTCATTTTGTTTTGTAAGCTTTTCTAAGATTTGTTAAAGAATGATAGCATAATTTGAACTAGTGTTCTCTTTTACAACTTGGGAATAAGTTAGCTCATTTGCTTTTGAAACTTTATTTTCAGCCATTTGTTGGCGTATTGCGTTTTTTGGAAGGCTTTTGGCATCTTTTACAACCGACCTTTTAGGACGTGGGTCGTTTTTCTATGTATCAGTTCTTTGGTCACGAATCTTTTGCAGTTCTTTCGCAACTACGCATCCTCTGTAGTTAGCAGGATGAGCCTCTCCACAGTTACAACATTTCATGCTTGTTTACCACAGTAGCTGTGAGTATGTCCATATGATTGAAACAATTTGCATTCACTGCTTTACGACCTCAATGACACACCTGTTACGCGGGCAAGCTCTTCCTCATCTGTTGCGTATAATTCAGCATTTATTTCGTTATTTGTAGGACTTAATTCTTTGTTTTTATGTTCTGATTTTCGGCTTTGAGAAATGCTTTCTCTTTCTTTAATTCGGCGCATAATTGCTCTATTGTTTCCAACTGCCTGGATTGTTGGTTTATAATTGTTTCATAACAAATTAGTTTATTTGCCGTAGTTTCTGGGTTTTCGGATATTTGGCCACCACCAGGTGGACATTCGGACATTTTTCATAATGAGCCAATATTTAGTAAAAATAACTATGTGTATACTTCGGTGTATACTTCTAAGCTGATCTAATACTGGTAAAAGCTTAACTATAAATAACGTAAATATAAATAGTTCTTGTAAGATCTCTAGATAAATAAAGCTTATGCTAGGTAGTCACTTTTCAGGTTCCTGTTTGCTGGTCAAAATCCAATAAGAAAAAAATGATAATTGCCTTACCCACTGAGAAACTTTTAGCAGGTGCAACAGCATATTCACTGGATGATCTCACCACACTTCAACTTCAATTTCCATAAAAAGCAATTCCGTGTTGAAACAAGTTTTTTAATTTAATTGTTGTAAATATTTAGAATTTTGAATTTATTGATTTTATTCTATCACACTTTAATTCTCGTCACTTCGCTCCAGGGTTGCCAAGCGAAAAAAGGAGATATCTTTTGATAGTAATACTTTAGAAAGACAGGGTAGAAGAAGGCTGTGTTAAGTCTTTCCCAGGTTTATCTATCAAGATAATCTGCGACTTTTCCATGAAATTCGATAGTATCTGAAACTAAGAATAGCATTGAAGAGCAAAGAGAGCACCTCTACAGCAATATTTGGTAACTCAAATAGCATTTTTGGAGAAATATTATCATGCCCAATAATTTCAGTAGGTGAAGTCTTAAAAGACTCGAGCGACTTTTTAGCTGTGTTGGGTAAGATTGACAACTTAAAGTTGTTCTTTGGGCAATTAGGTTGAAACCTTTTCTAGGTGATTTGCAAAACAATTAGCCTCTTCCTCGTTACTTCGAACCCAATTTCCACCCAAGTCTCGTATAGGCATGTTGAAGTCGGTTGGTGGCTTTATAGACTGTTGGGCTTTCCAAAGGGAATTTCGCTTGTTTGAATTTGGACACAGCTGCTTTATATACATCTCGGTGTGAATTCTTCCTCTCGTTTAAGCGTTTTTTTTAATTTAGCAGATTTTAATTGAAGCTGAGTGGAAGGGGAGCGATTTATCTGTCATGTCTTGCACGCCTTCCTTTATTTACAAGCTTTTCTATTTCTATATTAGTGATTTTTCTGGAACCAAGCGGCTTATAGATTTTGTTTGGTGTTGCTAAGACAGCTGCGCTTTCGTCAATATCTCTTCCTGTATTTATTTTGTCCTCAATATTAATGTGGTTACTGGCGCATTTTTTATATTTTAGCCAATTCGTTTTATAAGAAGTTAGACCCACTTTTGGATTCACGAATATGGCTTGTTCACATAACTTTATTAGTACAGGAGAGTGATCAGAAGATAGACCAGTCCATGTATCAGCTGTTATGTGCGATTTATCTACATATATTTTTGACTACAGCAAAATCAATTAAATCTGGTATTTTCTTACGATCACTAGGCCAATATGTCGGCTTACCAGGAGATATTATTTCAAGGTAGTTGTGCCTATTTATAACAGTTTGATACAGCTGTCGTCCTTTTGGATTAATAAGACGTGAGTACGTGTGTTTTGCGTTGTAATCTCCACCAGCTATAAATCTTTGACCGAGTATTCCAAAAAAGTCTTTAAATTCGATTTCTGTGATTTTAAAACGAGGTGGACAGTATATAGCCGTAAGGTTTAAGTAACAACTCCGATTTTTTAGTGATATAATTGTAGCTTGTAACTGTGGTGTAGCATGAGATTCTAGACCATAGTGGTTTAAACGAATGTTGATTAGACACTGCGGTGCCACCATGCGATTTTCCATCCGGATGATTTGTATCATAGAGTCTAAGTCCCCGTATATTGAAATTATTTTTATTTGTTAGATGAATTTCTGATATGAGCATTACATCTATATTCTTTTCAGACAAAAATCTGATTATCTCTAATTTATGTTGGTTAACACTGTTAGCATTCCATATACAGATATTTAGTAAGCTAATTTTTTACTTAATAAATTTTGCAGCATTTGATTTTGTGATCTTATTAAATCCTGGGTCATGTTTTGCATGGTAGACATAAATTGTGTCATACACTGTGTAAGATTTATAATAGTAGTTTCAATACCTCCATTTGGAGGATTTGCGGCAGTTGCATTTGCACAGTGTTGCCTCTCACCACATTTGCATAGCTTCCTTGCATATTATTATTGTAAGAAGTAATAGGATTTGAACTTTTGTTTGAGGTTGCTATAATTTCATCACGGGGTGTTTGTAACATTTGGTTACGACGCGCTTGAATGCCCTGTGACAACTTCGATTTCAAATCTTCGCATACAGGACAACTCCTTTAGTTAGCAGTGTGATTTCCTCTACAATTGATGCATTTTTATTCAATTCGTCTTTCCTAAGGGTGCATTTAGAAGTAATGTAAATCACCACATATCACACAAACACTGCGTAGAGTGCAATATGATTTGGTATGCGCATATTCTTACTTCTTCAGTTATTCTAAGATGCAGCAAATATTTTGAATTATATATGGGATGGGTTTAATTTTTTTAAGTTGATTAGAATTCGGCAACAATTCAATTTTAAACATTGGCTGTGGTACTTTATTTCTATTAAATATATTTACAACAGTTTTAATACCAAACCCGCATTCTTCCAATGCTTCTGTGACTTCAATAGAGTTTACGGCGACTCGATACCCTTGATTACAACAATTAGACCCTTAGAGCTCTTCAGTGGATACGAATAATAGTTCTTGTTTTTATTTGACAAAAATTTAACTATTTCCATAAAACTTTTTTCACTGTAGGACTGAATTTTTGTTTCATCTATATTGTCTTTTTTCAAAGGCACTATATGAAAATTGTTAGTTCACTTAATTTAGCAACAAGAGTATTACTGCTACGCTCGCGCAAATTTACCGGAAGTGGTTTGGCATTAACGACTGCGGTGGTACCCTTCGCATCGTCGTCTGAACTCTTGCTAAGTAGGGCAAATCTGTTGCCATTTAAAACTTCCGTTTTATTCATATTTGGTGTGCCTCCTTGAAATTTTTTAGGATTGACCGCTGACTTTGAAGGACTTAATTTCCTTCTTATATTAACGTATCGCCATGTTTGCACAGACTGCCCTTTTTTAATGGTACATTATCACCTTGCGTTATGCTATTCTTCGCTGCCTGCGTGCTTGCTGGTAACTGCTTATGTATTTTGTGAGCTCTGCTGCTCGTCGGGGCTGCTCAGTTGTTCGCTGCGACGACTTATCCGCGCTGCGCTCATGTTTTTTGTTTCTTTTATTGTTTATTTTGCACTTATTTGGTATTTTATTATGTTTATTGTTTGCAAAAAAAGTCTTTTTTTTGGTGTTTTTTGTTTTTATTAACACTTTCACGTTACTTTTAGAAAGTTTCTGCGGAGCTTAACTCTTTAACTTTTAACTTTTTCAGGCACAAACACTGTCACTGTTAAATATATACTATAATTACTAATGGCAATTTATAAGTTGTTTCATTTAATGGTGTTTTGTGAGCGTGGAAGTGGTTCAATAACGTCCATCTGCAAATCTGCCACTGCTTTCTTGACAGGGAACATATATACAAAGTATCATTACAGTTTTTACTAACTAGAGTTCAAACAGACTTATAGACAGTGGCGAAGATTTTACCTTGTCTCTTCATCCTGATCATTTACATAACATTTGGCAGACTGTAAAAATCAACGCGCTTGAAAGTTATAAAGAGTCAGACTTTTTAATTCAAATTTCGCGTCAATGGTCGAAATAGTTTTTTCTAAGTTAGTATGACTGTCAGTGACATCTGTGCCAAATATCACACCAAAATAATCATTAGTGTTTAGTATACGCTTGTCTTTCTGAAGTACATAAAGTGCGTTCGGAGATTTTTACGATGAGAGAAATTATTCAATGGACGATGTAACCTCTGCGAATGGTAGACACCTTGCCGCGGTGCAGGGGCTTAGCCGCAAGGCATACTCGGCATCCCCCAACCGGTGTGGGTGGTACCGACAGGCACTGCCCAGGCAGGATGTCGGGTGCCGCATGCGTGCGCCAACCAAGAGCTACCACCTCCTAATCCAGGGTGTTATGCGACTCCCGTGCCCATTGGATGATTTGCAGCCAGGAGGTAAATTCGGCTGTATTATAACGGAGCCTCCCCAGCACCGGGTCAAATTGGGGAGTAACTGTGGCCTTACCGCGTCAAGCGGCTCTGGCGTGGCGGACCTTCTAGTTCTCCATCAAAATAATACACCCAACAACTCACCTTGTTGAGCCAAGGGTCGTAAGGAAAAGATGCAACAAAAGATGAAACAAGGCAGCAAACACGGAAAACGGACTCGGACAACGATAAGGAAACCAGTGCAGCAGCGAACAAAGGAGGTCAAGGAGGTAGGCGGAAGTTTAGCTTCCTCTACGCTCTCTTGCCAGAGGAGCGGGCGCTGTTTGAGGAGCATGCCAGGGAAGATGGTGTCGGCATGCCCTCATGTAGCGGCGCTCGCCTGGCGAAAGGACCTGACGCCGCGGAAGCAGCAACGAGCGCCGCCAAGACCCCCGCCATAAGGCGGAGCGGGTCGGACTCGGGTGAGTCACATCGGGCAGAGCCCGACGGCGCTCGTAGTGGACGGAGGAGGAAGTGCAGAAGAGGTGGGCAACGCCCGCTCCCAGAAGCTGGTAAACCCGGCGGATGTGACGACCCGCACAGGAAAGGTATGAGTGGTGCCAGTATGAAGTGGTACCTGCGCTACTTCCGAGAAGGAAAGACTCCAGAGGCTGCGGAGGCTATAGCCAGAAGCAGGAGCAAAGGGAGCAACGCATCCCCAGATAAGGTGCGTGGCATGACCGTGTCAGCTCGCGCGCAAGCGGCGGAGCCAGCAACCGTGGCCCAGTCAGTGCTACATACTCCGCAAGGCGTGCCGGTGGAAGGGCAGCGCCCTCGGACACGTATGCTCAAGCCGCAAAGCGAAAGAATGGCCAAATCACGCCGCAGGAGCCGCCCAGCTCCAAAAGACTGAGGGGCAGCAACACAAGTGCGGCCGGAGGCCAACCTTCTAAATCGGCACCCCACCGGGTGGAGGATGCTGTCAAAGGCATCCGCATGGCTGTACTGCCTCAAAAATACCCGGCGGAGTTGCTAATACCGGAGGACCTTACCGTGCTCTAAGACCTCCTTATGGATGAGGTATTCAGGGAATCGAATACGCGGCATCCTTCCTGGGAGTAGACTTTAAAGGAGGTATGATACAAGTGGACTGCAAGGACAAGAGTTCCGCCAACTGGCTGCGGGAGTTCGCCCCAAAGCTGGGGGACTGGAGGAGTCCTGTCCTCTGCGTGAGGAGGGCGGAAGATTTGCCAATCATGCACAGCATGACAAAATCCTCCCTCGATGCGGGGACAAACGCTATGAGTTTGCCTTAGGCCTGGTGAAAAATCAGAACCTGGGCCTCAGCATCTCGTCCTGGCGCATCGTCAGAAGCAAGGTGGAAAACATAGGCGACATGGTAGGTTGAAGATTGTACCTGTAAATTGGCGACGAATCGTACAAGTACGTCCGGGAAGCGAGCTTCCGCCTGTTCTACAGGTTCAGCACGGTGGTCATGCGGCCCCACAACAAAGCGGGGGTGTCGAAAAACAGGCAGAGACTGTTGAACCCCCGGACGAAGTAGCAATGCAGGTGGACGAGGTAGCGAATGAGCCCAGCGGAAGCAGGACTGGACAGGCAATGTCACCGGCGGCCATCGACGTCCCGGATGTTAGTTCCTGCGGTCAGGGAGAAAAGCTTCCCTCCACGCAGGAACTCCTCGAGGGGTTAGGAGACCCACTGGACGGCAGCGTGATTGACGGCGAGGAAGAGGATATACCCTTCCTCGAACCATTATTATAATGGCCGTCAATACGAAAATTGCCCAGGTGAACCTGCATCACGCGGCGGCAGCTTCGGCTGTCATAGCGAACAGGTTCACAGCAGAGATACTGGGCATGCTGCTGATCCAAGAGCCTTGGGTCCATAGATGATAGGTTAAAGGCCTCAAAACGGAGTCAAATAAGGTAATCTGGGATCTCTCTACCGAGAGACCCAGAACTTGCATAGTTGTCAGGAATAACATTGAATTCTTCTGCATTTCAGAGTTCCTGACGTAGGATCTGGTGGCGGTGCAAGCCAGGGACTTCGAAGGCAAGGACTTCGTCCTGGCTACAGCATACTTCCCAGGGGAGGTACCCACGGCAACCCCGGAGGTGGTGGGAAGGCTGGTGGAGCATTGCAGAAAGCATAGGCTTCCCCTTATTATGGGGTGCGCCGCAAACGCCCCCCATGTAGAATGGAGCAGTACCAACTGCAACTCAAGAGGTGAGTCCCTTGTAGAATACATAATAGGAAGTAACTTAGTGATAGAGAATGTGGGGTGTGAATCCACATTTATAACTATAAACAGGAGAGTGGTGCTGGACATCACCTTGAGTATTGAGACTGCAAAGGGATTGGTCTCGCAATGGAGAGTCTCGACGGAGCCCTACTTGTCAGACCACAGGATTTTAAGGTTCACGCTAAAGGTAGAAGTCAGGAAACTCCCCCCCAGACGCAACCCTCGGAAGCCGAACTGGTATGCCTTCAGGGATATACTAAATGAGGAATTGAGCAGGGGGTGGTAGACTGATAATAGCGTTTCATTCCCAGGCTTGGAGATTAGGCTATCTAAGCTAAACGAGTCTGTCACTAACGCTTATCATGGCAGCTGCCCCCTACAAGTGACCACAGACAGACGAAACTGTCCCTGGTGTTCAAGGAAACTAGCAGACTTCCGGGAAAAAGTACGCAGCCTATTCAACATAGCGAAACGTTCGGGACTCTGAGAAGATTATAGGAGCTATCTCACTTTATACAATAAGGAGATTAGGTCTGCAAAGCAGACTAGCTTCAGGAGATTCTGCGAGAATGTGACCTCAACACCAGAGGCGGCCCAGCTGCATAAAGCTCTGGCCATAGGCACAAACGACGCAGTAGTAGCAATCAAAAGAGGAGATGGGACATTTACGACCAGCGCAGAGGACAGAGCGACGGAGCTTCTGCGGGCGCACTTCCCGGAGACGGTTCGGGCAGACCAAGGTGTACCCGTGATCGAACACAGGCCATCCCGCGAGGATTGGAATATCGCCAAACAGCTATTTACGGCGGACTCGATCCAATGGGCAATGGCCTCGTTTGAGAGATTCAAGTCTCCGGGAGTGGATGGTATTTTTTCAGCGCTGTTACAACAGGAAGAGCAGTATTTACTGCCTCACCTGGTTCGGCTGCTGAGGAAAAACCTCGCAATGGCGTACATCCCTGAAGTATGGAGGACATCGAAGGTGATCTTCATACCCAAGGTGGGTAGGAAAGACTACTCAGTGGCGAAATCCTTCAGGCCAATCAGTCTAACGTCTTTCCTACTAAAAACCATGGTGAAGATCGTGGATCATGAAATAAGGACGACAGCGCTGAACAGAGCACCCCTGCATGCGACTCAGCATGCCTACAGAGCGGGCAGTTCCACCAGTACTGCTCTATACCAGACAACCTCTGAGTTAGAGAGTTCACTGGAGCATTAAGAGGTGATGCTTTGCGCGTTCTGGGACATCGAAGGTGCCTTTGATAACACGTCTCATAGAAGTGTAGCCAAGGCACTGGAGAAAAGGAATGTGGAAGCACCGGTGCGCAGATGGATTGAAGCCGTACTGCGCACCAGAGTTGCTGAGACCACAGTAGGTGATAAGAGGATTCGTCTCGGCACAACAAGAGGCTGCCCACAGGGAGATGTGTTATCACCTCTGCTATGGAGTCTGGTTGTAGAAGACCTGTTAGTATTGCTAACGAACAATGGGATCCGCTGCCGGGAGTATGCGGACGACATTGTAATTATAGCAAAAGGTAAATACGAAGACACTCTCTGTGACCTAATACAGAGAGGTCTAAACCTGTCGAAGATGTGGTGTAGGGAGGCTGCGGTGAAGGCAGCATATAAACCTGACCTTGGTCAAAGTAACAAAAGCTTCAATGGTGTGCAATCGGCTGGCAGGCAAGTCCTGGGGCTGTAAGCCAAGGATCGTTAGGTGGTTATACACCACGATAGTGAGACCAATAATCACATACGGGGCGGTGGCCTGGGCCTCAATAGCGTCGCAGACTTCGGTTAAGACCAAACTATCGAAGCTGTAGCGACTAGCCTGTGTCTGCATGACGGGCGCAATGCGCACTTGTCCAACGGCAACACTGGAGGTTCTGCTGGAACTTACTCCGCTTCATTTGGTTATTGGTCAGGTAGCCAAGCACACAATTCCGAAAATAACGGCAGAGGGTGGGCAAAGGTAAGGTAAACTCGTCCCAGAAGATGGAAAAGATAAGTGGCGATGTACCATCAGCCCTCCTCCCGAGGGACAGCACTACCAAAACAGTTACCTTCAAGAAGAAGTTCAAGGTCACCCTCGGCAGCAAAGACGAGTGGAATGACTTCAATCTCGAGCTGATGTTGAGGAATAGCACGCTGAGGTGGTACACCGATGGCTCGAAAATGTCGGAGGGAATCGGTGCAGGGATCGCGGGCCCACGTACTAAGCTCTCCATACCCATGGGAGAGATCCCAAGCATTCTCCAGGCAGAAGTTTTTGCCATAACTCGGTGTATAGAAATAAACTTCCGTCGCAACTATCGCAATGAGATAATAGCCATTCTCAGCGATAGTCAAGCGGCGCTAAAAGCGATCGCCTATTACGAAATCAATTCGCTTTAGTGCAGGAGTGCAGGGAAAGGCTGAACAGCCTTGCAGAACGTAACCAGGTACACCTAATTTGGGTGCCTGGTCACAGAGGTACAGCCGGTAATGAACTGGCGGACGAGCTAGCCCGCTCCGCAGCCTCCACCAAGATGGTGGGACCAGAACCCTTTATTGGGGTAGGTTTACATACCATAAAGGAGCTACTCCGCAAGGAAGAAGAAGTGGGCAGGGAGGAGCATTGGCGGGAAACACGCGGTATGAAACATGCCAAGTTGCTAATGGGAGGATACAACTTGAGTAGGTTCAATATTTTAATAAACCTCCCCAGGAACAAACTCAGGCTACTGGTTGCATAGTATACTGGCCACTGCAAGTTGAATAGGCATCTGTAAAACATGGGCCTATCCTCTTGCGTTAACTGCCGGTTCTGCGACTTGGATCCTGAAACCCCGGAGCACCTGCTGATCGACTGCACAGCAGTCTGGAGACGCAGGACTAAGGCCCTTGGATCAATGCTTCCGGATAAGGATCGCATAGCCTCATTAGCGCCCGGAAGTCTATTGAACTTCATCAATGCGCTGGGGCTGGGTGAGTCTATGTGAGTTAGGAGAGGGCACAATAGACCAAAGGTCGCGGTGCATTCCTCATATTCAATCAATCAATCAACCATGTGTAGAGGAAAGAGATATATGCAGAAGTTTACTTAAGTGAAGAAGGTTCTGAGCGCCATTCACTTGGGTGTGACTAGAAACGATTATTTTACATATGACTCAAGCAGCTCACGACTTCTGGTCCGGTATCAACCGAGTAGCCAAAAATCGTCCGTTTGAAAGCGAGCTAAAGTCAAAAAGCGAAACATCCCTCCCTAGGGTTGTGCGTTGGGTTTCGGACCCGCCACATAAAAAAAACATCCTAAAAAACAACATAAGAGCTGACATCACCGCCGTCCAAGAAGTGCGATAAACGGGACAAGGACTGAGACGAGTAGGTCCTTGTGAAATTTACTACAGTGGGAAATTTTTCGTACAAGAACTTAGTTCGGATCGTTCAATTTGTATAGCAGCTACCACACATGCTATATTCATCCAAACTGAAGCACTTAATTTGCATAATAATGTGTGCCAAATTTTTTTCAGATATCTTGCCAAAGCAGTTTTCAAGGTAAATGAAAGTGGTCTTTTATTAAACAAGTAAGTAAGTAACTTACAGGAAGCAAAGCCAGGTGTAAAACGTCAAACAGAGCATCGGAATCCAAGAAATATTATAAACACATATACTAATAAAACTCATACACTGACCGACATTTTCGGTATAAGATTTGTTTGAAAAACAAAAATCATTATATGTGACGCCGCACATAGAAACCCGGCTGGTATGTCAAAATGTCGATTATCGGTTTTCAACGAGAATGTACGTAGAACTACAGGGAGCAACCCAAGAGCTTGTTGGTTCGTCTCGGAAACGCTTCAGAGTGAGTGAAAATGAGTGTGACAAATGTTTTAGAAATCCGGCTAGTGTGTCAAATACCCGGTTAGTGTGTGAAAATTTTGGTTTTCCCTCATAGTTTCCACAGGAACACTGTCGAAAAATATAAAAGTCATCAGATATGTAATACCTGTGCAATGAGCCATTGCGCCACATATGGAAATATTTTGACTGAAGAAAATGCCGCTCATCGATTAGCTAACGATAACGCTAATGTATTTTAAAAAAAAGAAGTATGGATTTTTTATTGGAAATGTATTTTATATGAAGGTCATTCATGTTCGACATTTCACTGGGTAATAGGGTGGGCCAATTCCGGACTTTTTTCGATTCGGGATTTCTAATAGTGCGGAAAAGTTGCCTTAGTACTTCCTGATTTCAATGCAACTTTTGTTTTGAGATCTGATTGCATCTTCAACCCCAACTCCGGCCTTGAAATTTCGGAAATTCGCCTAAAATCGTGAAATTGTCTACCTAGCGCCTGAAATACGCATCTCATGGCAAAATGTACAAAACAAAAGTTATTTGTCACGTCATTTGCTACCGAAATAGTACAAGTGATCATGGCCGTAGGACGAACCGTTCCCGAAATACGAGCGAAAATGCGGCGCGCCACAGCGCAAGGTGAAAATTGTTGCAGCTCTCAGCTAATCTCCCAAGCCCAACCCAACCAACCAACAATACGTCAGCCTTGTTTTAGTCTGAATCTGTGTCAAATTTATTGATAAAATCAGATTTTGTACTAAACTCACCAGTTTGACGGTTCTCTCGACTGCCACGGTGTGAGAGGAGAATTCACTAAATTTCCATACCTCTGCAGTGTCTCCCGACAGCCCTTTTATGAGTTCTTCGTTAGAAACTGAACAAAGAACTGGTGGAACAGTCAAGGTAATAGTCTTCCAGTTAATCTTATCGTAATAATTATTAGCTTTGAAGTTCAGCATTGGCACTTTATTACATCTAACCCTTCCATTTACAGTGTCAGACTCTGCTTCTCTGGCTGCCAGAAGTCGGTCAAGGGCCAACTTTCTGACTTCTATCCGTTCGTCAGTCATCACACTAAGGAGAATGTTTTCTGGAAGAGCAAAGAAAGCATTCTGTTGAATGGATGAATCGACAACCTCTAGCAGTTTAGCAGGTAAGTATCTCAACCTTTGAATTGCAGCATAGAGATGGCGCGAGCCATCTTTGAATGAACTGTTGAAACTTATTGAGAACCACCAAGGTGAGTAAACTGTAAGTATGTACTTGACCAAAATCTTTATTTCCTTTGTTGGTTTGTCAGTAGAAATGTATAATCTCAGAATTCTATTTGCACATGTTACCTGGATGCATCGACGCTAAATCTGAGGAACATTGACCGGAAATAACATCTTCTGATATTTTATAGAGATAAGCTTGGTCTGTGCTAAGTTGGGTCGGATTAATAACCTCAGAAGGTAATTGGCACGATGGAAAACTTTCAAATTTGACAACAGGCAACTTCTCACAATCAGGGAGCAGTTTACCTATGTCGCCAGAGAATGTATTTGGACTCTTTGAGACACCATCTATGTGTTCGAAAAGAGCACGAAATGGAAGTTCGTTGAAATGTAGAAGACAAACAACCCACTGTAATGGCCTACCTATTCTTTCTTTTAGTTTCGGAATGATTCCACCTTTCCAACTTGTGTTCGTGTTTTTGCCATCAGCACCGACAACTTCTAGATGTTCCACATCAACTGAATTGTCTTGTAAATGTTGCCATATAGTTTGCGTCTCATCCTCAGCTGACCCGGAAGGAGAGGTGACGTGGCCAAAGTAATGACAAACCAGGTTCCGCTTCGCTGACTTGTGTAAGTGTATTGTCTTTGCGGCCGTCAAAATACAGCCCATATACAGAGTCAATACTTTCGGTGTTTTGGAGCTTAACTCCAACACTTTTTTTTGCCCGACTAATCTTGCATTTGTCAGTGACAAAGCTAGCCTGATCCTCTGTTATCAAACTTGCTTTTTTGGGATCCAGAAAAGCAGATGAAACATTCAAGGCCGCTGCTCTATCACTTACTCCAAATCTTTGGGCAGCTAAAGCAGTGTGTTCTAATACTAGTGTGTTTTGTTTGGTTTTAGAGGATGGAAGAGAAAATTCATCCTCAGCATCGTTTTTGGAAGAATCCATGTGCGACGCACCTACATTGTTGTCGTCTGTATGAGAGTCTGCCTGATCTGAATGGTCACGTGTTCTAGCTGACACTTTTCTGGTAAGTGTTGATGTTGAATGACGTTTTGAAAGCTTTTCTTTACGTTCATTTTTCTTTGTAATCTTTTTTGTTTCAGGTAGATCAACACTTCCAATGCGACCAATTCTTCTGGTTCTCTGGTCCAAGAGAAATGGTTGTTCATTGATAGGAACTTTCCTTTCCTTTGGACAAGTGCCAGAAGAAAAAAAAGGTGCGTGGAGTCCCTACGCGCGGAAGAAGTTATACTTCTTAGTGATATTCAGAAATGCATATCATTTTGTATGAAAGAAAACTAGAACATTTAAATTCATTATGCACATTTTATAAAGCAAAGTCTAAATGAAGGACTGGGAAAGTAGTTCTGTCTCTTCGATGCGGAAGGGATTATGCAGCGTAACCATCTCTCTTTTGTACTCTTCGAATTGGGTTGTCATATTATAATTTGTATATCTTATATCATGGTGTTTAGTCAATTTCTTGTATTCATTATTGGCGTTGCATTTGTATTGCGCACAAAACTGGGCCAAAGTAAAATGAATTTTCTTTTCATTTTTCTTTGCAGTTTTTCAATAAATTTAAATAAGTTTCTTAATAAATTTAAATAAATTTAAGTAAATTTACACGTATTTTCATTTATATTTAATTATCAATAAATTTTTTTAAATTATTTGCCTAGTTGTCCATTTTATTTTCTCATGCATTTCAGTAGAATTTTGTACAGAAATTTGACCGGCGTAGAAGCAAAATGCGAAACAATCATACATATATTATGTCGTTTGCACATTTGTCTGTGTGTTTGCGAAAGTAAATGTTCTACAAAAGCATATTTCTATACTTAAGCGAAATTATTTGAACCATCGTATATTTCTTACATGCATAACCAAACCATACTTAAGGCAACGCCACGAAAGTGTCAATAGTGGTGTTGGTGGTAAGCACATTGTGACGTGAACGCAGGTTCGAATCTCGACGGACTTAGTCTTAAATTTTTGCATTTTAACTAATAGAAATTAAATTTATCACAGCAATATACCTAATATACATATACATAATATTGCTGTGATAAATTTAATTTCTATTAGTACGAAAAATATTTATTAGTATAGTATACGATGTTAAAAGGCATACATCTTTCTATCCTATTTTGTGTATATGCACATGCTCATATGAATGTATGTATACGCATGTGCGCGTTCGGAAATTCAAAGAATTCGCACAAAAAAAAAAAGAGAGACGAAAGAAATAAAGTCACATAAAATAGTTGAGAATTCGCAAAAATGAAAGACAAACGAAAGAAAAATAATGCGCAAGCATACATAAGCGTACTGTACTTATTGACCGCATTATTTTTGCGTAAAACCTTGGAATTTATTCATTAAAATCACCGCTCAGAAGTCGTTTTATCCGTTGTAAGCGAGCGATTTTCGAAGAAACATCATTTCTAATATGCCACAACACAATATTAGAAATGAAGTTCATAAACCTCACGCTGTCAGATAAAACGCTGTACCTCGTCATCGCGGGTCGATTTCCAAAAAGTTTAAATGAAGACTAACTACAGAAATGATCCTGTAAAGTATAGCCTTAATTTTTTAACGGCCAACGCAGAGTATTTCAACCACAATATACGCAAAATAGTTGAGAATTCGCAGAAATGAAAGACAAAAAGAAAAAAGAAAAAGAAGCATAACTTCAATAATACACAAGCATACAAACATACATATGCGCAGCAGCAGCAAGGAAAGAGGTAACAATCGGCGATCCATTGTATATTTCTTTCATGCATAACCAAACCATAATTAGGACAACGCAATACAGTGCATTTGTCAATGGTGGTGTTGGTGGTAAGCGCTTGAAAAGTTACGACGAGGACGTAGGTTCGAATCCCTACAGAATTTATTTTTGATTTAATATGTCACCAACCAAAAATTGAAACATTGTTCTACAAAAACAACAACAGCATAAGCATGGCAACATTGTGTTGTTGGTAGAAAAGCCGAGCTGTGCCGAAAGAAACGAACAAACGATCGCCGATTGTCACCGCTTCGCTTGCTGCTCGAACATCTTCGCAGACAAGGTTGCATAGATTCATATTGAGCAAGGTTGCGCAACCTAAACCTATCGCGACCTTTTCCGAACTCGTATAAGAAGTATAACTTCAAAAATAAATGCATTTACAAGCAGCAAAGTCAAATAATTTTCCGGCAGAAGAGACAAAGTCGTCTCTTTTAGAGCTCAAACCTATTGGGTTCATTAAAAACATTTGTTTAAGAGTCAGAAATTTCTTGAGGTATTTGGTGAGCATTTGTACAACTCTAGTGTGTGAAACTATAGGAATAGATGACTTTTTGAAAGTATTTTCAACCTTTGTTGCAACTATTTCTGTAACCTCTTTACTCCTAGGTTAATAGTTGTCGCCTCGGAGTCGCCCTATACGAAATCTTTCAAACTGATAATCATTTCAAACTAATATCAAACACAAAAGAACATCCTGGTAAGTACGTAACTAAGAGATTGTACGGATATATGCCAAACACAGGACATTTCTGTCTAAATTTAAATTTAGATACAGACATTTTGAGTTCTGTGTTCTATTGAGAGAATATAAGTGATAGCACTCGGCGAAATCAACGACAAGAGTGAAGGAACTCGATGAAAAAATATTTATGTGGAGACCAGTCCGAACGTGTCGTATGGCGCAGGGAAATGAATGTAAGTGATAGAACTCGGCGAAATCACCGACAAGAGTGAAGGAACTCAATGAAAAAATATTTGTGTGGAGACCTATCCGAACGGGTCCTTTGGCGTAGATGAATGAATGTGAGTGATAGCACTCGGCGAAATCAACGTCAAGAAGTGTGGCCGCAAGCCGATTTTCACCTTTCGCTGTGGAGCGCCGCATTTTCGCTCGTATCTCGGGAACGGTTCGTCCTACGGCCATGATCACTCATACCACTTCGGTAGCAAATGACGTGACAAATAACTTTTGTTTTATACATTTTGCCATGAGATGCGTATTTCAGGCGCTAGGTAGACAATTTCACGATTTTAGGCGAATTTCCGAAATTTCAAGGCCGGAGTTGGGGTTGAAGATGCAATCCGATCTCAAAACAAAAAGTTGCATTGGAATCAGGAAGTACTAAGGCAACTTTTCCGCACTATTATAAATCCCGAATCGAAAAAAGTCCGGAATCGACCCACCCTACTGGGTAAACCACATTTTGCGCATAATCGAACGACAAAACAAGTATGTCAGGTTCATCTTGTCCAGCGCACCACTCTTGGTACAATGCTAACTGATTTTTCGCGCATCGTATGTGTTGTAAAAAAATATTTAATTTTTCTTCTCGTTGGTCTGCATTTTTCGCAATCGTGACAGACGTCGTATTTTCTTTACACGTATTGCACAAGGCTGACATTCGTTTCATTGTTTTGATGTAAGGGAAACCTTCCTGCCACAATTTATAAAATAAACGTTCTGAAATTTTCTTCTCCGGACAATCTGCGCACGCTGCAATATACCGCCGATGCACCGCGATTTTCGTTTCTGACGTTGGCTATTTCATTACATTGTAATTTTTAAATGCCGGGAGGCGACCAGGTAATGGAACAGCACAGTGTTCTGGAAAATTCTTGAAATTTATGATTTCTTCTCTTAGTTCGTACGTCACGTCCGTTTGTCGGTTCAACGGTTTTCCTACATGACCGTGGCTCTTGTACACAATCCATTTTCGTCGAAGTGTCTATTAAGACCTTCATACCTATCACGATCTACACTGTGAATGAATAGATACATTTGGCGGCAAATTCGCATGCCACGGAACGTGTACTCTGTATCGACTCGTATCTTCTCTTGATCTCTGTCCGAATACTTTTTCCGCGAAAGAGTGTTATAATAGGCTTCCAGCGAAAGGTGTTGCCGATGCGCCTCCAGATGTGATAAAATAACGAGGTCGAGTTAATTGTTTCGCAACTCCAAACAGTAGTCGCGAAACGTACATACAAGCTGTCTTTATAAAATGGTGTTACACTTATAGCGGGTACAACACAGTTCTGCAGTCGGTCCGAACATACTTTCAATGGTTTCGAATTCTTTCATATCATCTGTACATTTCTCCAGAAACTCACTTTCGGAAAATTTGTTGTCACCTTCGCCACTACTTTCTTCACGCCTGCCGGAGTTCCTTCTTCCTGGATAAGATTCCACTTCCAATTACGATACCGATATACCGTACATCGCATTTACTCGCTGCACTTCCTGCTCTAAATCAATGTTTTCTGTCTCCATTCTTTCACTCTCTTTCCTTTCTAAACAAAAATGATTACCTGCACGTCGAAATCACCATACTACAATCACAAACTGCTTATTCCAGGATAAGCATGCTTTTGTCGATAACGAATAATGTTGACTTTGATAACACTAGCTCTGTTCGAACAGCGAACAGCAACAACAGAAAGCGACAGCCAAAACAATGAGCGTTCGATTACCATGACATCACTCAGACGGCTTCATTGTGCTAAACTGCTAACATAGTAACGAACAAGAGAGAACACGTGCTTCACATCTTTCAACGCTTCTCGTGAAAAATCCTGTTTTGACACACTACCCGGGTTTCTATGTGCGGGGTCATATATGTAGTATCTGGGTTTTGGGGTAGTATCGAACTGGTTTTATCTATCTATCCAATAGCACATACTATTAACATGCCACTAACTAATAAAATGTTCGTTGGGTTTAATTAAGGTACCTCACTTACCATCACCAATATTAGTTGCATGGGGCTAGGTCCAGTTTTCTCTGAACTACCTATTTTAGGCACAAAGATACACTGCTGTGACTAAAATACGCTCTCTAATTTTAATTGAGATATCTCAAAAATATTCCGATATATCCAGAATAAAGTCAGGCGGAAGTTCGAAATCTTTATATTAGGTATATTATGGCTCAAGGAAGTATAGATTCGATTCAACCCATTTTTGATAAATAAAGTTATTATTATTATCCGGAAAAAATTCTGTCTGCATTTCAATTTTATATCCCATATACAATTTATAACCACTTAAGCGGTTGATGGTGTGTCATGAGGTCGAATTGTCTACCGTAGATATGAAATAGTTGACCGCACAGACTATGGCAAGCAGATCTTTTTCTGTCGCTGAGTGTTCTCTTTAGTGGTCGTTTAGTGATCTGCTCACAGCTTCTATTGCAAAATCATGTGGTTACGGGGAATTTTAGATTGAAATCCGGATACTTGAGAACCAGTGGGTTCGTCAGCAGCGCTTTCATTGTGCATTCTCAAACCAATTTGTATATTGGGGGTCACGAATGTTAATTTTAGCTCCTTTTTTCAAATATTTTGTTAAGCATTGGTCGCCTGTTTGCGGGTAGTAAGCATAGATCCAAAAATCATCGTCAGTAACAATACGTTTTATGACTTCCTCATAGAAAGAACGCATTGTTTCACAGAAATTATCATTCAAAATGATTTACCTTCCGATTTTCCAACGGTACAAGCAGGATCTCTGACTGTTAATCGTCGATTTTAAATCACCAATACCTTTATTTTATTGACATGTTGATCATTAGTTAATGTTGATGGCGAACTGGACGCAGTTCATCGTCAACGCGTTCTCGACCCTCTTTGAATAATTTGTACCAATCAGTATCACTTACTCGCGACGAACACTTATCACCGAAGACATTTTCTAACATTCTGAACGTTTCGGCACCGGGAATTTAAGTTTTACTCAAAATTTAACGGAACTCCTTTTTTATACGGTTGCAACATGTTGCTACAGAGTGTAATAGTTTTGTTCACCAAACGGTTGTACGTATCACCTAAAACTAATCGAGAAAGATATAGGGTTATATATGTACATATAAATGATCAGGATAACGATACGAGTTGAAATCCGGTGATTGTCCGTCCGTCCTTGCAAGCTGTAACTTGAGTAAACATTGAGATATTTGAAACTTGGTAGGCTAGATGTGAATGAAAAACAACTTGTCACTTTAGTGTTCATATTTATTCTGAATTTTATTTATTAAAAATGAAATTTCTTTAACAAATTTTGTTTATGTTGGCATATTAATTTATTATTATGTAGAGCAGGGATGGGCAAGTTTTTAGCCCGCAAAGTTAGCATAGTGCGAACGAGGGCTAGATGAGTGGAATATCAGTTTACGGAAGGAAGGAAAGAGCATAAAAAGTTGGGAAAAAATCAATGACATTTCCATGAAACTTGACATTGTATCCAAATTAAAAAGCGGAAATTTACTTCATATCGGAATTGTACAGTTGTGTGAACAAAAAGAGGTAAAATTATTTTGCAGGTTTTAGAGTTTCGCGTTAATATTTATTTTTATTATTAGGAAAAAAATTATATAAGTTATACTTGTACCTTCGTAAAAGAATTATATGTGCAAATTTTTTTTCAGTGTATCTCGAGAATTAATAACGCTAAATTTTTTTCCAGTATGCAGTATTCGACGTTTACATATTTTGTTTGTATATAAGGTTTAACATTATTTCATTTGAATTACCGTTCATTGAAAATGTCATTGCGATTAGTATTTTTCATAGAAAATAATTATATGTGCAAACTCATCTATTTGTGCTCTGGCAGCTGTACAGACAACATATAAAGTTTGATTTTTAACTATAGTGAAAAATTGGGAAATAAGTAGATTATAGGAATTAAATATAGTGCGTAGAAAAATAATTTACTATTTTGGAATATAGTAGGAATAGGTTATATAGTTAAAATGCAACGTGGTACAAAACTATCGGATGAAGAGCGGGGTAGGATAATTGTAATGCACGAAGCCGGCATAAGAATTGGACGAATCGCTGAGTCAGTGAACCGACATAGTAATACAGTTTCAAATTATTTGAAAAATCCTCAACATTATGGTGTCATAAAGCGTACTGGTCGGTTACCAGCAGTTTATAAGCGGACCAAGAGACGCATTCATCACTTAGCAATTAGCGAAGGTATGAGTTGCAGACAGATAAAACTAGAATTGGGCCTACCAATCTCTAGACAGCGTGTTCAGCAAATTTTGAAGCATGATTTGGGCCTTAAATTTGAATCAAAACTAGCTCAGCCGCGAATGAAAAAGCAACATAAAGGTACTCATATTTTATTTTGCGACTAATATCGGTTTTGGGAGGAGGAGTTTGAAAATATAATTTTTAGTGACGAAAAATAGTTTAATTTGGATGGTCCAGATGGTCATCACAAATATTGGAGAGATATACGACATCCAAGAGAGACTTGCTATAAGCGAAACCATGGTGGGGGATCTTTAATGGTATGGGCTGCCTTTAGTTCTAACGGCAAATCTCCTATGTGTTTTTTACCTACTAAAGTGAATTCAGAAGTTTATATTGATCTACTAGATAGTGAGCTCATTCCTTTTTCTGGGAATTTTCATGACGACAATTGGATATTTCAGCAAGACAACGCCCCCATTCATGTGTCTCGCGCAACGAAAGCATTTTTCCAGTCCCGGAATATCCAATTATTGGATTGGCCAGTTTTGAGTCCTGATCTTAAGCTTAAGTACATATATGCACGTGCCAAGCAGTATGGTACTATTATACAGTTAAAAAGTGCCATTGTCTCAGAGCGGGAGAAAATTCAGCTAACTACTTTGCAAAACTTAGTAGGGTCCATGCCACGAAGACTGTGCATGGTAAAACTGCAAAAGGGTAATACTATTACATACTAAAAATATTTAAAACATCAATTACTTAAGGTTATTTGTATTATATTCGTGTTAAAATAACATTGGATATGAATATTAAGAAGTTTTCTATTTTGCACATATAATTATTTTCTATGGAATTAAAGTAAAATAATTTATTTTTTATTAAAAAAAATTTATAACTAATTAAAATTTGGTTTTTGTTTAATACATCTTATAAAGCCGTAAATAAAACAGTAGCTATCAAAATATATTTTGTGTTTTTGATACTTTAAATTTAAGTTATTGTATTGCACATATCTACACACAAGTATATAAAAAAGAAAAGATACATGTGACTATAATATGTACATATATATTTTCTTTAAACATATTGTAGTTCCATTTAATGAAAATGCTTATATAAACACATATATGATTGTGATATTTTTCAGTTTGGCTACCAAAATATTCATAGGATTGAGGTTTTATTCTATAATGGTTTCATTAAATTGTAAAGATCTAAGTTGCGTCTGGAAATGTATTAAAATAATAATACGCACTTTAGAAAAGGAACACATATTATTATTAATTGAGAATGGCTAAGCACACAAATAGAATACAAACGCTAATAGGTGAGTGCTGAGCGCTCATTTGTGCATATGTGTTTGAAGAAGCAGTGGTTCATAAACTGTAGTTATTATAATTTAAATGTGGAGAAATGTTATCAGCGCGTGAAAACACTGTCCAAAATTAAAAAAAAAATTATTTAATTAATTTGAAAGCAGCTGGAACTTTCACCAAAGAACATCTTCCGAAATATTTATTATACTTTTTATTATATGTCTTACATTTTATAAATTTGTGGTATTTATAAAGAAACTTAAAATTTTTAGACAATTTTACAATTGCTACCCACAGTGCAACTACCCATATATACGCGCGCTCTCATTTGTAAACAAGGAGTGGAAAAATACGATGCTTTCCAATCCCTTTTCATGTTTGCCCGCGATGATCCCCTTATCTAGTCCTCAAAATGTGCCTTGCGTGACCGAACGATGCAAAAATGCCACTGAGGGCTAATATGGCCACCTCTAACGGGGCATCTCGACAGGATAAAATTAGTATGCCATATATTGAAAGCAATAAGCTGCAGTTTGACATTTCTATGAAAATTTCGAAGAGGCAACATATCCCATTTACACATATACCGACGGCACTTCCATTTCGGTAATATTAAATTTAGTAGAGCGAGTATTAAAACGGTTGTGTTCTATTATAAAAATAAAGTACATTTTCAAAATAATATTTTTCCAAAAATTAATATTTAGTTTAATATTGTTAATTTACAGAAAAATTATGTAAAAAGGGTTGGGAATGAGCGAAGTCTTAAATTTAATAAACTTATAAAAGCGTAAATCAAGATCTTTCTCCTTTTCTTATTTTTCCCAGAAATATATTTGTAAAAAAAAAAAGGATCTTTCTACTATTTTTTTATTTTCCAAACAAAAGTTTTAAACAGTCAAAGAGCTCAAAACACAGTATAAAACATGCGCTACATCAGCTCGAACCTACTTACCCGACGCCATTGCGCAAATGATTATGTTCATGGTAACAAATGTCCACATACAGATTTGGCAATGGCAATAGCAATAGATTTGACAGTTAGTATGCCATAAATTTTTGCCTGTCGAGATGCCCCGTGATGTAGAGCATTGTCGCAATTTTTGTAACATGAACACCGTAGGAATGAGAAATGTAAAATGGTAAGTATTATGTTGCAATCAATTTGAAAGTATACAGTCAAGCGCTGAACACATAGAGCGCGACAGACTGCAAACTACATCTGTCTAATATTAAAATACACACGTTCTTATGGACACTGTTATTTTGACAGCTGCACGACTACACGACTGCAGGCCGACAGTTGTCGTTCTCGCTAACTTCAATATCCTCCTATATTTGCCAACGACAGTAGGACGACAGTAGATTTGACAGTAGAATGGAAGATAGAAAGATGAGGTAGAGTGGTGATGCCACTAATATGTAAAATGTAAAATTATTCACAGCTCTAATAAACTTGAAGTTATTTTACAAATAAAAGCATAAAATAGCTCTATTATATCATTTGTAATAACAATTGATAATTTAAAGCAAAAATATTTACCTATTTACTTATTTTTTGCATAAAAAATTTCACTTTGAACAAAATATTAAAATTTCATTGAAGTGAAAGGAATTACATAGTATGGCCACAACGAAATTGTGTACAAATTAATTCCCGCAACGAGGGAATTTTGAAAAAAATATATATTTTATATCCGCGAACGCGCGGATGAAATGAGAACACGTGTGGTTCTAGTGGATTGCAAGATACAAATCAAATCTTTATTTCAGAAATACTAATATATATACAATTTGGTTTTATTTACTTAAAGTTAAAGCTGAAGTGTAAGCATCAGCTTGATTGGATCCAGAACAAAGAGTTAATTACAATTTTAGCTGCGACAGCAAATTCCAGCAGAACGTTAAGCGTTCTGTTTTCTTTACGATTGTTATTGTTATGCCTTCTTGTGAGGGCGAGCGATATTGTTTTGATAATAATGGATTTTTGGAGTCAGAACGGAAAAAGCATATCGAATTCTTAAGTAATCAAAAACGTTAATTATATTTCTAATTTATGACACAATGTAATTGCAAAGTGCAAAGATTCAATTTTATTTACAGTTAGGGTAAGGTTTCTATGCGGAGGCTATCGTTAACTCCCCCCTTCCTAAAATGAATCGTCCCCGATTCACTATTATTTTGAGTTAATTTATATATTTGGTCCAAAAGAGCATTATAAGTGATTTCTTGAAATTGCGTATTTTGGATTGGTCTGGGAATTTCGCGAGATTTTTTTAATTTTAGTAATAAGTAAGTTATGAAAATGATTCCCAAAATTAAAATTATGTACCAAAAATATGAATGGACTGTTATGTTCTTGTTCCGTTCTGTTAAAATATTTATATTATCTAATTTTAACAGTTTGTTGGTTGTTTCAAAATATTCTAAAATTTCAAAATTGTTTATATGGTTATTTTTAAAATAATTCCACATTTTTACTTCAATGTTTTCATAAGATTGATTATTTATTACTGTATAATTTTCAAATGTTATTAGATATGTTCCATTTAATGTTTGATTATCTACAATATTTTTTCCTGAAACTAATATCGCTCCTGATTTAATTTCTTCAATTTGTAGGTTTTTTTCTTTTAATTTATTACATTTTCCTTGGTTTTTGTTTAAAATTTCTGACAAACATGTGCTTTTTTTATTTAGTTTACAGTAGGTTTTTGAAATTTCTGTTTTACAATTCTGAATATTGAAAAATTTATTATTACAGTATATTATGTTCTGGTCAATAATAAGCTTACCATCTAATTGAGCTATGGCTCTTACATCATAGTACTTACATGTTAGTTCTATTTTAGGGTATTTTATATAAATTATAATTATGTCTCCTTTTTGGGCTATTTTGAATTTAGAAATGTCCATTAAATCTGTTATTGTCATTATACCGTGTTGGTAGTATGTTATGTTTTTTAGTTCATCAAAGTGTAAAATTGTTGGATTTAAAATTCCAATTTTAACAAAGGTTATTTTATTTATTAAATTTTGCAGTTCATGTATAACATATTGATTTCGTTTTGTTTTTATTTTCCTGTTTATGGTATCACCTTTAATATTATTAACTGTGTCAGTTAATTCTGTTATTATTTTAAAAATTTCTGAATTTGTTGTATATTGTTTATTGTTATTTACTACTAGTTCGTCCAATTTGTTATTAATTTTTACAAAGTCGTCATGGTCTGGTGTACCAGCTATCCATTTCCAAAGTGTTCCTAATTCATTTATACCCCTTTTTTGCCTAAAATGGGTTTGTTTTAATTGTTCCAATAAAGTTTTAATTATCAAAGTTTCTGATTCTGTTTCCTGTGTAATAATTCCTAAGCTGTCGTGATTTTGTTCATTATTACTGTAAAAATTTCTATTTTCGTCTGCTATTATGTTTTCAAAATAAGATAAATTAGTAATGTGAAATAAGTCCCCGTATTCCTCATAAATGGAAACATCTCCTTTTTCGATAAGTACGTAGTCTTGTCGGGTGTAATCTATAACATCAGCGGTTGCTGAGCTGATTAGTGCAGTCAAAATTAAAATGAAACCTATAATAATTATGATTTTATATTATCTTTATGAATAATTCTATTTCTATTATTAATTATTATTTTATTCTCTAAATTTTCCTTAACTTGCTGTTTCTTGTATCTAGGATTTAGTTTATTTCTTTATCGTATCATATTTTCATAAATTATTTCTCCCGGGTCAAATGGGAAGCTTGCATGTGTTTGAAGCTCAGTTAATTTTTCGAAATTATATTCATCGGTAATATGGAAATTATTTATTTTTAAAATATTAGTACTACCTTTTTTTGGAGTATATTTTTTGATTTTATTGTCGGCATTATCTTCGACTGGCGTCCTAGGATTTTCTTCTCCCAAGTAGTTTAAATTTGGTATTTTTATATTTTTATTTGGTTTTTCACCTTTTTTTTTGTATTATTTTGCCGGTAAGAACTTCGGCTGGCGTTTTAGGACCTTTTTGTCCCAAAATAATTTCTTTAAATAAAATATTGCCGGTAAAATCTTCGGCTGGCTTTGTAGAACTTTTTTGTTCCACAATATTTTCTTTATAATTACATCTTTCATTAGGCTGGTATAAATCGTCAGCTGGCGTTTTAGGATCTTTTTGTCCCAAAATAAATTTTTTTAGTATAATATTGCCGGTAAAATCTTCGGCTGGCGGTGTAGAACTTTTTTGTTCCACAATATATTTTTTATTTAAATTGCCGGTATTATCATCGGCTGGCGTTGTAGAGCTTTCCTGCTCCACAGTATTTATTTTTTTATATTTGTCGGTATTTCCGTCGGCTGGTTTTTTGGAAACTTCTTGTTCCTTAGTTTTATTTTCAAAATAAATATTCATACTTTTATTTTCATTTTCCAAATTATTTTTTACCCTATAATTAATTTTCCCATTGGACACATCGATTAGTGCCTCAATATTTTTAAGGAAATTGTATCCCAAAAGGAGATCCGATTCTAATCCCTCTATTTCATAGAAAATTTCTTCGACTCCAAATAAGGTAATTAAGTGGTAAAATTTGATTATGGAATAGCCATTAACGGTTTTTATGCGCTTATAAATGGTTAATTCGTTTTTATTATTATAAACCCCAGGCTTAATGTAGCATGAGGTTGCTCCCGTATCAACTAGAGCTTTTAAGTTTTTATTTAATTTTGAGTCGTGTAATTTGAGATAGGGGAGTTCGTCCCCTCTTCGCCTAAAAAATGGCTCTCGTTCATATTATTAATTCTCTGGCTCTTTTCTTGCGGGCGAAAGCTGTTATTACTTTCTCTATGCCGCTTTACCCCATGTGCTTCCTGATTTTGCCCCCTATTGGCCTGGAAGTTTGCATTTGTTTGCATAGGTTTTACATTTTGATTAAAATTGTTATTTCTCTGTTGTTGGTAAAAATTGTTGGTGCTTTGTTGCCCCCTCATATTAAGATCTCTATTGTAAATTCTAGATACCGATGGATCTATATCCATAGGAGTTGGTTTTGGAAAATTATAATTTGTATTATTATTGAGAGCGTTGTTCCTTTGAGGAAACCTTAAGTTATTGTTTGTGTATGTTGACTTCACCCTGTTTCTATCATACGTGAAGTTTTGAGCAAACCGGGCTCTTTGGTTGTTAGATTCTAGCTCCTGAGCTTTTGCTAAAGCATCAGGTAAATCTTGTGGATTTAAAGAAAATATTATGTCTCTTAGTGGGGTATTTAATCCTGTTATAAAAATTCGTAGGGCGTGTTCCCTATTCTTTTTGTTTAGTTCTTTGGTTAAGTCTGCGTTATTTCCATGTGTCATGATAGTTTTGTTTATTAATAGTGTCAATTTTTTATTGACGAGGTTGTAATATTCTACAACCGACATTGCACCCTGCCTTAAGATGCTTAATTCTTGTTCAATTATGTGTATAGGACGTTTGTCCGCATATGCAAAGTCTAAGCGAGATAGAATTGCATCGAAATTTAGAACTGTTCCGTGGTTTGTTAATGCATCATTTGCATCATGTGTTATTTTATTCCTGAGTATGGTGAGTGCAGCGAAGTATTTTCTACTGCCCCTTACGTATAGGCTCATAGCGTTAAGCGCTGCCTCTCTCCAACTAACATATGAATTTATTCTACCAGTAAATTCTGGTACGGATTTAACTATGTCTAACGATTCCTGACAGGCTATATTGTCGTCAATCGTCTGTGTTAAAAAATCAGTTGCACTAGTGGTATTGACTATTATTTGTGAGCGTAATTGCTCTACTTCCTCACGTAATGCTATATTGCTGTCAGCAATGAGGCGCGTTATGAGGTCTACGGTCAAAGCGTCACCGTTAGCCATTTTGTCTGTTTTTAAGTTTCTGTTTGTTTTTTCTTTTTTTTTGTTAGTTATTTTTATTTTATCCCTTCTAGGAAGGGATGCTTTTTTATTCTGGAGGGTCTGGAGTTCAGAGTCGCAGAATTAAGCTTTTGTTATAAACCGGAGGGTCCCCCTTGCGGTGGTGAATCGCGGTTTCAATATATTTTTGTTATATGGCTGGTCGAGCCTTTAATTATTGTTTTTATTAAAACAAATTTTTGGTTGAATTATCTTTTTATATTTCTCTGGAGGGTCCCTTGGGTGGTGAATCGCAGAGAATTTTTAATTGTTATAAGCTGGAGGGTCCCCCCGAGGGTGGTGAATCGCAGCTTTTAGTTATGTAGTTTATTGGTTGTACAAACCATTAGTTATAGTCTTTAGATGTTTTTTATTTTTTTGAGTTTAGGACATTTCCTAATATCGTGTTCGCCCTTACAAAAATTGCAGTACAAAAGTTTTTTATATTTAATACTTGGGCTATCGCCCATTTCTTAATATATAGTATATTCTAGTTTTAAACTTACAAATATATTCCCTTGTTAGCTCTTTCGTTAAATGATGCTGGTGTTGACGTTGCTTCCTTTATGGTTGCTGCTGCTGCTGTTGACACGTCCGCTGATGTTTTTACTGCTGCTGTTAACAATTTTTTTGGTTACATTTCTTATAAGTTGTTGATGATGCAATTGTTGCCGCTGTTCTTGTTGATTTTATAAAATATTTGTACTTTTCTGATTTGAGTCACTGTTATTTTTCTAATAAATTATTTAAAAAAATTGTTTTTTTTTTTTTTTTAAATTTCTTGTTTTTATTATCCTTTGATTGTCACTTTGTTGTTTGTTCTCACTCACTTTATTACAGTCTTTTATATTTTAGTCATTTTCCTTCTAAATCTTTGGTAGGCACAAATAGCTTTTCAAAAACTTGTGTAATTATGTTTTTTCTTGTTTTTTACTTTAGTAATCACTAATATTTTACTTTTCTTCACTTTAGTAGGCACTTTTGTCTTCGTGTTAAATTTATTAGGCACTTTTTTGAATTCGTGTTAAACTAATTCTTTAAAGGACAATTTTTTATATAATTTTTACTTCACTTTTTACTTTTCTTCACTTTACTAGGCACTTTTAACTTCGTGCTAAATTATTTCTTTACAAGACAATTTTTATATAATTTTTACTTCACTTTTTATTTTATTACTATAGTAGGCACTTTTAACTTCGTGCCCCACGTTGGGCGCCAATTAATTCCCGCGACGAGGGAATTTTGAAAAAAATATATATTTTATATCCGCGAACGCGCGGATGAAATGAGAACACGTGTGGTTCTAGTGGATTGCAAGATACAAATCAAATCTTTATTTCAGAAATACTAATATACATATATACATTTTGGTTTTATTTATTTAAAGTTAAAGCTGAAGTGTAAGCATCAGCTTGATTGGATCCAGAACAAAGAGTTAATTACAATTTTAGCTGTGACAGCAAATTCCAGCAGAACGTTAAGCGTTCTGTTTTCTTTACGATTGTTATTGTTATGCCTTCTTGTGAGGGCGAGCGATATTGTTTTGATAATAATGGATTTTTGGAGTCAGAACGGAAAAAGCATATCGAATTCTTAAGTAATCAAAAACGTTAATTATATTTCTAATTTATGACACAATGTAATTGCAAAGTGAAAAGATTCAATTTTATTTACAGTTAGGGTAAGGTTTCTATGCGGAGGCTATCGTTAACTTACATACAAAATGGACAACTGCGTTGTTTTGTGTACATGCCGGCCATTATGTTGTTGCTGCTTCTCACAAATGTACATGTAGTAAGATGCACAACGACGTTTTCAGTTCACTGTCGGGCTGCTGCCGCCTGTCGCGCTCTATGTGTTCAGAACTTCAATGTGTTTATTGGGGTTGGTTGGTGACGTCGACGTCGGCAGTGATTATGCTTTCAATGACGGCGACGTAACTCCTCCTCCCTTTAGTTGAGCACTCTCCTGGGTAATCAAGTTGTTTATTTTAACATTGTTATTTTTGCTCTTTAATTTTTTTAATACAATTATTGACACAATGGTGATGAAAATTAAAGTTAATGTGGAGCCGTATATGTATATACTGCGTTTTGCTTACATATGTATGTACATAGCTTATTTCTACTATTAATCCTCTATTTTTTAAGTTACTTAATTCAATGTCTTCAAATATATTATTAGGGTTTCATTTTCGGTTATTTGTATGTGATTAAAGCTAGCGCTACTTTATTTGAAAATAAGTTCTTTATTATAGAAAATTTGATTGCCTACTATAAATTGATAGAGCAATTATTGAAATTTATTAAATAGTTGCGTTAGTTTTGCAGTTTATTGAAATCTATTCCTAATTAAGTTATTTCTTCCTTTGCCAACATGTTTCTGTAAAAAATCGTAGCTTTGATGCAGCTATGTTTTCCTGAATGTGTTCGATATTGTCTTGTAAAATTTTTAGTTTTAGTGTGTAGTCAGTGTATAGAATATGTCTTTGCATTTCGTTGTTAAATCGCATGATCTTGGTGGCCAACTTACGGGTCCATTTCTTGAGATGAATTGTTCTCCGAAGTTTTCCCTCAAAATGGCCATAGAATCGCGAGCTGTGTGGCATGTAGCGCCATCTTGTTGAAACCACATGTCAACCAAGTTCAGTTCTTCCATTTTTGGCAACAAAAAGTTTGTTAGCATCGAACGATAGCGATCGCCATTCACCGTAACGTTGCGTCCAACAGCATCTTTGAAAAAATACGGTCCAATGATTCCACCAGCGTACAAACCACACCAAACAGTGCATTTTCGGGATGCATGGGCAGTTGGCCACCAAGATCATGCGATTTAACGCCTTTAGACTATTTTTTGTGGGGCTACGTCAAGTCTAAAGTCTACAGAAATAAGCCAGCAACTATTCCAGCTTTGGAAGACAACATTTCCGAAGAAATTCGGGCTATTCCGGCCGAAATGCTCGAAAAAGTTGCCCAAAATTGGACTTTCCGAATGGACCACCTAAGACGCAACCGCGGTCAACATTTAAATGAAATTATCTTCAAAAAGTAAATGTCATGAACCAATCTAACGTTTCAAATAAAGAACCGATGAGATTTTGCAAATTTTATGCGTTTTTTTTTTAAAAAAAAGTTATCAAGCTCTTAAAAAATCACCCGATACTATTTTATTTTGCTTTTATTAAATTACAGTCGCTCTCTATGATAGACTTGAGTTCAGAGAATGTTTTATTAAAATGTGTATAGTTTTGTATATTTTAGCTTTATCTGTTCTACCTTCAATTACATCTGTAGGTTTTGCTTTTATTGTGGAATGGACTGAGTGTTTATACCATAATATACTTTTAAAAACTCTTTCTTGAGATGATAATAGTGATTTCATGGCCTCCAGTGTTCTAAGTTTTTCGAAAATAGTACTATGAAGTCTTTCTACGTCAGGGTCTCCTGTCAGTAAAATTCATTGTCTGTTAAAATTTTTGTTGGTTTACCCCTGAGAGAGAGATGAAATCTAATTTTTTCTACTATTGGGAGACTGTTTCTTCTAATGCCATTGCATATTTTGACAATTTATCTATGAAAGTGATAAAACTAAGCTTTTTGTTGGGGGAAACATTCACATGTATTATTTCTTAAGGATCGCTTGAATATATCGGACATGTAATCCGTATTTATATCTTCTTTGCAAATAAAAATTGTATGTTTTCCATTTATAAATTGTGACTCCTGATTTTTTGAATGAGTAAGGATTATATCTGTTGGGAATCTGTTAACAGCAGTTTGCAAGATACCAAAATTGTTAGGCAATTCCTCTTCTTGAGAGTGGATCGTTGCCTTGATGCTCATATTCTCGTTTTCTTGAAGGATTTATTCTGCTCATAAAGTCAGCGGCAGTGTTGTAATTTCCCTTGACATAACTTATGTTAATGTCATATTCTTCTAATTTGAGGAGCCACCTCTGTAACATAGGACTTACATCCTTTCCTTTATTTTTGCAATACAAGGTGTCGACTGATGCGTTAGAATCTGCTATCATTATCGATTGTCCAGTGAGAATTTCATGACATTTTATTGATTGGAAGTGAAGTTATTGCGTTTTAAGTGTCAGTATGTTTGTGTTATAGGTATGAAAATAAGCTTCGAACAAAGAGCCAACATTGAATTTTGTTTTAAAATTAGTAAAACTTTTACCGAAACGTTTCAATTGATGAAACAAGTTTATAGAGATGATTGCCTATCCCGTAGCAGAGTGCAAGAGTTGTTTCAACGTTTTGAAAGTAGTCGTGAGGAGATAAATGGCGATCAAAATGTGGGCCAATCAAAATCCGTGATCATTCATCAAAAATCAGCCGAAATCATTGAAATTCATGGAAATGGAATTGAACATCTCTAAAACATCGATTTATCGCATTTTGACCGAACATTTGGGCTAACGAAATGTGTGTGCACAGTTTGTTCCGCACAAATTGACTGACTATCCAAAATTGTTCAAAATCCAACATTCGAAGGACGATTATTTGACTAAAAATCACATTTTAACCATTGCCACTCCCCGTATTCACCTGATATGGCACCGTGCGACTTCTTCCTTTTCGGAAAAATGCATTTACTCATGAAAGGAAAGCGTTATGCAGACGTAGAGGCAATTCAAAAGACTTGCACCGGTATACATACTGGCGGCCATACCGGCCAATGATCTAAAACACTCGTTCGACATGCTTTTGGACCAAGCAAAATGCTGTATTGAAGCACAAGGAGACTATTTTGAATAAAATAAATTGATTTTGCAGAAAACACCATTTATTCTGTTTTTTTTTAAGTCCTGTTTACTTTGGAACGCACTTTGTATAAAAACTTAAGCGATTGATGGCCTGTCATGAAGGCGAGTTTAAGTGTGCAATCCGGATACCTGAGTACCGGTGGGCTCGTTAGAAATGCTTTCAATTTGTCGAACGAATTGGTATGCTATTGATGACGAATGTTAATTTTAGCTCCTTTTTTCAAATATTTTGTTAAGCCTTGAGCCACTTTGGCGTAATCTTTTATAAACCTTCTGTAATAGCCGGTCATACACAAAAACGATTTTATTTGCTTAAATGTTTGCGGTAACTTCAGTTTCTGAATGTTTTTTACTTTGTTAATTTTTAGTTTGATTCACATTTGTTGTATTATTATCAGAGTATGCAGAGTATATAATATTAATAGAGATATTTAAAAAACAGTTCTCTTCTGGAATGTAATCAAATTTGTGTTTAGTTTTCGCAAAAGAAATAAAAATGCATTTAAGTAATAGAAATTAAAACATATATTTAACAGTTGTAAAAGTTACCACATAATGAATTAATAAAGTTTCAATAATTAAAGTCATATTAAATTCCGGGAATCCGCTTAGTAAATTTAATATTTTAATATCTATAATATAAAAATGAATCGCAAAATGTGTTGCTAAGCATATAACTCAACAACGCCTGGACCAATTTGGTCAACTGTGTTTTTTTTAAATGTTCGTTTAAGTTCAAAGATGGTTTTTACGGCGAGAAAATATCGAATAATTGCCAGAAAAACCCTCAAAGCAGCGCTTTTATTTTTCCCATGCAAACGATGAATGTTTGTTTGTTAGTAACGTTAAGGCTCGAGAACTGCTGAACAAATCTTGATGAAATTTTCAGAGGTTGTTCGCTGTGGATCGGGAAACGTCGAAAAATTGGAGTATTCTAAAAAGTAACTTTTTTTATATAAAATTAATTTTTTTTCAAATTTTTTGTTTTGTTTTTCAATTATTTGAATCGCTCAAATTTGTAGTTTGCTTTCTTTATTCCTGCTATTCAAAAGAAAAATTATTGAAAATTATTCAGTGAAAACGTTATGTGTGTTTCACAACAGAGATCTGCAATTGGTACCAATAAAATTAGTGCACTTAAGTTATGAGCCATACAAATTGGTGCAAACAAGTACTCATAATAACATAAAAAATGATTAAGATTCATTCCCACAAAAAGAAAAACACCTCAAGGTATATCTACACATATGAGCGACAACAATATATGACTCTCTCAATAGTAGACAAATAATTTGACTTTACTCACTTTTTTGAAGGAAAGAATGAAAATAATTTGAATAATTTAAAGAATAAAACTTTAAATTTTGTATCGTGCGCTGAGAAACTGTTTCGTTATTGTCTGTTTTTGTAAGTGTTTTAGCATTCATGGTTTTTTGTAAAGGTAAATATACCGGGTATTTATAAGCTCAGCAAAAAACGGAAGGGCAGAAGTGCTATTTGGGATATCTTTGCAGAAATAGGTAAAGATGACGGAAGTACATTTCTTGACATGGTATGTTGTCGTAATTGTAAAATAGTGTATAAATGCCATGGCATGTAGAAATGCTATTTGGGATATCTTTGCAGAAATAGGTAAAGATGACGGAAGTACATTACTTGACATGGTATGTTGTCGTAATTGTAAAATAGTGTATAAATGCCATGGCATACAGAGTTCCATTCCCAATAGACATAAATGTTTTACCTCACATATTATATAACTGAACTGCCCAGACAGAAAGTAAGTGAAGAGGATAAAAAATTAGCTTTAGAAGCTTGCGCTGATTGGGTGGTTGAAGACTGTCGTCCGTTTTCTTCCGTGGAGGGCTCCGGATTTAAAAAATTAGTAAAATTTTGTGTGGCTATAGGCACAAAGTATGGAAAAAATGATGATGTTGACGACTTACTTCCGGACCCAATAACCATTTCACGCAACATAGGAAAAAAGGCGAAAGAAAACAAGAAGAAATTTCTGTTGAAATAACAGAACATGTACAATCCGGCCACGCTTTTGCTACAATTGATTTATGGAAAGACGAATATGTTAAACGCAATTTTTTACGTGCCACACTGCATTTTGCGAAGGACTTCAAATTATACGATATTGTCCTTGGAATGAAGTCCATGGATTATCCGCAAACAACAGGTTATAATATTAAGAGAAAGCTTCAGGTTATATTTGTAGAGTTCGGCGTTAATAGTTTAGACAGCATTATTTTTGTCACAGACAAAGGAAGCAATGTGAAAAAGGAATTAGAAAATAGCCAAACGCTTAACTGTTCAAGTCATCTTTTCTCAAACGTATTAGAATCCAGTGTTGAACCTACAGATGAGCTTAAGACATAATATTATCCTGTAAGAAGCTTGTAACGTATTTTAAGAAATCGGGTATGCAACACATGCTGCAAACATCGTTGAAAACCCACTGCCTAACCCGATGGAATTCACATTTTTATATGTTCAAATCGATTGCAGATAATTGAAATTCTGTCAACTACCGCAGAAATGAACAGACTTTCCAATTTAAATATATCAGTTATTCACAATTTAATTAAAATTTGCAAGGAGTTTGAAATAATTTTCAAAAAACTACAGGGACGTTCGAATCCTTCATTGTGCTATGCACTTCCCGCGATAAACCGATTAAAGGAAATTTGCAAGTTCGATGAAAATGATATTCAGGCAATTTCTGCGTTAAAATTAAAGATTTTGAAAGGTATAGAAGGAACTTGTATTCCAAATTTGAATGTACGCACAAAGTGGCTTATTATTTTTATCCTCCAGCGTTGCGTATCCAAACAAGCCAGTTAAATGAAATTGAAATGTTTTGCACTGCTATAATAGCAGATGTGAATGGAAGAAGATACAGCATCATCTTTCATGAGTTTATCAGTAGGAATATCTTCTTCAAATAACGAAGAGAGTTTCTTCTTTCTTAATCTGTTGACATGTACGAATACTTCTTTAACAGAAGTTGAAAATGTATCATTTGAACTACGTCGCTATTCTAGAGAAAATGTGGAATTTTTCGAAAATGCTATGCAGTGGTGGAAAAATAATAGCAAACGATATCCGAGGTTGTCTAAGTTAGCACTTAAAGTTCTTGCCATTCCTGCTAGCAGTGCAACATCAGAGCGAGTGTTTTCGCTTGCCAGTAACATTTTTACAGCGCAACAGAATAGCGCCAAAGACAGTAGAGAGCATTCTTTTCCTAACTTCAGTTTACCAAAAAAATTATAAATTTTTCTAACAAAACTTATTTGCTTTTATATGTACCTTTGAATGAGTATTTTTAGTCCTTTTTTTCAAATTCATTAATTTTAATATAAAACTATTAAAAAAATAAAATCGAGCTGCTGGTTTCTTAGTAGTAACTTTTACAGTCGTACGAAAAATCTTCATTATTGCGTATAAAACTGTATGAAAACATAATAAATAAGTAGTGAAATAAATTACCAACATAGAAATTAAAAAAAAAAAATAAAAAAGCAGCAAACACAGTAAAGCTAAACTGAAAACACTCAAGTCACTCAAAAATACTATTGGTGTTGAATCATTTCACTTTGACGTGATTGGAACGACGAAGAGGTCGCGGTAATATCGGTTGGCGTTCTTTTTGGCATCAACATACATTGGCAGCCCAAGGCACATGACCGAGTACTTACGTGCGGAATTATGCATCTCGGTCAATCAGCAAGCGATCATCACGATGTCATAGCACGACTTTTCAATCAACAGTTACGATGTTTGATGGACTTTATCTTGAGGCAACGTATATGTACTGCTGTTAGACGCTAGATGTTCTCTGTAGAATAACAAAAGAGAGGTTTGCCGCACCTACACATTCTTCTTTGGATGGTGCAGTAATGAGACTGATTTTATTGGCGCGCTTGCGGTAAACCTGTGACCTTGAAATTCCCTTTCTCTTTTTCCGGCATCTTTGCCCTCTCCATTGATATTCATTGTTTAGTTCGCCTGCTGCGTCAAGTTGAGTAGACGTGTGTTTGTAGTGCTCGTCACGAAAATAGAAAAACGAAATCAAGAGCAACGCGTCGCGATAAAATCTTGCTCCAGATTGGGCGAAACAGCTTCGGAAACGTACGCTAAAATTGTAAGAGTGTATGGTGATAGTGATCTTAGTCGTGCCCAGGCTCACAATGGTTGTCTCCGCTCGCCCCCGCCCGGAAAAAGCTCGCATGAGCAAGTCGAAGGTGAAAACGATGATTATTGCCTTTTTTTATAGCCGTGGAATCGTCCACAAAGAATTCGTTCCACCGGGGAAAACTGTGAATCAAGTCTATTATTTCCAAGTACTCGAAAAATTGCGAAAACGAGTCAACAGGGTGCGCCCAGACATCGCTCGTAACTGGATCCTTCATCACGACAACGCGCCGTGCCACATTGCTCTCAGCGTGTCCCAGTATTTGGCCTCTAAAGGGATCGCCGTGCTGCAACAGCCGCCTTATTCGCCCGACATGTCACCCTGTGACTTTTTTTGTTTTCTAAAACAAAATCGGTGGTCAAAGGAACCCATTTTGAGTCGATTACGGATACCCAGTCGAAGCGTTCCAGAAATGTTACGAAGCATGGAAAACGCGCTGGAATCGCTGCATAGCTGTCCAAGGGGACTACTTTAAAAGGGATGGCAGAGTTGTAGAATAATTTTCTAATATACGGTTTTTATGGAATCAGTCTCATTACTTAATTATTATGCCTCGTATGACTGATAATAAATGCACAAACCACTATCCACGTGCTTTTCTTTCGGAAACACAAACTGGCAATGATGAATATTCACTCCATCGGCGTCGCTCACCAGACAAAAATGGCAGAAAATTTAGCATTAAACTTAGAGGAGTGAATATCGAAGTTGACAACACATGGATCGTGCCATATTCGCCATTATTGTCTAATTCGCATTCAAAACTCATATCAATGTTGAATATTGCAGTTTGTTAAAATCGATAAAATACGTTTGTAAGTACGTCACCAAAAGAAACAACATGGCGGAAATTGGCTTTGAACGAGATGAGATCAGTATCAAATGGGTCGATGCGTGAACTGCAATGAAGCGTTTTGTAAGATAATTACTCTTACGACTGTTGTGCATCTCGCAATTCATCTGAAGAAGGACACGGAGTGTATTTCAACCCAGAAATATGTACATACAGCCAGCGGAAACACCGCCAGCAACAAAATTGACATTGACGAGTTTTTTCTCAACTTGCGTCATTGATCAGTTTGTGAGAACATTGCTCTATTCGGAAGTGCCTTGATATTATACATGGAATGCATGGTCGAAGAAATGGTAACGCAGAAAGCACGGCCAACCAGTAAATGGAAATCCAAGTGTGTTGCCAACTAATGCAATGGAAAATGAGCAAATTCCGATAGTCTTGACAATGAAGACGAAGCCGTGAATTATGCAGTGGAATTTCTAAATTTTTTGGAGAGGCTTGGTATGCCACCACATCATTTGCGTCTCAGATTTGTATCCAACTGATTGTGACGCAACTAGCGAATACAAGGGGGCAGAATGCTTGATTCTACGAATTCCTTTGAGTTCTAACGATTTGCCATTTCAGTTAGAACGTATTCCGTTTCCAGTGAAAATTTCATTTGAGATGTCAATCAACAGAACACAAGTGGCGTAAATTTGAAAATGCCATGTTTTTCATACGGCCAGCCATACGTGGCGTGTTCCCAAGATGAAAAACCGTCTTCTCTGTACATTTACGCACCGAAACAGAAACCAAAAAATGGTGTTTATCAAAAAATGTAGGAAAATCGCAAATAAATTATTTACAACACAATATAAATTCAACTTTCTTTTCATTTCAAAACACATAATTTCACGTAGGACACCGCCTGCGAGGTCAATTAGTTTCACATAAATAAAACAGCTGAATTCTATTCGAAGAATCAGCGTGGTAATTTGAACCATAAATAATTTGCAAGTAAAGCAGGCACTCTCGCATCCTGCGTAATACTGATATTGGCGCTAAAGTCCTGATATTGCATATTGCACTTATTGCAAGCACTAACCTATGCTCAGGCCTTTGGCTACCTAACCAAATATCAAATATTTTAAGCTAAAGAATAGAGAAATTAAATTTTATAAATTCAGTCTCCATTTCGTACTGCCCGGGTCCGGTCATAAAACCCAAAACATATTTTCATTTAATTGGCGTTCGAGCCGATCAAAATACGCGAACACATTAAAGTGACCTTACAAATAAAAAAAAAAACCGAGGAAATCGAAGTACGCGAACAATTGAACGTGCAAATAACAGAACTTGAATTCCTCGAAACGTTCAACATTTTCCGAACTCAAAGTTAAATCGTTGGACCTGAAGAACACTACACTACGTGAGAGCATAATTGCAAGTGAAACAAATTGAAAGCAACAATCATTTCAAACAATCCAACCCAATTGAAGAGCGAAACTCACACAAACAAAGTATAATAAATCGCTAGAAATGGCAAACCAAGATAACTTAACAAGACCACCCAGGTTAGGAAACATCAACCTTCCAGATCCCAATTCCAATGCAGATCCCACACCTACATACTTTACTACCAAATGAAAATTTAGCAAATATAATAAAAAATGTTTTCCCTCAAATACTAAATTCAGAAGGACTCGACATAATACAGAATATTATTAGGACTGACACAAAACAAATACCGGTACTAGACCAAATCATTGAAGAAATACAGAGAAATAGTTTATCAAAAATGGACAAAATCACGGACGTAGTAACATCTCTAAGAGAATTTTCAGGCAAACCATCTGAGTTTAGTCCGAGTAAAAAATGTGCCGAAAGGATATTACAAATTTACGAGCACACTAAAGTTACTCCTAAATATTTTGGAATCTTAAACTTCATAAAGAACAAGATAGATGGCAATACGGACATAGCTTTAGAATCCTACAACGCCCCTCTCAATTGGAAAGTGATTTTAATTTGTTTGACGACACATTACGCTGACAAAAGGGATTTAGGAATTCTAGAATACCAAATACACCTTACAAACCAGAGATAAAACCTACCCCAATCCTGAATATCCAGGACAAACTCTTCATATCGTCATATTTATAGCATATATTACACTAGTTTACAGTACATTTGTTGCCGACGAAATTTTAGCTGTTGCTGACTACTATGCTATTTCCAAAAATATAATTTAAATATTTTTATCAGCTCTAGTTTCAGAGTTTCAGCTATGTAGGTATTACACAGAAAAAAACATGAATTTATTAAGAAAAAATTATCAAGAAAAATAATTAATCATTAAGTTCTAAAAAACGTCATTTTAAAGCTCTTCTCCGATGTGTAAACTTTGGAAAACGACGGCTTTAATCTTTTCCATAGTGAGCTGAGGAAATTTTTTGCAAATGTAAGAAAAGCAGTTCCCATCTTTATCTAGTGATTTCACAAACTGTTTCATGATGCCCAGTTTTATATATAATGGTGGAGGGATAATTTTGTTACGAGATACTAATGAATTGTGGACTATATTGTGCATTCCAGGCTCCATTTTTTCTCTCAAGGGCCAGTTTTTCTCAGCCAATGCTCTTGTTTAGCTCTACTGTCCCAAAGCCATATAAAAAAGGAAAACTTGGTATAACCACTTTGTTGACCGAGAATTTGCCACTCATGGTCATTGTATTTTATTTTGTTCAAGACTAGCGAAATGTTACAATATTCCTCTTTTAACTTTGTACTGTGGGCAATAGGTACCCCAGAATATTTATTTCCATTATGTAATAGAATACATTTAAGGCTACGTTTTGAGCTGTCAATGAATAAACGCCAGTCGTCAAGCCCATTTTTATCAACAAGTTTTTGATATCTGAGCAAAATGTAATGCCGTTTTCTTCGGAAAAATAACGCCGTAATTCTGCATCTCTTTCACGATAAAAACTTATTTTAGTATCCGAGGATAGCAAGTTTTTTCTTTTAGTCTTGATGATAACAATTCTGAAGCTTGTTTAGAAAGATTTAATTCTCTTACAAGATCATTCAACTCATTTTGGGAAAAGCGTTTTGGCTCATTAGACATACCTTCAAAATCAGCATCATTTTCTGATGAGCTTGGTCCTTCATTGTCTTGCTCTAATGGTTCAGATATATTTTTAGGCTCTGAAGAGTCAGGTGAACGCTGCACTGAACGTTGAACACAACTAGTCCTTGGGTACTGCCATTTAGCTCGATTTTTAGTGTTTAAACCGTTTATGTTCACTCTACAAAAATAACAGTCTACGAGATGATTTCGTGGTTCTCGCCAAATAGTCGGTGTTCCAAATTTAAAGGCACTTCTTCTACCACTTTTCCATAATCTTAAATACTCCACACAAGATTTACAAACACAATTGGGAGCCCAACAATTCTTATTTTTATCCAAGAGCACCCCAAAATACTCAAAATAGGTATTTTTCACCAACTCTGATATAACTTTTCTACAATTTTTAAACATAATCTCCGCATATGTAGCAAAAATGATCTGGTTTATTTAAACAACGTCTTCTTGAACTACTCATGACGCAAAAATTTCTGAAACTAATCTTAACACAGTAAAATACGCCTGTTTTCGATTAAATGATAAAAATATGCTTAAATGATAAAAATCAAAAAACAAAGTAACTCGAGCTGCTCAAAAATTTTTAAGGGTAGATTTGACAAAAACAAGTAATAAGTGAACAATTTCAATCGCAGAATTCGCGGCAACAGACAAAAAGTTCAATAGTGTAAACTAGTGTTATATATTATTTTTTCTCTATGCACTAACACCAACGCCCATGTTCGGGTTATTTTTTTGTTTACCCAGATGTGATGAAAAAAGTTATCTCATTTCTTAATTTATTTGAAAAGAAAATCCCAAAGAGGGTAATAAAAAAACGATTGACAGACGCATGTCATTTGCGCTCGTACAACAAGAAGGTAAGTAAATGAATTTTATGTGATTTTTTCAAAAATAATTTGCAAATAATTACTTCATTTGTTTTTATAGCATTGGAAACCAGGAAAACAGGATTAGAAATAGCAGCAACAGCAAATAAAAATTGTTGTATGTAAGTATGTGGAAATAAGTGTGCGTTGTTTGAAATTGGCCTGCGCAGTCCAATATAATACGCGAAAATAAATACATACATATGTATGTACATATGTCTTTTATGCGTTTAAGGCGGCCAGCACAATCCAATGTATTTAATATGTAAAAACAAATGTTTGTTTTATACATTAAATGATCAGATAATATTAATCTTTTATTTAAGATATTATTATCATTTTATATAATTAACCTTTCTTTTTCTGTTAGATATTACGAATTCAATTTAATTATTCTTTATTTTCAGGTATTAATAATGTTTTTCTTTAATAAATCATATATTAATTATTTTTTTAAATTAAATGTATTATTATTTACACAATGTTAGCGTTAATATATTTAATTATAATAAATTTTATGTAAATATGTATGAAAAATAATAATTTTAATATTAAAAAGTTTTGTTTGAAATTTTTAGAAATTTTTTAAAGTTGGAATCAAAAAATGGAACCCTGCATCAGCTGACGAAAGGAATAATTAAGGCAGTTCTGCTATATTTTTACATAAATAATTTAGAATCTTCACGCGGCCTATGGCGAGCTCACCACTTTTTTCACTACTTTTGAGTCTACAGAACACCTCCACACAAAAGCAAAGCGAATGGACAAATTGAACGGTTTCACTCAACTCTTGCAGAAATTTTAAGATGCTGCACAACTGGACAAAAGCCACTAGAAAACTTTTTCAGACGCAAAGTTAACATGAACCCCGAACAGTATGAGAAAGCCAGACTAAAGAACACACAAAGCCTGAAGCTCAAACAAGAACAGGACTTTAAATTTCGTACCAGACCGACTTTCAAAGACTACTCACCAGGACAGAAAGTTTATATAAAAATTAACAAAATATGTGGCACAAAATTGACTCCTTGCTACAAAAAAGAAATAGTTAAGGAAAACAAATCATCAACAGTTATAACAGAATCAGGCAGAATGGTTCACAAAAGTTTTATAAAACGATAATAAAAAAATAAATAAAATAAAATGAAATTATTGACATCATCTATGTAACTGCCAATGTTCAGATCCTAAACTACTCGCCCCCCCAACTAATAACAATAGATTCAGGACTGACAAAATTAGAAACTGAATCGTTCAAAATTATACATGTAATTCAACTGCAGGACTATGACAACATTCGACATATAGAGACGACAGTTAACGGACGAATACCGAACCATCCCCTTAAACCCATACTTTCATTCCTTCTCAGTCAGGCAAAACATTATTTAAATAGAGTCGGACTAAACAAAGACATTAAAAAAAATCATTCGATTTCAAGGATCACCTGAGAAATGGATTGCAGGAAATCCTGACCATAGCGATAACAATATTTTGATAGAAAGGATGAATAATATTTTAGAAAATATCAATAAGCAAGTTGTAATAAATAAACTAAGAAACGAAAAAAACTAATGAAATAATACAAAATACCAATAAAATATCCAAATTGGTAATGGAAGAAAAAGAAGTTGTAAATGATTTAATATTTCAAATTAAATATAAATTAGAAATAATAAAAGAAGAACTAATTAACATAGTTTATGTCATCCATTGGGCAAAATCGAATATAATACATTCCTATATTTTATCAGACAAAGAAATTGAAATTACAAAAGAAATTTTAAGAAATGAAAACATACTATTTATAAACGTAGACGGAGCTTTAGAGTATGCTGAAATTAAAATTGCTTCCAATAGTGAAAACATAATTTATATAATAACACCCCTACTCTGTGCACTTGACAAATTAATAAAATATTTAAAAATTAACTCAAATATTTATCAAGCAAGAAATATTTTGGTATTCTGTGCCAATGTTGATAAAAGTAAAAGATTCAATTCGCAAAGCTTTTCCCCACACGTGTGGTGAACAAAATAATGTAAATAGAAACAGCTGATTTCTATTCAAATTATATTGATAGCAATATTCGTGCAGTCAATTACTCGTATGGTGCTCTTTATTCCAAATTTTATAAAAAATCTGTAATATATATCAAATAAATTACCTTAAATTAGTATATTATTATTTGTATTACAATAATACTTGCCCTATTTTTATAAAAGTTTCTTCCTCTTTTAAACTAGGAAACTTTATTTCTCCTCCCTTCACCTTCACAATAAGTTTTGCTACAGTCCGCACACTTCTCGAAAGGGACGACTGACTCATGGGCAAGTTGACGTTGTTACCTGCACATTTCCTGATGTGAGCCGTGTCCAAAAGCTGCTAGAACCATTACAGTTAAAGGTAGTGACATTTTCTGATTATTGTGTGATGCAAGTTCATTAATTAGGCGACGGCAAATTTCACGAGTTAACCGAAAATTTTGCACAAAGGTATTCTCGCTCAAAGAAAATGGAGTGCCATCGTCGCGTAAACATTTTAAATGCGGCGCGCGATTCCTATTCTCACAATTTTCATCTTCGTTTAACAATAATAACAAAAGTAATGTACCTTCCATTTTCACAACAAGATGCACAATCAGATATTTACAGCCCTATTCTGAAAAAACCTCTCAACTGAGTTGAGAGGAAACATTTGAGAGATTTCTTGTGAGGCATATGTTGTGAGGCTATTCTTGCTCAAACCTCATAAGAAAAAAGCTTTAAAAAGTCACCACGTGAGGTAAATAGCTTTTTGCTGTCAAACAGCTGTTTTAATAAAAATAAGCAAACAAAAATGGACACACAAATGAGTAATCAGCATATGTAAGTAATTTTCCAAAGTTTAAAATATATGTATATATGCAATAATTTCCTATATTCCTAGGCGTGCAAAAACGGAGAGGACAACGCAGGAGCAGCTGCAACATTACGTAATGTTTTGCAAGCAGCATCCTGAGTTGCAACGGGGGAAGCTAACTCCGACCAACCCTCAAGGGCTGCAAATACTTTGGTCGGAGTTAGCAGATAATTTAAATGCTTTAAGAGGCCCAACTCGGTCGGCAGCCAAGTGGAAGGAGGTAAGATAATAAATGCTTGTGTTTGTGTCACATTATTAAAATACATACATATATTTCCATAGTCATTAATGCATTGGAAACACCAGTTGCGATCGCGAGCGCGCTAACTGAAGACCCATGCGCAAGCGACTGGTGGAGGCCCTCCGATAAGTGGAATGACTCCATTCGAGGAGCAAGCCATAACAACATTTGGGGCAGCAGCGGTGGATGGATTGCCGGGTGTTGCGACTTTGGGTCATCAGGTAATATTTTAATTTAATATTTGTCGGACTATATATTTTTTTATTACATGAGGCAATAATTGGTCCGTTTTATACTTACAGGTTTTGGCGTTGTATATAAATACACAAGCTCCAGCTTCCTCGCCAACACCAACATCGCCTGCTCCAGCACCCTTACTAGCAGTCGCATCGCCTGCTCCAGCTTTTCCTGCTTTATCAATAAATTTTTCTTCCTCGCCTTCACCTCATTTCTCAAGGTGAGAGGAGGAGGCCATTGCTCTACAAAGAAAAATTGTAGAGCAAAATGTGCAGATGGCAGGGGTGCTGGCTCAAATGACACAGGCACTAACCTCGCTGTCTGAGGTTATAGATAAGTTGTCCCAAAAATTGGATAAATATAATAAAAATGTAAAAAATGAAATAAAAATGTAAAAAATGAAATAAAAATGTAAAAAATGAAATAAAAATGTAAAAAAATAAAAAAAAATTAAATAAAATAAAATGAATTATTTAAACATATGTAGATGTCTTTTTATTCATTCTTAGAGGAAGTAAAATGTACAGAGACAGACAGTAACTTACATATATGTATATTTATTTATATATATGTATTTATAGTACATAACGCCACTGGAAATATATACATACATATGTATATTATAAAGACATAATGTAACGTTCTCTTACTCTAGCACCCTCCCTAAAATTGGGGTTTTCGAAAACAAAACAATTTCGGAGTCTTGTGATTCTTCTAAAACTTCTTCGAAGCCAAGGTCTGCAGCCACACCATGCTTCAGTAAAATGTTGTGAAGAAATGTACACGCGTAAATAATCAAAGACGCTTTTTCAGGGCTGTAATGAAGAATGCGGTGTTTTGAGAGGCACCGGAATTGTGACTTCAAAACACCAAAGGCTCTCTCAATGGTATTACGTGCTTTGGCGTGCAACTTAGAGTAACGCACTTCCCTTGCGTCTGAAGGTTCAGCGACTGGCGTTAACAGCCATGGCTCCAATGGATATCCTTGGTCGCCTAACAGCCACGAATCACTTTGCGTGTTATAAGTATTTGTGAGGTGCATACGTGTTGGGGATGTGGTCCAAATACCAGAATCATGGCAAGAAGAAGTCGATGATCACACACCTGCCAAAAATGCAAATATATACATATGTATTAATAGAAAGATTGGTAAATACTTTGTATAATACAGAACATTACGTACTGCTTCTACATTAAGGCTGTAAAATCCTTTCCGGTTCATAAAAAGTGAGAGAGGAGTAGTGGCATCTGTGCTTGAGGGTGAAACAATCCCAATATGGGTACAATCGATTGCGCCGATTGTGCCCTTGATCCCAAATTTCGTGTAAAATCTTTAAGAAAAATTTATTTATTTATTTATATTTATTTTTATTTATTTATCTTACCCCTTCTTTGCATCTGACACATCCTGCGCGCTTGAAGGGAAATAAATTTCACTTCCCTTAACATCCACAATCAGTTTTGAAATAAAGTGCAGAGCTCTTGACACTGAGGATTGGCTCATAGAGAGCATATAATTATTACCAACGCATTTTTGATAAGAGCCATGCCCGTAAAAATATAAACTCGTCAGGAAACGCAGATCAAAAGGAATATTTGACTTCTGCACATCATGCGGCACCAATTCACTTATCAGCAATTTACATACATACATATGTATGTATGTAGCGATTTTGAGAATCGAAATGTGTTAATAAATGCAGTGTCTTGCATAGTAAAGGGATCGCTTTTGTCTCGCAAACCCTTTAAAATTTTTCTCCTACCCCCCGATTCCTCCTCCTCAACAATTGCCGCATATACAAATAATAGTTCCTCCATGCTAATAACACTCAATTCTCAATATTTTAAAAAATGTCAAATATGCAAAACAAAACAAACACAGATGTTTTGTATTATGATGGCTGCTTTCACACGTCACAGATATTTGTGAGAATAGTGAGCATTTGAGCTTTTGAATTTTCGCCAGAATAAGGTAACCCTCACTATAGTGAGAAACATCACTGTAGTGAGGTTGGTGACTTTTGTGAGAGCATGAGAATAGGGCTGTTAATTCATAACGAGCACTGTCAAGAGCATTTGACGTCTCAACAACTTATAAAGAAAAGAGCTTTTTATTTCAGACACAGAATACGAAATGCTTGATAAATTTCAAATTTTGACAAATTAGAAATACAAGTATCAGCCCTATTCTGAAAAAACCTCTCAACTGAGTTGAGAGGAAAATTTGAGAGATTTCTTGTGAGGCATATTTTGTGAGGCTATTCTTGCTCAAACAAAAGCTTAAAAAAGTCACCACGTGAGGTAAAAAGCTTTTAGCTGTCAAACAGCTGTTTTAAGAAAAATAAGCAAACAAAAAAGTACACAACAATGGATAATCAGCATATGTAAGTAATTTTGCAAATTTTAAATATTATGTATACAATAATTTCATATATTCCTAGGCGAACAAAAACGGAAAGGACAACTCAGGAGCAGCTGCAACATTAGATGCTACGTTAGTTTGGAATTTCGCATTGAAATGATGCTTATTGGAATTGTGTTGAAGTGTGTTAATAATAATATTTTACTTGAAATTTAGGTGAATGTGCCGAAACAGCGACGCACCTTTTGCAAGAAGTGCAAGTGCCACAAGCCACACAAGGTGACACAATACAAGAAGTCGAAGGAGCGTAAAGGTGCTCAGGGCAGACGTCGTTACGACAGAAAACAACAAGGTTTCGGTGGTCAAACCAAGCCTATCTTCAGAAAGAAGGTGCGAATTCGCAAGCGATATGCTGCTATTTATTTGCATATTTGTAGAACTAAATTGCCGTTGAATCGAGAAAAGATACTATAAGGCTCTTTGGTGGGATAGATCTAGGCAATATTATTGTTGAATGCTGAAAACTTTACAAACTGCAATTGTACGCTACTGTCAGTTGCTCAGTTGGAATATTCATACAAAATTATATATTTGTACAATTGTATATATATTTTTTAGGGTATTTATACCTTTTACTAATAATTATTTATTTTCGAATTTCAGGCTAAGACCACCAAAAAGATTGTGTTGCGTATGGAGTGCACCGAATGCAAGTACCGCAAGCAGACACCACTGAAGCGTTGCAAACATTTCGAGTTGGGAGGTGACAAAAAGAGGAAGGGACAGATGATTCAGTTCTAAATCACTCGCCCCCTATTCCAAGTTACCATCTGCTTTTTTGTTTCGCGTTTCGCTGTTTTTTACCAATGTAAAACTTGGGTATGGAATACTCTGTGGAAAAGCATTTTTAACAAGTTATTTGTGAAAAAATATAATTTAAAACAATGTTTTTTAGTTAAACATTGAATTAAAAGATAAATCAAACAAAGTTACAGTTCGTCTTTTATTTTTCTTAAGTTATTTTTACGTATTTTTTTTATACATTTTTCATAATATCACATAAATGGTGGATGCAAGCAGTTCGTCCAAAGATTTCACGTTTGCTTTGTCCTACCGTTTCGACAATCGGTATTCGTGTATTTTCAAAATACGCATTTAAACCGCACTCATTCTGTTACACCATCTGCTTGATCCTTGATATAGGCCATAAAACGGATATAATCATTCAATAACAAAATTCTCAATTTTTTAAAAAATGTAAAATATTGATTTAAAACAAAACAAACAGATGTTTTCTATTATGATGGCTACTTTCACACGTCACAGATATTTGTGATAATAGTGAGCATTTGAGCTTTTGAATTTTCGCCAGAATAAGGTAACCCTCACTATAGTGAGAAACATCACTGAAGTGAGGTTGGTGACTTTTGTGAGGGCATGAGAATAGGGCTGTATGTTGAATTTGTCAAGTGCACAGAATAGGGGTGTAAGTCTGCTTACAGCCGAAAAAAACGATTGCACAGCATTAGAAACAAGGGGGATAAAGAAAAGAGAATTGAAAAATAAAATTGAGTACAAAACAATTCTATTATGTGGAAATAAAATTTATGGAAAAATTAACAATCAAAAATCGTATAATAACTATTGGCGCTAAACTTCTGATCTTGCATATTGCACTTACTGCAAGCAATAGCCTACGCTCGCGCCTTTGGCTGAGTAACCAAAATGTTTAAGCTAAAGAATAAAGAATTTATAATTTAAAATTATAAATTAATAAAATTATAAATTCAGTCTTCATTTTGTAGTGTCCGGGTCCGGTCATAAAACCAAAAATATATTTTTATTTAATTTACATGTTAACATATGCGTATGAACGTGTATATAAAAAACTTATTCAAAGTTTGGCGGTGTCATTGTCTTATTATTATTTAAACATGTATCATGCGTTGTTCATTTCAAAAAGATATATTGCTGTGTCGACTTCTCGCAAAAATGATGTGAGGTCATTTTTCCCATTGTCAAAGTATGGGTGGATACTCGCTGCTTCCTTAATTATTAATTCGGTAACGAGAGATACTGCTGTTCTTGAGGGTTTGCCATTATAGTATGTTCAAAATAAAGTTCAATCAGAACTAAGTTCAAATATAGTTTAGTACAGTTACTTGCACTTTCATGTGGCACTATTGCCACAATAATAAAATGTATAAGAGTTTGTTTTAAATGATTTTGTTGAAGTTATACTTCTTATACGAGTTCGGAAAAGGTTGCGAGAGATTCAGGTTGCGCAATCTTGCTAAATATAAATCTAACGCATTCTTGCTCAATATGAATCTAACGCAACCTTGTCTGCGAAGATGTTCGAGCAGCAAGCGAAGCGGTGACAATCGACGATCGTTTGTTCGTTTCTTTCGGCACAGCTCGGCTTTTCTACCAACACAATGTTGCCATGCTTATGCTGTTGCTGTTTTTGTAGAACAATGTTTCAATTTTTGGTTGGTGACATATTCAACTAAAAATAAATTCTGTTGGGATTCGAACCTACGTGCTTCTTGCTTATGCTTCTTTTTCTTTCGTTTGTTTTTCATTTCTGCCAATTCTCAACTATTTTGCGTATATTTTGGTTGAAATTCTTTGCGTATTGGCGTTGCATTTGTCAGTCTTACAGCAGACAGCAACGTAAACGGTCGCAGGTAGCGCAAACAAACCCAAACATACAAGCTTAGCAAGGCCGTATGCCTGCTTAGCTACAAACAATCTATCTAAAACAGTGCAGTGAACATCACAGTGCAGTGAATATTACAGTGCAGTGTTTAGTGCAGTGCACAGTGAAAATTGACACTAAAACAAAAAACATAGTGAAAGGGAATAACATCGCTAGTTGTGACAACTCAGCAATGAATTTCCCAAACCCTGCGTCTCTTAGCGAGGTCGAGCTTGCCGCCCTCGTTAAGGACCTCCGCGAGTATCTGCTCAGAGTAGAGCATATACTCAAAAATCGTAACTCCTCCATCACCAACAACTCCAATCCCAACGACAATTCCAACTCCAACAACAACGAAAATACCAACGACACTACCACCTCTCCCTCTCCTGAAAACGCTCAAATGAGCATCGATCCGCCCGATGACACCGTATTCATCGAAGTTCGCCGCCGGAAGAAACCCAAACGGGAAAATCCCAAACGGGAAGAACCCAAACGGGAAGAACCCAAACGGGAAATCCCAAAGCGGCGCCGCACCACATCCCCCCCTGAAACCGTCGTAATTGACGATTTCCTCTCTTCATCCTCCTCCGATGAAAGTGAGGATCTAACCCCCCCTAAGGAGAAAAACCCTCCTCCCATTCGAATCCTCAAGAAGGAATCGTGGGAGAAGGTGAGCTCCGGTCTGCGCAAAGCAGACATAAAAATCAGATCGGCTAAAGTGGTATCTGAAGCCATCATCGTCTACCCCGAAACCGTTGACGGATTTCGGGAGCTCACTTCTGCCCTGGAAAGGCACGAAATCCCATATACCACAAATCAGCTCCATCAAGACAAGGACCTGATTGTCGTGATCAGAGGCGTCCTCGAATGCCTCGATGACGAAACCGTCCTCAATGAATTGAGGATGAAAAATGCTGCGGTGAAGAGCATTCACCGCATGCGAAGGGGCACAAAAATATGGCCCCTGATTACGGTCAACCTTGACCCTTCGCACTCCTCAGCGAAGGCGATTTTTGACCTGAAAGCAATCGCTGGCCTCAGCGTCAGAGTAGAGGCAAAGCGGAAATCCAAAGTCATACCGCAATGCCTCCGATGTCTGAATTTCGCCCACACGGCAAACTACTGCCACGCTCCATGGGCCTGCGCCTTCTGCGGTCGCTCCTATGCCACGGCATCCTGCGCTCTCAAAGAGCAGAAAATCGCGAAGCCCACCTGCATTCACTGCAAGGGCCCTCATCGCGCCACCTATCGGGGTTGCCCTAAAGCCCCCCAAAAACACCAACCCGGACCTCCAAAAAAGGCCCAAAAGACTACCAAGGCTCTCCCACAAAGAGCTACCCGCCCCGCGGCACAGACCACACCACCATCTCAACCCCAACCACGAGCACAAGGGCCCACTCGCTCATACGCAGAGGTTGCCAAAAACGCAACCAAAAACACAACGCCCAATCCTGTCCCAAATATTGCTCACTTAGAGAAGCTTTTTCGGGACTTCCTGTCCACCGTCTTCAGGAACTAACCGTGGCCTGATAATCCTAAACTGGAACGCCAACGGGCTTTGCACTTCCAAAAGGATCGAACTGATCCAGCTAATGAAGACAAATCCATTGATGTCGTTTGCATCACCGAAACTCCAAAAAATCCCTTTATATCCCGAACTTCACAATCTACAGAAACGACCGCCCAGATTCCAAAGGGGGCGGTGTCGCCATCTGTGTGAAGAACTCTATCCACCACCTAGCTGCCAACACTGGCCCCTCAACACTCGAGGCTGTAGGAATTGATGTATTTCTCAATTCACACAGGCACAGGATCATCACTCTCTATATCCCTCCTGACAAAAGCCCTCTCAACATTTCATCCCTCTTCAACTCCTCCACCCCTACCATTATCGCAGGCGATTTCAATTCTAAATATAGGATTTGGAATCGTTCTATGAATAATACTAATGGATTAACCCTTTGGAGAATGTTTCTCCAACACAACATCGAAGCTCCCTCCGAACCGACCTACCACCCTACAAATCCCAGGTTCCAAGCAAGCACCCTGGACTTATTCCTCACAAAAAACGTGACCCTCAACAGAGATCCCTGGACTCTCCCGGAGCTCAGTTCAGACCACTCCCCGGTCTACCTGGAGCTCGCGAATCGCCCTCAACTTTCCCCTCGGTTAAAAACCAAAACCGATTTCCTCCACCTGAAATTCTTGTTGGAAACTTCCGCTTTCACTTGCACCCAAATCAACTCCATAGCTGATCTTGATAAGGCGGTCGCAAGTCTAACGGAGGAAATCCAAAGCTCAATAACCTCAGCCACCTCCTCAATAGAAGCTACCACAAACCCAAATAATCTTCCCCTACGTATCCGAGCACTCATCGCCAGGAAAAACAAAATCCGCAAACTCTGGCAAAAGCACAGACTCCCCCCGCTACGCCAAACTTTAAATTCCACTCAAAGGGAATTAAAGGTTCTCCTCCTCCAAAGAAGTTCTGAAGACTTCAACTCCTACATCGCTGAAGCCGAACAGCACCCTAAAAGTTGCTGGAAGGTAATCAGATCCTTAAGAAATCGTAAACTTCACCTCCCCGCCCTAATTAAAGACGGGATCTCTTATCCACAAGACAAGGACAAAGCCAACGTCTTTGCTCAATCCCTAAAAAACCAATGCTCCCCCTTTCCAAGCCTCCAAAAATTCTCTTCTTTTCACGAAGAAGTGTCAGCAACTGTCCGGAGCACAACCTTCCAGACGGTCGAGTTTTAGCCCACCTCCCGCAAAGAAGTCTCCGAGGCTATCCGCTCCCTCAAAAACCGGAAAGCTCCAGGCCACGACAGTATCGGTAACGGCGTCTTGAAAATCTTACCGCGGAAACACCTTGTTGCCATAAACAACATCATAAACGCGATGATGCGCTTCCAATATTTTCCCCCGGCCTGGAAAGCCGCCACAGTCGTCTTTCTTCCCAAACAGGGAAAACCTCTAAGCGATCCGGCAAACCATCGCCCCATCAGCCTACTCTGCACCCTCAGCAAAGTAGCCGAAAGCATAATTCTTTCCCGACTGGAGAAATTTGTTTCGGAAAAGAAAATTCTTCCCGACTTCCAACATGGGTTTCGAAAGCAACACGGCACCGCACACCACCTTCTGCGGGTCTCCGAATTTGTCGCTAACAACCTCAACAAAGGAAAACACATCCCTATGCTCCTGCTTGACTGTAAACAAGCATTCGATCGGGTCTGGCATGATGGGCTTATTTACAAGCTTATAAAACTAAATTTCCCACAATACCTCATTGGCTTAGTTAAATCCTTCTTGTCTGACCGGCAAATCACTGCTAGTGTGAATGGTGAGCTCTCCGAAGCTCACCCGATCACGGCGGGAGTTCCTCAGGGTCCAAACTCTCCCCAGTGCTGTTCAACATTTATTGTTACGACATCCCAGCCGAGGAGAAAATCCTCACAGCACAATATGCGGATGATGTCGCCTTCTTGTACGCCTCCCGTACAATTAACTTCAGCACATCCGCCCTCAATAAATTCATCCCCACCGTCCTCGACTGGTACTAGTTGGGGAGATTCGACATCAACACAACCAAATCAGAGGCAATATTCTTTTCACGGAGGAAACGCATTCCACCAAAAATCTTCGTAAATAGGTTCCCCATCAAACGGAGCCCTTCCGCGAAATACCTCGGTGTTGTTTTCGACAGGCGGCTAACCTGGACGAAACAAATCTCAGCAGTTCGAGGTAAAGCCAATGGCGCCTTCGGCGCATTAAAACCCTTTTTCACCAATAAAAAGGTTTCACAAAGCACCAAAAAGCGAGCTTTTAATGCCATCATTAGAAGCATCTGCTCCTACGCCATCCCTATTTGGGGCTCTGCCTCACCCAGACAACTGTCCAGGCTTCAATCCACATACATGCCTCTACTCAGATCAGCCCTTAGTTTCCCGTGGTATGTTAGAAACACACAGATCCTAGTGGAAACAAATCTCCCTTCCATTCAATCGGCAGCTATTTCTTACGCTGCAAATCTCCGGGCGTCAGTTGCATCCCACGCAAACCCCAGCATCAACTGTCTTGCCACTCTCAGGTGCAAGAAAACCGACCGTTTCAGAAGGCCATGTATCCTGACAAATCCTTCCGCTCCCACCTAACCAAAACCTCGAGCTTCGCTTATTAGCGTCAGATTCTTTTGAGGGCCACCACCGCTCGCAACTGAATCTTCCTCCTTCTCCGCAATTTATCTTCTAGGTTCATAACCATATGGTTGGCAACCAGTGTGGGGGGTTTTAGTCGGTAGGCGCATCAAGCGAATCCGACACTACCCGCCAGGGTGTCTTTAGAAGATTTCCCCCCCCACATCTCTTAAAAAAAAAAACAAAAAACGTTGCATTTGTATTGCGCACAAAACTGGGCCCAAGTAATCTTTTTATTTTTCTTTGCAGTTTTTCAATAAATTTAAATAAGTTTCTTAATAAATTTAAATAAGTTTTTAATAAATTTAAATAAATTTAAGTAAATTTGCATGTTTTTATTTATATTTAATTATCAATAAATTATTTTTTAAATTATTTGCCCTAGTTGTCCATTTTATTTTCTCATGCATTTCAGTAGATTTTTGTATAGAAATTTGACCGGCGTAGAAGCAAAATGCGAAACAATCATACATATATTATGTCGTTTGCACATTTGTCTGTATGTTTGCGAAAGCAAATGTTCTACAAAAGCATATTTCTATACTTAAACAAAATTATTTGAACCATCGTATATTTCTTACATGCATAACCAAACCATACTTAAGACAACGCCAAGAAAGTGTCAATAGCGGTGTTGGTGGTAAGCATATTGTGACGTGAACGCAGGTTCGAATCTCGACGGACTTAGTTTTTAATTTTTTCATTTTAACATCGTAATACTATACTAATAAATACTTTTCTTACTAATATAAATTAAATGTATCACAGCAATATACCTAATATACATATACATAATATTGCTGTGATAAATTTAATTTCTATTAGTACGAAAAATATTTATTAGTATAGTATACGATGTTAAAAGGCATACATCTTTCTATCCTATCTTGTGTATCTGCACATGATCATATGAATGTATGTATACGCATGTGCGCGTTCAGAAATTCAAAGAATTCGCACAAAAAGAAGAGAGACGAAAGAAATAAAGTCACATAAAATAGTTGAGGATTCGCAAAAATTAAAGCCAAACGAAAGAAAAATAATGTGCAAGCATACATAAGCGTACTGTACTTATTGACCGCATTATTTTTGCGTAAAACCTTGGAATTTATTCATTAAAATCACCACTCAGAAGTCGTTTTATCCGTTGTAAGCGAGCGATTTTCGAAAAAACATCAATTCTAATATGCCACAACACAATATTAGAAATGAAGTTCATAAACCTCACGCTGTCAGATAAAACGCTGTACCTCGTCATCGCGGGTCCATTTCCAAAAAATTTAAATGAAGACTAACTACAGAAATGATCCTGTAAAGTATAGCCTTAATTTTTCAACGGCTAACGCAGAGTATTTCAACCAAAATATACGCAAAATAGTTGAGAATTCGCAGAAATGAAAGACAAACGAAAGAAAAAGAAGCATAACTTCAATAATGCACAAGCATACAAACATACATATGCGCAGCAGCAGCAAGGAAAGAGGTAACAATCGGCGATCCATTGTATATTTCTTTCATGCATAAAAAACCATAATTAGGACAACGCAATTCAAGTGTCAATGGTGGTGTTGGTGGTAAGCGCTTGGAAAGCTACGACGAGCACGTAGGTTCGAATCCCAACAGAATTTATTTTTAACTGAATATGTCACCAAACAAAAATTGAAACATTGTTCTACAAAAACAACAACAGCATAAGCATGGCAACATTGTGTTGTTGGTAGAAAAGCCGAGCTGTGTCGAAAGAAAAGAACAAACGATCGCCGATTGTCACCGCTTCGCTTGCTGCTCGAACATCTTCGCAGACAAGGTTGCGTAGATTCATATTGAGCAAGGTTGCGCAACCTGAATCTATCGCAACCTTTATTTAAAAAAAAATTGGAAAAAGTGTTCGACAATTGATCAAGTTGGCCACTTCGATTAATTCTATAGTATATCATATAATATATGAATCTATCGCAACCTTTATTTAAAAAAAAATTGGAAAAAGTGTTCGACAATTGATCAAGTTGGCCACTTCGATTAATTCTATAGTATATCATATAATTCTCAGTTAAGAATGATTTTGATATAATTAGGAGGAGATACAGAGAATAAACTAAAACTCAGACCCCCCGGAGCTTTGCATCAAGCGCGATGGTTGGCGAGAACGATCTTTTCTATAAAAATATGTTTACTTCAATCGCAACAGAAAATTACTGTAAAGAACGAAAATGCTCTACAAGATGTTTGCTTTTTTGTTGTCACCTTGTATACCAAACCATGGCTCGAATTAAAGCACCTAACCAAGACTTGTGTTTTTTGAAAGCTCTAAAAGAATATGAAAAAGTAGAAGCGACAAGTTCCAAGGCATCCATAACCAAGTTTGTTCATCATTTAAGTTGATTCCAAAACCAAGACAAAAATGATTAATAATTCAAACAGAGACGAAAGTTTAGATTACGCCAAACGCTATGTTCCATTGAAGAAAGAAATTACGCAAAATTTGTTAAGTAAGCCTAGTATTTTCTTGTTTCTCTTTTCAAAGTTTCGTGGCTTAGTTTTTGCTTATTTAATATGTTTTTTCTTTCTTTCAAATATGATGACGCTGAGTGATTTTGTGACTCAAAGAAGCAAACAATTTCTAACTCGACTGCAGATCGACGACAGTTTTCTTCGGGAAGATGTATCTTGTTGGGATAACAATACTCCTTTTTTGGAAGCTAGAAGACAAATAAGTCGTTAAATTAATGCAAGATTTTAATGGACTTATCACGGCTGAAGAAGAGCAAAAACAGTTTTTGTTGCGTTGTGTTCAGGAACGTAGAAATCTTTATCCAGACTGTAAAAAAACTACACTAAATAGAACCTGCCCTAATTATTATTATTATAATTTGTGTTTAATAAAACTTTTCTCGAAACACACTTTTTAAACTGGCGGATATGATTCCGGTCGAACAACTCAACCAATTCGCTTAATTTTTTTTAAGTGTTCACAAAACGCCTAGCTATAAACCCTACCAGATTCATTAGTTTTTTTATAATTTATTAACAATGTTATGACAAAACTTGTTTAAAAAAACATGGAAAGAAATTAAAAAAAAAAAATTAATTACTTTTTTATTTATCAACATTATTTCATGATTCTGGTAGGCACGATAACCATTCACGTATGTTTTAAGAATAAATTGGGTTTTTGTGTTTCAGATGATCCAGACATGAGAAATAGTGTCCGCCAGTGAAAAAACTCATCTCATTGACCCAGCTATTTATCCGACAGATGTCATCAAAATCTTCGGAAAAAATTTGTTTATACACTCCACGATAAACCTTATGATATGTGAAAAGAGCCTTATTGTAGAATAACAATTTCTATAAAAAAAAATGTCAAAAAAACAGCCCAGATTACCCTACCGACCCCTTAAAAACTCATGGAGATGACGTGGCATACTTTCTACAAGATTTTTGCATACAGAAACTTCTATTTGGCTCCATTCTTCTTCCACGGCTTTCTTCAACACTGATTTTGCCTTAATGTTCCCTTTAGACAGTCCTTTTTTACGTTATGCCCAGAAGCTCTCTATGGGATTTATGTCGGGGATTGAGCAGGTGTAGAAAGTACTTGTTGGCAATTGTAGAGCAACCAACTTTTAGCATCCCAGGATTTATTGCTTCCGGTCGTTGTCTTAGTAAAACATAAAATAATCACAGATCAGAAGTTTCTTCACGCTGATATGAACATTGGCTTTCAAAATATCTATATATCCTTTACCATCTAGCACTCCGTCTACAAAATGCAGTTTTTCAACTCCATCGCCCGACATACAACCGCAAATCATAGGTGAGCCACCCTTGAATTTCACTGTTTTTTTATGTTTTTCTCATACAGTTCTTTGCCAGACATTCTCCATACGAAACGCTTGCCGTCCGATCCAAATATTCTGATTTTGGTTTTGTCAGTGAAAAGAAGTAAAATAACTGCGATTCACAAAACCTCCATGAATAAATCTTTAAAAACAAGTTAACTTACGTCAAAAAGAAAAGTCTTTATTAGATATTTCAGAGTAAATCCCATTCTTTATTTTTGGGTTTTTGATGATGTCATTGGCAAGCAACCTACGGACTGTTTTCATTGGTACTGTTTTTTACGCGGCAGGTCCCAAACCCAGTGCACCCTGTGGATGGGATGCTTCGCCTTCTCACTTTAGCTCGCTTTCAAACGAATGTTCTTAGGCTACCCAGAGGATACTTGGTCAAAGACCGAAAGTCGTGAGCTCCTTGAACCACATGTAAAAGAATAGTTTCGGACTAATCCCAAGCGAATGGCGATCAGAGAACTTTCTCAACTTGCGTGAACTTCTACACATGACACCCGTAAAACTAATACGGTTGAGTAAACCGATGTTGAGCAACACCAAGAGCTCCGTCAGGATCGGGAAGGACCTCTCCGAGCCTTCAGAAAATAATTTGAGCATCAGAACTTAAACGACCAGGTACAATCCTTTATAAAAGTGTACAGCTGCTGGCGTATGCCGATGATATTGATATCATCGGCCTCAATACCTGCGCCGTTAGTTCAGCTTTCTCCAGACTGGACAAGGAAGCAAATCAAATGGGTCTGACAGTGAACGAGGGCAATACGAAATAACTTCTGTTATCAAACAAACAGTCGTCGACTTGGCTCTCACGTCACTGTTGACAGTCATAATTTTGAAGTTGTAGATAAATTCGTATATTTTGGAAACAGTATAAACACTACCAACAATGTCAACCTGGAAATCCAACGCAGGATAACTCGTGCCAACAGGTGCTACTTCGGACTGAGCAGGCAATTGAGAAGTAAAGTCCTCTCTAAACGAACAAATACCAAACTCTATAGGTCGCTCATAATTTCCGTCCTGCTATATGGTGCAGAGGCTTGGCCGATGACAACAACTGATGAGAGGACTTTGCGAGTTTTCGAGGAAAAGGTTCTACGAAAGATTTATCGTCCTTTGCGCGTTGGCTACGGCGAATATCGCATTCGCTGGAAGGATGAGCTGTATGAGATATATGACGACATTGACATAGTTCAGCGAATTAAAAGACAGCGGCTACGCTGGCTAGGTCATGTTGTCCGAATGCACTAAAACACTCCAGCTCTGAAATTATTCGACGCAGTACCCGGAGGGGAAAGCAAAAGAAGAGGAAGACCTCCACTCCTTTAGAAAGAGGACCTGGCTTCGCTTGGAATATCCAATTGCCGCGACAAGAGGAAACGTCTGACGCGCTGCTGTTAATATGGCTATAATCGCGTAAGCGGTGTCTTCGCCAGTAAAGAAAAATAATCTACGGACTGTTTCTGGACTTACTTAAACTTTCTCTTCTTCTTTTAGCTGTTTTTGTAACTCTACAGCAGACATATAAAGGTTATTTTTGATTATTCGCACCAAAAACCACGCCTTTCGGTTGTCAAGTTTTCGTTTTCTACTTCTGTCAGGTACTTTATTACGTAAAGGACGGGTTTTTTAAAGCCCTGAATAATGCTAAATACAGTAAATTTTTTTGCCTAAAATTTCACTTATTTCCCTTATAGATTTACCCGGCAGCCGTTGTCCTGCCTGAAATTATGTGTTTTGAAATGAAAAGAAAGTTGAATTTATATTGTGTTGAAAATCTTTTATTTTCGATTATTCCAAATATTTTCAATTTTAACGAAGCTTGATAAACAATATTTTTTGGTTTCTGTTTCGGTGCGTAAGTCTACCAAGCAGATGGTTTTCCAACTCGTGAGCACGCCACGTATATCCGTCCTTGTTAAAAACATAGCATTTCCAAATTTATGCCACACACTTCTAGCGACTATCCTTGTGTCCTATTGATTCTCATCTCAAATGCAATTTGCACTTGAAACGGAATGCGTTGGAACTGATATGGGAAATTGTAGAACTCTTTGAAAACTGAAAAGGTTTGAATTGAAATGGCAAATCGTTGGAGCTCAGAGGAATTCGTAGAGTCAAGCATTCTGCCCCATTCTATAAGATGCTACGTTACAATCAGTCGTGTTGCATTACACAGTTTCGGTGCTTGAAGATTGCGAAACATAATAACGACAGATCCAACTTTGAGACGCAAATAATGCGGTGTCATACCAAGCCTCTCCAAAGCACTTAGAAATTCGACTTGATAATTCGCGGCTTCGTCTCATTGTCAAGACGATCGATCGATTTGTATGAGCGCAAGTCTCCCGGAATTTGACTTTAAATCTTCCAGTTTAAGTCAACAACATCGGTATTTTTGGCAGCTAACATTGCGCGTGCACTTAAGGAATCGTACTTACGATAATTTTGCCAATGTCCGAACATTCGCGATGAGTTCATCTTTCGTGAATTGATAAACGACAGATGGAATTAATATCGAACCACCGGAATTGATCCATTTCCAATTTTTAGACGCGGATTTGAAGGCTGATTTGTCTAAATGTTTATAGCGAAAAGTGTGCGTACTTCATTTTCATTCCAGTGATTAACATGTTCCAGAAATTGCTGACTTACTTCTCCAAAATTTGCACACACCGTACCATTCACAGTACGCAATGACTCAAATAAAGTTGAACCGCGTACATTAATCAATAGCAACCTAAGGTAGAAACAATCGTCGTTTATCGGATGGATTATGTAAATTAGTTGATAAAACACCTGGATGTAAATCTACTGGTTGGAATTGCGGAATTGCTTTCTGCGCAACTATTTCTTTGACGATGCATTCCTGGTATAATATCAAGGTATTTCCGAATAAAGCAAGGTTCTTGCAAACGGGTCACTGACGAAAGTTGAGAAAAAACTCGTCAATGTTAATTTTGTTGCTGGCGGTGTTTCCACTGGCTGTACTGTATTCTCTGGGTTGAAATACACTCTCCAAATTAACTGCGAGACGCACAACAGTCGGAAAACGTTAATGAATTTGCAAAAGTAAATATCCTACAAAGCGCTTCCGCAAGGTCCATGAACTATATTGGTTTTCATCATTTGGTATAATACTGTATCTTTCTCTGCATTAGGAATTTCCGCAGAAATGAGTTCATCAGTTTGATCTGGTGTAACCACCATCCACCATCCAAAGAAGAATGTGTGCGTGCGGGTAACTTTTCTTTGCTACTAAACAGAATACATTCAGCATCTAACATCACCATATATATGTACCATATGTTGCTTCAAGATAAAGTCCATCAAACATCGCTGCTGTTGTTTGAAAAGTCGTGCTGTGACATCGTGACGATCGCTTCCTGATTGACCTCGTTCCATAATTCCTGGGAGTAGTCGTTCATGTGTCTTGGGCTGCCATACGTTGATGGCAAACGGAACGCCGACCGATATTAGCGCGACCTCTTCGTGGCTTCGTAACTTTATGTGAAACATAACGTTTTCACTGAATAATTTTCAATAATTTTTCTTTTGAACAGCCGGAATAAAAAAAGCATGCGACCGAAATTGAATGATTGAAATATTTGACAAACAAAAATTTTGAAAAACAAAACAAACAAAAATTGAAAATTTTTATGGAAAAATGTTACTTTTTGGGAATTTTCCAATTTCCAATTTCCCTTAACATTTAGGAGGATGAAAAATAGATGTTGTCCGATTCTCCACCCTAGCCGATATGCACGCTAAGATTCACGAAAATCGGTCGAGCGGTTTCAGAGGAGTTCAATAACGTACACCGGGACACGAGAATTTTATATATTAGATTATTTTCGTAATTATTAATGATAGTTTTTCTTTCTTCAATTGTAGTGCGAGGCATTTTTCCAATTTTAGTCGCTGATAATCTTATTACTTGCATGTTACCAGTTAAGAAACTACTACAAACATCTTCAATTTTAGTTAAATTTTTCGACAAAATAACAGCACTATGGCGCGCCGCTATAAATGTCCCATTTCTAACTTAATATTTATATTCAAATTTAAAAAATTTAATATTTTTGGAGTGTCCCATTTAAAGTGTGAAAAAATGTATATGTGATACCGAAGCATATCTAATAGGTATATAAAATTCTCGTGTCATGGTGTACGTTATTGAACTCCTCTGAAACCGCTCGACCGATTTTCGTGAATCTTAGCGTGAATATCGGCTAGGGTGGAGAATCGGACAACATCTATTTTTCATCCTCCTAAATGTTAAGGGAAATTGGAAAATTCCCAAAAAGTAACATTTTTCCATACAAATTTTTTTTTCAATTTTTGTTTGTTTTGTTTTTCAATATTTTTATTTGTCAAATATTTGAATCATTCAATTTCGGTCGCATGCTTTTTTTATTCCGGCTATTCAAAAGAAAAATTATTGAAAATTATTCAGTGAAAACGTTATTTTTCACATAAAGTGATCAATTACGGATTGAAATTTCTTACGAAGACACGAAGAGGTCGCGCTAATATCGGTCGGCGTTCCGTTTGCCATCAACGTATGGCAGCCCAAGACACATGAACGACTACTCCCAGGAATTATGGAACGCGCTCAATCAGGAAGCGATCGTCACGATGTCACAGCACAACTTTTCAAACAACAGCAGCGATGTTTGATGGACTTTATCTTGAAGCAACATATGGTACATATATATGGTGCTGTTAGATGCTGAATGTATTCTGTTTAGTAGCAAAGAAAAGTTACCCGCACGCACACATTCTTCTTTGGATGGTGGATGGTGGTTACACCAGATCAAACTGATGAACTCATTTCTGCGGAAATTCCTGATGCAGAGAAAGATACAGTATTATACCAAATGACGAAAACCGATATGGTTCATGGACCTTGCGGACACCACAATCCCACTTCGGGTTGTATGTCTGACAATAAATGCACGAAACACTATCCAAGTGCTTTTCGTTCGGAAACTCAAACTTGAAATGATGGATATCCACTGTATAGGCGTGGCTCACTAGACGACAATGGCAGAACATTCAGCATTCAATTTAGAAGAATGAATATTGAAGTCGACAACACATGGATCGTATCATATTCGCCATTATTGTGTAATTCACATTCAAAACTCATATCAATGTTGAGTATTGCAGTTTGGTGTAATCGATATAATACGTTTGTAATTACGTCACCAAAGGAAGCAACATGGCGGTTATTTGTCTTGAACGATACGGTCGATACGTGAACTGCAATAAAGCGCTTTGTAGGATATTTACTTTTGCAATTCATGAACGTTTTCCGACTGTTGTGCGTCTCGCAGTTAATTTGGAGAGTGTATTTCAACCCAGAGAATACAGTACAGCCAGTGGAATCACCGCCAGCAACAAAATTAACATTGAAGAGTTTTTTCTCAACTTTCGTCAGTGACCCGTTTGCGAGAACCTTGCTTTATTCGGAAATACCTTGATATTATTTCTGGGATGCATCGTCAAAGAAATAGTTGCGCAGAAAGCAATTCCAACCAGTAGATTAACATCCAGGTGTGTTATCAACTAATGCATTAGGACAAATTTACACAATCCACCCGATAAACGATGATTGTTTCTACCTTAGGTTGCTATTGATTAATGTACGCGGTTCAACTTTATTTGAGTCATTGCGTACTGTGAATGGTACGGTGTGTGCAAATTTTGGAGAAGTAAGCCAGCAATTACAATTTCTGGAACATGTTAATCACTGGAATGAAAATGAAGTACGCACACTTTTGGACACAATGGATCAATTCCGGTGGTTCGATATCAATTCCATCTGTCGTTTATCAATTCACGAAAGATGAACTCATCACGAATGTTCGGACATTGGCAAAATTATCGTAAGTACGATTCCCTAAGTGCACGCGCAATGTTAGCTGCCAAAAATACCGATTTTGTTGACTTAAACTGGAAGATTTAAAGTCAAATTCCGGGAGACTTGCGCTCATACAAATCGATCGATCGTCTTGACAATGAGACGAAGCCGCGAATTATCAAGTGGAATTTCTAAGTGCTTTGGAGAGGCTTGGTATGACACCGCATTATTTGCGTCTCAAAGTTGGATCTGTCGTTATTATGTTTCGCAATCTTCAAGCACCGAAACTGTGCAATGCAACCCGACTGATTGTAACGTAGCATCTTATAGAATGGGGCAGAATGCTTGACTCTACGAATTCCTCTGAGCTCCAACGATTTGCCATTTCAATTCAAACCTTTTCAGTTTTCAAAGAGTTCTACAATTTCCCATATCAGTTCCAACGCATTCCGTTTCAAGTGAAAATTGCATTTGAGTTGAGAATCAATAGGACACAAGGATAGTCGCTAGAAGTGTGTGGCATAAATTTGGAAATGCTATGTTTTTAACAAGGACGGATATACGTGGCGTGCTCACGAGTTGGAAAACCATCTGCTTGGTAGACTTACGCACCGAAACAGAAACCAAAAAATATTGTTTATCAAGCTTCGTTAAAATTGAAAATATTTGGAATAATCGAAAATAAAAGATTTTCAACACAATATAAATTCAACCTTCTTTTCATTTCAAAACACATAATTTCAGGCAGGACAACGGCTGCCGGGTCAGCTAGTAAATATATACAAATGTTTGTACAGATTGACCTATTTGATGTTGATTCCATAAAATCTTTTGAAATATATACCATAGTAAGGTTTGTATTATTACCTAAATATGCATTTAATATAGGTTTAATGAGTTATACATTTATTTGATTTGGTCATTAAAAGTTTTGACCAAGCGGTCGCACATATTGTTCTTCTTTACTGGTGTGGATTCTGCTTACGCGAATCATAGTCATATTAACAACAGCGCGCTTGTCGTTTCTTCTTTTCGCAATACGGCGCCATTTAGAGATTCCAAGCGAAGCCAGATCCTTCTCCACCAGGTCTTTCTAAGGGAGTGGAGGTCTTCCTCTTTATCCGCTTCCCCCGGCGGGTACTGCGTCCAATACTTTCAGAGCTCTAGTGTTTTCGTCCATTTGGACGACCTGACCTTGCCGACGTAGCCGCTGTCATTTAATTCGTTGAACTATGTAAATGTCGTTGCATATCACACAGAGCTCATCTAGCCATCCACTCATCAGATGATGTCATCGCACATGCTTCTGCACCATATAGCAGGACGGTAATAATGAGTGACGTATAGAGTTTGGTTTTTGTTCGTCAAGACAAAGTCCTGTCTTCTCAATTTCCTACTCAATCCGAAGTAGCACTTGTTGGCAAGAGTTCTTCTGCGTTGGATTTCAAGGCTGACGTTGTTGTAAGTGTGAATGCTGGTTTCAAGATAAACGAATTTATCTACGACTTCGAAGTAACAGTAACGTGGGAGTCAAGTCGCGAGTTCGACGGTTATTTGTCTGATGACAAGCGGTATTTCGTCTTGTTCTTAATCACGACCAGACTCATTCGCTTCGCTTCCTTATCCCGTCTGGAGAAAGTAATATCATCCGTGTACGCCAGCAAATGTGCTCTCTTATAAAAGATTGTGCCTTCTCTTCAGCTCTCTAGCTCATATTATTCTATCCAACAGTAGATAGAAGTCGAACGATAGGAAGTCGCCTTGTCTGAAACCTCGTTTGGTGTCGAACGGCTCGGAGATGTCCCTCCCACTTTGAAATCGTCGAAGAGTTGGTATGAGTCGATCTTCTTTTCACTGGTGTTTTCCAAGTTTTGGTGTATGGTGAATATCTGGTCAGTTGTTCATATTTCAGGCTTAAAACCACATTGATAAGGTCCAACGAGTTTGTTGATGGTGGTCCTTAAACTTTAACCCAATACGCTCGATGGAACCTTATATGCGATGTTGAGCAGGCTTATTCCACTTAGGTTGGCGCCGATTGTGAGACCTCAATTTTTGTGGATTGGGTAGATGACACTTAAATTGCAATCACCGCTGGGAATCCATCAACGCCTGCCGCTTTGTTGTTCTTCAGACGAGTAATTACTATTTGAACTTCTTCATTGGTCGAATAATTGAACGTCTGCTCCATCGTCATCGATTGGAGACTCGGGTTCACCATCTCCTGGTGTTTTGCTTTCACTGTCATTCAGCAAGTTGAAGAAGTGTTCCCTCCATAATTTTAGTATGCTTTCGAAGTGTCACGCTCTTCATGCTCACGCATTTTGGCACCTCTCTTTTTTGTGTGCAAATGATTCGCTTTCTTCAACACTCGGTATCAATCCCATTCCGCACGGTCGAATGTAACTTTGCGAGGTAGGTAGCCCGTTTTCTCATCATACCAGCTGTACTTTTGCATTTTCCGAAAACCAATGGTTCCGTTTGCAGCTGTTTCTGAAGAGTGCTCTCAAAGAGCAGGAGTGTAAGTCGAGTACAAAATCGTTCGTTAAAAGTAATATAAGCACTAGACATTAAGTTAAATTAATTGTACATATGTATGTATACATAACCAAAGTACGGAGTTTTCATTTAACACAATCATATTGTGCGTTTGTTTGGTCCCTAATTGTTTGATTTGTATCATCAAATATTGACCTCAAAAAATAATCCTTAAGTTCTTACCGCTGGTGGGGGAAAAATAAAGATCTTTGTTTGAGTGAGAATATATTCATTCTAATTATACTCTTGCAACAAAGTTGCTAAGGAGAGTATTATAGTTTTGTTCACATAACGGTTGTTTGTAAGTCCTGAAACTAAAACAGTCAGATATAGGGTTATATATACCAAAGTGATCAGGGTGACGAGTAGAGTTGAAATCCGGATGTCTGTCTGTCCGTCCGTCCGTCCGTGCAAGCTGTAACTTGAGTAAAAATTGAGATATCATGATGAAACTTGGCTCCATAAGAAGGTTAAGTTCGAAGATGGGCAAAATCGGCCTACTGCCACGCCCAAAAAATGGCGAAAACCGAAAACCTATAAAGTGTCATAACTAAGCCATAAATAAAGATATTAAAGTGAAATTTGGCACAAGGGATCGCATTATGGAGGGGCATATTTGGATGTACTTTTTTTGGAAAAGTGGGCGTGGCCCCGCCCCCTACTAAGGTTTTTGTACATATCTCGGAAACTACTATAGCTATTTCTTTCCTTCAGGTATTTCCATATACAGTTCAAAAATGGAAGAAATCTGATAATAACGACGCCCACCTCCCATACAAAGGTTATGTTGAAAATCACTAAAAGTGCGTTAACCGACTAACAAAAAACGTCAGAAACACTAAATTTTACGGAAGAAATGGCAGAAGGAAGCTGCACCCAGGCTTTTTTTAAAAATTGGAAATGGGTGTGGCGTCGCCTACTTATGGACCAAAAACCATATCTCAGGAACTTCTCACCGATTTCAATGAAATTCGGTATATAATATTTTCTTAACACCTTGATGACATGTACGAAATATGGGTGAAATCGGTTCACAACCACGCCTTCTTCCAATATAACGCTATTTTGAATTCCATCTAATGCCTTCTCTGTATAATATATATGTACATTAGAAACCAATGATGATAGCAGAAAACTTTACACAAATACGCTATTTGAAAAATATGTAAATGACGGATAATGAAATCTCGATTATCACTTTATCATGCGGGAGTATAAAATGTTCGGTGACACCCGAACTTAGCCCTTTCTTTCTTGTTATTTTTATTGTTTATATATAGGACTTTTTAATTTTGGCCAAGCACTAAATCCGGAAAGGAAGGAAAGGAATCCTGGAAGGACTAAAAATGTTTGATTTGTATCATCACACATTAGCCTCAAAAAAGAATCTTTAAGTTCTTACCGCTGGTGGGGGAAAAATAAAGATGTTTGTTTGAGTGAGAATACATTCATTATAATTATACCCTGAACAGGGTATATTAAGTTTGTCACGAAGGTTGTAACACCCAGAAGGAATCGTCGGAGACCCTATAAAGTATATACATATTAATGAATGATCAGTATGTTGAGCTGAGTCGATTTAGCCATGTCCGTCTGTCTGTCTGTCCGTCTGTCCTTCCGTCTGTCTGTATATATACGAACTAGTCCCTCAGTTTTGAAGATATCGTTTTGAAATTTTGCAAACGTCGTTTTCTCTTCAAGAAGCTGCTCATTTGTCGGTACGGCCGATATCCGACCACTATAACATATAGCTGCCATACAAACTGAACGATCGGAATCAAATGCTTGTATGGAAAACTTTCACATTTGACAAGATGTATTAACGAAATTTGGTATAGATTATTTTCTAAGGCAGCAATGTAATCTGATATGGGCATGTAAATGCATGAATATGTTTATGTACATATGTACATATAAATAGAATTTATTTTTAATTTTATTTCGGCTTTGCTGATAAGTAAGCATGTTCAATGATATTTGAACACTAATTTTTTTATATCAACTTTAATCATGGTTATTCTAACTAAAACTGATAAATCTCCCCTTAAAATTACCACATCAACGCATCGCTTTTTCTTTTGGATATCGAAGACGAATACGTGGCTGCCATTCTCGATTAACACCGTCTCTTATATCGCCGCCGTGTGACAGCTAAGTTGAATAAATGAAACAGAATTCGGAACCAAAACCTTACTATGCGATTGCAATTAACTAATATTTTAATAAATTGAAAATACAAGTTCAATTGAAAATCTTGTCTTTTTACTGACAAGGCCAAAGTCCTGGTCGGAATTTTCAAAGTGATAGGGTAAGGAACTAATCATTGGTCCTTCGAACGTCAAATAATGACACTATTGAGGAAAAAAGGACGATAAATGTGCGGTGACCACTTAAAAAGTATAGAGTGAAAGAACCGGGGTAATAGCTTGAGATACTAAAACCTGTTAGTTATATGGGGTTTAGGGCGAGTTTTCGCCCGATTTTATTCAATATACTTGTAAGCAAACTCATACACCGTTTTAAAATTTATTATAAATTTTATTAGGATAACTCACATAATGGCCGATATATACGATATAAAGTCACCAGGAAGTACGAAAATCTTTATATATGGTAAGGTATATGGAGGCTAAAGTTCAGTACTTCTTTCCCTATTCAAACCAATTGTAGCACACAGACATAGACAGTATTTAGGTCCAAATATTCGGTACCTAGGAGCTTGAGCAGTTTTGGTTGGGTTTATGCAGTTTTTGGTTATAAGGTGGCGTACTTTAAAGGAATTATGCATTATGAATTATTAATTGCTTCTTTATTTGTACACTGGAAAGTGAAATAATCATAGTGTTAGGTTCATCAAAAAATATTTGTAGTGACACATATAGATTATATTGGTAAAGAACATAAATTTTGAAAAAGTGCAAACTGAAAGAAATATAGGAATGTGAAGTTGTATGTAATAAACATAAATGTGTATAAAACAGCTAAAATAAAACAAACGGGCGCGAAATTTTAAAGATATACTATATACAACTTCAACATATTAATCGGCAACATTTTTAGTGCAAAGTTTAATTCCGTTACATTAATTTCTTTTTAATTTTTACACTGGTAGGTAAAACAATCAAATGGAATTTAAAATTGTGTTGTATGGAAAGTAGACGTGGTTGTAGTCCGATTCCAGATATTTTCACACTGCGACATAGAAATATGAGAAGACAGACGTTAGGTTAGGTAGGTTAGGTAAAAATGGCTGATCGATGATTCCACGTAGACTAACAAATTAGTCCTGTGATGCCATTAAATGAAAACTCCGGTATTCGGACTTACAGATTGCCGAAGCACTTTGTAGCCAATATATAGTTACACAGAGGCTTAACTTCAACACCCGCCAGTTCGGTGGGGTGTCCAAAGGTATGCGCCCCCAAGTGTCTGAGTCTTGACCTCCCAAAAGCGGGACAGTCAAGCAGGAAGTGTTGGCTTGTTTCTACCGCATCTTCTTCTAAACAGCATCTGCAGTCAGCATCCGGTAAGATACCCATTTTACCGCGTGTAAGCCAATAGGACAGTGGCCTGTTAAAAGACCCACTAACAATGAGAGGTTAGCCTTACTGAGGACTAAGAGATCATTTGATCTCCTGCGATCTATACTGGGCCAGAAGGCTTTTGCAACCGCACAAGTGCCGGTGCTGGCCCAGCGTTGGACGAGCATCCGCGTGGCCCAGCTATCTAGTAGTAGACCACAAGAAGAAACAGGAGCACCGATCCGTTCCCATTCTACCGATAATGATTATAGGGTACCCTTCCTTGCCAACTCATCAGCTTTGCAATTGCCTGCAATTCCGCTATGGCCCGGCACCCACACCAGTCTAATCACAAAAACTCTACCTGCTAGAGATAGCGACGTTAGACATTCTTCGACCAACCCTGAATGCACTGTGAATGAGTTCAAGGCTAATATAGCCGCTCTACTATCTGATTGAATAGTCACTTGTCTGAAGGTGGATGGACTCTGTAGCAGCAAATCAGCTGCTACCTTGATGGCCGCGACCTCAGCCTGGAATACACTGCAGTAGTCGGAATAAATTTGGTGGAAATTGGTTGAGGGGATGCTGAGATACAGTGAATCACAAAAGTTTAGGCACATTGTAGACTCAAACTTTTATCCAAAAATAAAAATTTTCCCTTTTAATTTACGAAAGTAATAATAATTATACGTTCTAATTTCAACATTTTTATTATATAGTAAATATGCAAGTAACATAAAAAATAAAACAATGCGTTTTTATAAGCAGCACTATGTGCTTCTGTTGAGCTTTATTACAAAACTGACTACACTTTTAACTTTAAGGTTTATAATCTAACCTATGCTTGAGCCGGCCTACGTGACCAAAGATGCTTGGTCAGCTAAAAGGGTTTGCGCGTGTAGCGCTCACCTGCAGCTATTTGGTTTTGGGGGAGAAGACATGGTTGCGCGTGTTTCGCTCACTTAAGAATTTAGCGGATGCGCGTTTAGCGCAGTTGCACTTTTGGTTGTAATTGGACTCCAAAGTATGCAAACGGTTTGTATGTTTCTAGCATATAATGTGGGAATGGAATTTATGTAGAAGTTCATAAAATATTGTGTTAACTAGTATATATATTTTTCAATATTAAATTATTTGTTGAATTAAAATATTAAATCTATTTAAAAACTAGACAAACTCAAGCATGTGATTGAGTTCTTTTGGTTTGATATGTTGCTCTTTAGTACGCAGGCATATCTCTTCTTTTAAGGCGAGTTTGATCGCAGGAATGTACCAAACATTAGCCAAAGGGTTTGGGTGATCTCGGAGTTTATATATATATTTAATTTAGCTATCTCCTATTTCTTTCTTTACCATAGGAATACCAAGGTCTTTATGGATATTTTCATTACGCATGTACCACGGTGGACACGTGATTCTTCCAAGCATTTTCGATTGGAACCTTTGTATTATATCAATATTAGTTGCACAGGTCGTACCCCACAGTTGAATTCCATACATCTAAATTGGTTTTATGACTGCATTGTATAAAAGCACTTTTTTGTCTAGGCTAAATTTAGAGTTTTTATTTAAAAGTCAAATTAAATTTGCAGCTCTAGTCTTCATACATGTTATTTTACTAGAGATGTATTTTCTTCACGTGAGCCCTCTATTTAGGTGAATACAAAGACATATTACTTCGCACCCAAACACTAAAATATTGTTCATCTTTACTGTCGGACACATTTTTGCCATTCTTCGACAGAGCTTAAATGCTCCGCTAATACTCTTGATGTTGAAATGTGGTAATTATTACGGCTCACTAAAGCTGTGTCATCCGAAAAAGTTGAAGGTAAAGCATTGTTAGCTGTTGGAAGATCTGCTGTAATTATGATGTATAGATTTGGGCCTAAAACACTGCCCTGTGGTACACCAGTCCTTATCTTTCGTTCATCAGTTATTAAATCTCCTACTTTCACCATAAATGGTATAATATTTAAATAAGATTCCAATGCTTCATACAATTCTAAAGGTAGATTTTTTTAATCTTATATAAAAGACCTTAATGCAACACCTTACCAAACGCTTGAGCCATGCTTTTCTTATTTCGTTAGTAATTCTATTTATTTGATCTATAGTTTTATGTTTTGCACGAGACCCGAATTGGTGCGTTGGTGTTGTATTATTTTCGTGGAGGAAAGAAGACATCTTTGATAGTATAACTTTTCCAAGTATTTTAGAAAGACAGGATAGAAGAATGATTGGTCTGTATGAATATGGCTGTGTTAAGTGCTTTTCCATGAAATTGGATAGTATCCGAAACTAAGAATTGCATTAAAGAGCAAAGAAAGCACGTTTTTGGGTTAAATTCTTTTATGATTCCAATAATTTCAGAAGGTGAAGTCTTAAAAGACTAGAGCGACTCATTAGCTGTGTTGGGTAAGATTGAAAGCTTAAAGTTGTTCTTTAGCAAATTAGGTTGGAATACCTTTTTAAACGTGATTTGCAAAACAATTAGCCTTTTCCTCGTCACTTCGAACTCAATATAGGCATGTTGGAGTCAGTTGGTGGCTTCATGGTCTTTTGGGCTTTCCAAAAGGAATTTCGGTTGCTTGAATTTAAACACAGATTCCTTATATACGTTTCGGCATTGAATTCTTCCTCGCGCTTAAGCGCTTTGTTTAATTTAGCAAATTTCAATTGAAGCTGAGAGGAAGGGGAGCGGTTTATCTGCCACTCTCGTCTTGCACGCTTTTTCACTTAAAAGCTTTTTTATTTCTCTTTTAGCGATTTTCTTGGGACCAAGCGGTTTGTTTTTGTTAGGTGTTGCTAAGACAGCGGCGTAAGTTATTATAGCACGGAGTTCTCATATGCTTTCATCAATTTATCTTCCTGTGTTTATTTTTTACTAAATATTAATGTGGCTACTCATATATTTTTGATATTTTAACGAGTTCGTTTTATAAGATGTTAGAGCCACTTTTGGGTCACCGAATATGAGTTGTTCACATATTTTTATTAGTACATACAGGAGAGTGATCAGAAGATAGATCAGTACATTTGTTAACTGTAATGTGCGATTTATCTCTATTTTTCATTGCAGCAAAATCAATTAAATCTGGTATTTTCTTACAATACATCGGCTTACCAGGACATATTATGTCAAGTATATTGTGTCTGTTTATAACAGATTGATACAGTTATCTTGCTTTCTTATAAGTTAGTCCTAGCGATACAAAAAAGTCTTTAAATTCGATGTCAGTAATTTTAAATCAAAGAGGGCAGTATATAGCCGTCAGGTTTAAGTCTTCACAGCAATTTTTTTATAGATATTGTTGTAGCTTGTAACTGCGCTGTAGCATGAGATACTAATGTGTGGTGGTTTAATAGTTTTGTAACCAACCCTGCTGTTCCACTATGTGCCTTTCCATATGAGTTGTTAGTTACATAGAGTCTATATCCCGGTATAAAGAAACTGTCATTCGTAAGATGAGTTTCTGACAATAGCATTACATCTATATTATTTTCATCAAGACATCTAATAAGCTTCAATTTATGTTGATTAACACCGTTAGCATTCCCTATAAAAATGTTCAATAAGCTAATTTTTTACTCAAAAGAGTTTGCAACATTCGGTTATGTGATTTGATTATCTTTTGAATCCTATTTTGCATTGTAGACATAAATTGTGTCACACATTGGGTAAGGTTGAAAATCATAGTTTCAACGCTCCCATTTGGTTGGTTTTGGGGCAATTGCAATTGTGCAGTGTTGTCTTTCACCACATTTGCATAGTTCCATTATCTAGCATTATTTCTAATAGTACCCGGTTTTGAAACATGGTCAGGGATTTCATATTTTTGCTAGAAAGAATATTTACCATTTGAGTACGACGTGCATGAATTCCGTTTTTAAGTCTTTATATATAGGGCAACCCCTATGGTTTGCGGTGTGATTTCTCCCCACAATTACGAGATTTTTTATTTAAATCCTCTTTCTTAAGAGCACATTTCGATAAGGAATGAAAATCACCACACACCACGCAGACACTGCTTAGGGTGCAATATGATTTCGTGTATCCTTACTCTCGACAGTTTGTGCATTGTACTAGACCATTTCTTTTGTTTGGTCCCTAAACGGTAATTCTGCGATGGGACCGTTATTTTAGGTTGTAAATGGGATGTGTTTCATTCTTGTTAAGTTTGGTAGAATTTGGCATCAATTCTATTTTGGACATTGGTCGAGAGACTTTGCTCCTGTTAAAAATGATAACCACCGATTTAATATAAAACCTTTTATTTCCATTGCTTCTTTGACATCATTGCAGTGTACCGAAGACTCTATACCTTTTATGACAACTACTAGCCCTTTCGAGCTCTTCAGTTGGTAAGAGTAGTAATTCTTGTTATTATTTGAGAAGCATTTGACAACATCCATGAAACTTTTTTCAGTGCAAGTTTGAATTTTTGTTTCATATATATATGTTACCTTTTTCAAGGGCACTATGTGAAAATTGTTTTGAGACAAGCGCATTTGAGCTCCGCTCACGCAAATTGATTGGAGGGTGTTTGGCATTCACGACTGTGGTGGTATCTTTTGCATCAGCATAGGCTCTTTGCTCAGTAAGGCAAATCTTTTGCCATTAACAATTTCTGGCTTTTACCATATGCCGTGCCTGTTTGAAATTTTTTGGTATTCACCGCTGATTTAATTGCATTTGATTTCCTTTTTACATTTATATAGTTATCAATATCATACGTATACGTACGTTACAAGCGCTGTTGAAATAGTCTGCATCATGTTTGGAAAAATACCGTCCATACCAAGAGATTTAAACAATTTGAAACCGTTTATTGCTTAAAGTAGTTTGGCCTTCTTTATGTTAATACAGGTAAGAGATTTTTAGCGTCGGCACTCTGAAAAATTCGTGTGATGATTTTTGGCAAGTTCATTAGTGTCGTTACTTGTTTATCGATCAGTATTCTTTGGTTTTCATATTTAGCTTTCAGTGCTTCCAAAGCCAAATTGAAATTGTCGTCATTAAGGGTGAACTGTGTGACTATTACGCCTGCTTGACCTTTGGTTTTGTATCTGAGGTGATACAACTTTTGCGCTTTCGATAATTTAGGATGGTTTATGTACACGCCCGTGAACATGTTCTGGAAGGACATGTCCCGGAAAGACGGCCAATCTTCAAAACCTCCGTAAAAGGTTTCTGGGTCACACCTGTTTTAAGCGCGTAGCTCCTGTAGGTGTATTTTGATTTTTTTCGTTATTAACCGTTTTGTTATATTGTATATTAAAATATTGTTAACATTTTTCTCAGTGTAAACTGATTTACGGTATCTAATCTAAGCGATAAAGTATAATAAACTGTATACTCTTTTAAGTAAATAATAGTTAGTTTTTTATTGTACACAACTCTATATATGGTGTATGTCGATTATTTATAGGCGTTACAAACATTTCTTAAGACAGTGTTTATTTATTGATGTATATTTTTTTTGCCGCAGATATATCAGATTGCACTTCAGCCAGCGTTTTTTCCAATCCTCTAAGCACTTAAAAACTCATTTAGCTCCTTCTTCGATGCAGTATTTATCTCTTCAATTGTCGAATACCGTAGTCTTTTCATGAATCTCTTTAGTTTAGGGAACAAAAAATAATAACAGGGGAACAGGTCTGTGGAATACAACAGTGCTCGCGCACTTAGTTTTGTCTTTCACAAAAAATTCTATACAGGCTCTTTGGACTAACCAAAAATCGAAGATGAACCAAAACACTCCAAATAAAAAAATCAAAAATAGAATATGCATGGCCTGCGAAAAAATTCGTGATTCTTCATGTACAGAGTAAATTATAGTTTTTAATGACTCAACCTTTAGCCTTCTCACCGAAAAAAACGAATAACAAGTTTTTATATGTAATAAATATTTTCAGTCTTGGTACGACTACAAATTAAGATGGGAACCTAAAGAATATGGAGGGGTGCACATGCTGCACGTCCCTTCGGATCACATCTGGCGTCCGGATATAGTTCTATATAATAAGTAAGTACTTAATACATATATAATATCTACATATATGCTATGTTAAGCTGAGTGAATTATACTCGTATATACAAAATGCAACCTAATACACTAGCATTATTTCTTTCCTTATTGACGTAAACACCGTTTACGCGGTTATAGCTGAGGTTACAAACGCGTCAGTCGTTGTTTCTTTCCGCTTTTTGGCGCCAATTTGAGATTCCTAGTGTAGCCCGGTCCTGCTCCACCTGGTCTTTACAGCAGAGTAGATGTATTCTTCTTCCTCTGCTCCCCCGGCGGTTATTATGTCGCACACTCAGATGTTTTCATCGTTCATGCTTGTTACCATAGTCACCAAGTTTGGTGTTTGTTTGTCGAGAGAGGACTTTACTTCGCAACTGCCTACTCAGTCCGAAGTAGTACTTGTTGACAAGACTTATTATTCTTCGGACTTCGAGGCTGACGTTGTTTTTGGTGTAAGTCTTGGTTCCAAGATAGACGAAATTATCTACGAATTCGAAGTTATGACTGTCAGCAAGATATTGGAGCCAAGTCGCGAGTGCGACGATTGTTTGTTTGATGACAGAAGTTATTTCGTCTAGCCTTTCTTTACTACCAGACCCATTTGCCTCGCTTTCTTATCCAGTATGGTGAAAACAGAACAGACAGCTGAGTTGTTGAGTCCAATATCATCGGCGTACGCCAGCAGCTGTACACTCTTATAGAAGAATGTTCTTTCTCTATTCAGCTCTACAGCTCGAATTATTTTCTCCAGGAATAGATTGCGACTTCTTGCACGATAGGGAGTTGCCTTGTCTGAAACCCCGTTTGCTGCCGAACGGCTCAGAGAGGTCCTTTTTGATCCTGACTGAGGTTTTGGTATTGCTCAAAGTCAGTTCATTCAGCCGTATTAGTTTTTTAAGGATACCAAATTCAGCTGCTGTCAAAAGCAGCTTTGAAATCGACGAAGAAGAAGTACACTACTTACTCATGTGTATAACACATTCTTAAGACTTGTGACTTGATTCGATTATACATCAACTTGTGTGATGTAAGGTAAATTTCTTAGCACGGCTTTGTAAATTGACAATTTTCAAATAATAAGAAGGGGTCAGTTTAACCGAACATTTTATATGCTTGGAACTTGCATGAATTAAAGTCAAAAAACTACCTTAAGGTACAAACAACATCTAGACATCCTGACCGACATACATATATTATGGGAGTTGGGTTGCTCTATATTACCACCAAATTTGATATATTTTTGCCAATACTACATACGTTTAACATGCTACATACCAATAAAATGTCCCCTGAGATTATTTAAGGTACCTGACATACCATCACCAATCATACGAAGTAAAGTTACACGGATGTTATGTGTTTGTTATATGGGGCCAAAGTCCGGTGGAAATTATTATTAAAAAAGTTATTAGGGTCTGTTTTTGTGGCATTATTTGTGCGCCACCCTGTATTAGAATGCAAAAATATGAAACTATGTCTTTTGTATATGATAAAAGGAATGCCATTTTGTTGGGTTTTACAGAAACAGAATACTCACTTAAATCACTTTCCCCCATCGACATTTTATATCACTACACTCAAAGTTAACTTTTATCGATTAATATAGTTTTATTTTTAGTTCGATTGATACTGCAAATCTTTCAACCATTCGACCATTCGACCGTACACGTGTATGTGATCTTCTTTTTACCTTTAAAATTGAAAAAGAATTTACACTGAAACTGTAACACACACCATGTTTTAACTGTATCCCAAACACTCCACTTTAACTGAATCGTACTGTATGTATACATTAATATTATAATTGAGAAACCAGGTTTTGCCTTTCGAACAGTCAGCTACTCGATTAACGATCGGCTTGATTACAATCAGTTGTTATACTCGTTTTTGAAGTTTTTCTAATGATTAAATTCATCAGCTGATTACTATTTTATCAATGCACTTAAATTTACAGCCTGAACAACAACGCGCCGAGTTGCATTCTATTTCCAACTCGATTTCTTTTCGATTAAGAATTAATGTAGTAAAATAAGCTTTAATTTTTTGTGAATCTAAATTAGCTCTTTAATCGAGCAAAGGCCGGTTAATTGCTCTACAAACTCCTTTGCGAAAACTATAATCTTTTCTAGAACTGTACGTTATGATATAACGGCACTTTTCTACACCTTGGCAATAGCAATCCACAGTTATTTGTATTTGTTATTGTTATTTTGTATTTAATGTAAAAGTGTAATTTGTCCAATGCCAGGTTTAATAGAAAATGTAAAATTTAAAGTGACACTATTCCTTCTTTATGTGTGCAAATGGTGCGTAATTGTATCATTTATATCTATCATTAGATTAGTAAGAAAACTCACAGATCAGTATAAATTCAACTAGATATTTAAAAATTCTTATTTTTAGTTTATGGGACTACCTTATTTTAGTAATTTTTAGTACAAGAACGTATTGTTATTAGAAATAAATCATCTCCGTATTTCATTATGACATCTTACATCTTGACCGCTGTATGCGGTATAAAGTTAACCAGAAGTGGGTTTGGAGGCTAGGAAAAGTATTGGCCAGACTCTGAAAATCATTATGAAGTATACGAGGGCTATGGGAACCAAAAACATTTTTTTATATTTTAGAGATTGAATGACATTTTCAGTAAAAAGTAGACAATTTGCACTTAAGTCCATATATTTAGTATCTGTGGGGTAAGTTATATTCCGATTTCGGTCAACCATTTCGACAAGCTAGATGTCATGACTCTTTGTACAAAGTTTTCTTCAAATAACTTCATTGGTGTTTGATTTGTGTGTTGTAAAACAAAACAGGAAAAAGGAATTTAAAATTTTCTTATATGGAAAACAGGTGTAATTTTATTTCATTTGTACTTCATTGACAAATCCTGATGAAGTGCTTCAGCCAAATGCATTAGAGCCATTGCTTAACGTAGGATGTCACGATGAACACGAAAATAACAAAAAGTGATATCGTCATTTTCATTTGAGCGCTAAGAAGTGCTATTTTCAGTGCACCCTCGCCGTCCACCTTGCTGTACGTGAACCTGTAGATAACCTTTTAAAGGTTTTTATCTCCATCTTAAAATACTACTGAGGGTCTAATTAGTTCACAATAGTTATCTAACTGATAATGTTTCCTATTAGGGAAACAGTCAGATGGTGCTCAAACGACGACTTATAGAGCCATAAACATAAAATTTCCAACCAATTTTATGTTTTATTTATGGACGGACATAGGATTATTTTTATCCTTAATACAATACTTTAGCGTTCAAGGTATACGGAGGTGTTTTGTAATTCGCTCCGTGTATTCAAATTTTGCAAAAGTAAACAAATAAAAATAATAAGATAAAAACAAACAATCGAATAAAAATCGGTTCACACAAACTGTTAGTAATAATATAAACAAATAGTGCACAAAACAAATATATAAAAAAAAAAAACAAAACAAAAATAAAAATAATGAGTGCTTCGCAGCCTCAGCAGCAAGGCCGTAGGCATTCCTTAAATGCCTACTTCAGCTTTGTCGACCCAACAATAATAACAACTACTGGCAATAAAAAGGGTAACGGCGATGATGAGTCATCGCGACGATCAGCAGAAAAGAGAACGCAGCTAAGAACGCAGTCAGCAGAAGCAGCAGAAGACAACAATGCGCTCACAGTAACCAGTCCGCAGGTACCAGCAAGCGCGCAGCTAACTAATCACAACGCAAGATGAGAACGTAATAAAAACGGCACGTCTGTACAAACAGGCATTGACCGCTACGTCAATATAAAAAGGAATTTAAGTCCTTCAAAGTCATCGGTCAATCCTAAAAATTTTCAAGGCGGCACACCAAATAAAAATAAAACGGAAGTTTTAAATGGCAACAGATTTGCCATACTAAGCAATGGTTCAGACGACGATGCGAAGGGTACCACCACAGCCGTCAATGCCAAACCACCTTCAATATATTTGCGCGAGCGTAGCAGTAATGCTCTTGTTGCTGAATTAAGTAAATTTGTAGGTAGTAACAATTTTCATATAGTGCCTTTGAAAAAAGGCAATATAGTACATAGATGAAACAAAAATTCAGTCATAGCCTGAAAAAAGTTTTATGGAAATTTTTGTCAAATAAAAACAAGAATTATTATTAGTATCAACTGAAGAGCTCTAAGGGCCTAGTTGTTGTAATCAATAGTATAGAGTCCGCCGTAGACACTAGTGAAGTCAAAAAAGCATTGGAAGAATGCGGTTTTGGAATTAAAACAGTTGCAAATATAATTAATAGAAACAAAGTACCACAGCCAATGTTTAAAATTGAACTGTTGCCGAATTCGAATCAACTTAAAAAAAAATGAGACCCATCCTATATACAATCTGAAATACTTGCTGCATCGTAGAGTAACTGTGGAAGAACCACATAAAAGAAACGGTCCGGTGCAATGTACTAACTGCCAAGAATATGGGCATACTAAATCATATTGCACTCTACGCTGTGTTTGTGTGGTATGTGGTGATTTACATCCCTGTTCGAAATGCACCTTTAAGAAAGAATCATTAAATAAAAAATGCAGCAATTGTGGAGGAAATCACATTGCTAACTACAGGGGTTGTCCTGTATATAAAAAATTGAAACCGAAGTTGTCACAGGGCATTCAAGCACGTCGTAACCAAATGTTACAAACACCCCGTAATGAAATTATAGCAACCTCAGAGAAAAGTTCAAAACCTATAACCTCTATCAACAATTATATGCAAGGAAGCTATGCTAATGTGGTGAAAGGCAATACTGTGCAAATGCAACTGCCGCAACATCCTCCAAATGGAGGTATCGAAACTATGGTTATAAATCTTACACAGTGTATGACACAATTTATGTCTAGGATGCAAAACATGATCCAAGATTTAATAAAATCACAAAATCAAATGCTGCAAAATTTATGAAGTGAAAAATGAGCTTACTAAATATCTGTATATGGAATGCTAACGGTGTTAACCAACATAAATTAGAGGTTATTAGATTTCTGTCTGAAAAAATATAGATGTAATGCTTTATCAGAAACTCATTTAACCAATAAAAATAATTTCAATATATCGGGATTTAGACTCTATGTCTCAAATCATCCAGATGGAAAAGCGCATGGTGGCCCGGCAGTGTTGATTAGAAATCGTTTAAACCACTATGCCCTAGAATCTCATGCTATTCCACAGTTACAAGCTACAACAATATCACTTAAAAATCGCGGTTGTGACTTAAACCTTACAGCTATATACTGTCCACCTCGTTTTAAAATTACAGAAATCGAATTTAAAGACTTTTTTGGAACACTAGGTCAAAGATTTCTAGCAGGTGGAGATTACAACGCAAAACACACGTACTGAGGCTCACGTCTTATTAATCTGAAAGGACGACAGTTGTACTACACTATTATGAATAAGCATACTCGTAATAAGCTGGATATAATATCTCCTGGTATGCCGACAGAAAAATACCAGACTTAATAGATTTTGCTGTAGGTAAAAATACATGTAGATAGATCGCTTATGACAGCTGATACATATACAGACTTTTCATCTGATCATCCTCTGGTTCTAATAAAGTTATACGAACAGCCCATGATATTTAGCCAAAAGTTTCTCTAACATCATATAAAACTAACTGATTGAAGTATTGAAAATAAATCAGCAGCCATATCAATATTGATTGCAAAATAAATACAGAAAGAGACATTGATGAAAATATAAGAGAAATTATTGACCTAATAACTAATACAGCTGTACTGGCAACACCAAAAAGAAACAATAAATCAGTTGGTTTTAGAAAGATCATCAATAATGAAATAGAGAAACTTGTAAATGAGAAAAGGCGAACTAGGCGGGAATGGCAGTTAAATCGCTCCCCTTCAACTCCGCTTCAACTGAAATCTGCTTTACGAAAGTTAAAAAAAGCGCTTAAACGCGAAGAAGAACAAACACTAAAAATTATATAAAGAAATTGTGTCAAAATTCTAGCAAGCAAAACTCACTTTGGAAAGCCCAAAAGTCTTTCAAGCCACCAGTAGATTCCAATATGCCTCTAAGACAGTTGAATGGTAATTGGGCACGTAGTGATAAGGATAAGGCAAATTGCTTTGCAAATCACCTAGAAAAGGTATTTCATCCCAAATGCCCTAAGAACAACTTTGAGTTGCCAACCTTGCCTAATACCGCAAACGAGTCGCATGTGTCTATTAGGACTTCTACTTCTGAAGTTACTAGAACAATAAAAGAACTTAACCCAAAAAAGTCACCAGGATATGATAATATTACCCCAAAAATGCTAATTGAGTTACCAAATATTGCCGTAGAAGTGCTCTCTTTGCTCTTCAATGGAATTCTTAATCTCGGACACTATCCTAATTCATGGAAAAAGTCGCAGATTATCTTGGTAGACAAACCTGGGAAAGACTTAACACAGCCGTCTTCATACAGACCAATCAGTCTTCTACCCTGTCTTTCTAAAATATTTGAAAGAGTGTTACTATCAAAGATGTCTCCTTTCCTCCACGAAAATAATATAATACCAACGCACCAATTCGGGTTTCGTGAAAAAAATAGCACGATAGAGCAAGTAAATAGAATTACTAACGAAATAAGAAAAGCATTTGAGCACAGAGAGTACTGTTCAGCTTTATTTCTAGACGTGGCCCAGGCGTTTGATAAGATATGGCATGAGGGCCTTTTATATAAGATTAAAAGTATTGTACCTTCAGAATTGTATAAAACATTGGAGTCTTATTTAAAAGAAATAAAATTTATGGTAAAAGTGGGAGATTTGATATCTGATGAAAGACAGATAAGGGCTGATGTACCCCAGGGCAGTGTTTTAGGCCCAACACTATACATCATATAAACAGCAGATCTTCCAACAGCTAACAATGTATTAACTTCAACTTTTGCGGATGACACAGCTATAGTGTGCCGTAACAACTGCCACATTTTGGCATCAAGAATATTAGCGGAGCATTTAACTTCTTTCGAAGAATGGCTAGTGAACTGGCGTATAAATGTGAATGAACAAAAGTGTAGGCATATTACATTTTCGCAAAGACCAAAAATGTGCCCGGCAGTAAACATAAACAATATTTTAGTACCCCAAGCGAGATAGAAGACTTACGTGGAGAAAACATACATCTAGTAAAACAAGAACAAACGTTAACTTCGGTTGTACCGAAGCTAAATACCCTTCACAGGTGCATTTCTGTTAGTAACTATGTGTTCAGTTTGTATGGAAGCTATACATATGCTATAATAATCCTTTCTGAACAATTTTTTGGAGACTATATTGTTACCTTTAACAGTAATCCATGCCAAATTTCGTGAATATACCACGTCAAATGCGAAAATTTTCCATACAAGCCCTTGATTCCGATCGTTCGGTTTGTATGGCAGCTATATGCTATATTGAGCCGATCTGCACAACTTCTTTCGATATTACATGTTTGCTTTAGAAAATCATCTGTTCCAAATTTTATGAATATATCTTGTCAAGTGTGAAAGTTTTCCATATTCGAACTTGATTCCGATCGTTCAGATTGTATGACAGCTATAGTGTAGTTAACCGATCTAAACAATTTCTTCGGAGATTACATTGCTGCCCTAGAAAATAATCTATACCAAATTTCATGAATACATCTTGTCAAATGTGAAAGTTTTCCATACACGAACTTGATTCCGATCGTTCAGTTTATATGGCAGCTATATGCTATAGTTAACCGATCTGAACAATTTCTTCGGAGATTACATTGCTGCCTTAGAAAATCATCTGTACCAAATTTTATGAATATATCTTGTCAAATGTGAAAGTTTTCCATACAAGAACTTGATTCCGATCGTTCAGTTTGTATGACAGCTATATGCTATAGTTGGCCGATCTGAACAATTTCTTCGAAATTACATTGTTGCCTTAGAAAATAATCTGTTCCAAATTTAATGAATATATCTTGTCAAATGTGAAAGTTTTCCATACAAGAACTTGTTTCTGATCGTTTAGTTTGTATGGCAGCTATATGCTATAGTTAACCGATCTGAACAATTTCTTCGGAGATTACATTGTTACCTTAGAAAATAATCTGTACCAAATTTCATGAATATATCTTGTCAAATGTGAAAGTTTTCCATACAAGAACTTGATTCCGATCGTTCATATTGTATGGCAGCTATATGCTATAGTTAACCGATCTGATCAATTTCTTCGGAGATTACATTGCTGCCCTAGAAAATAATCTATACCAAATTTCATGAATACATCTTGTCAAATGTGAAAGTTTTCCCTACTCGAACTTGATTCCGATCGTTCAGATTGTATGACAGCTATATGCTATAGTTAACCGATCTAAACAATTTCTTCGGAGATTACATTGCTGCCTTAGAAAATAATCTATACCAAATTTCGTTAATACATCTCCATACAAGAACTTGATTCCGATCGTTCAGATTGTATGGCAGCTATATGCTATAGTTAACCGATCTGATCAATTTCTTCGGAGATTACATTGCTGCCCTAGAAAATAATCTATACCAAATGTCATGAATACATCTTGTCAAATGTGAAAGTTTTCCATACACGAACTTGATTCCCATCGTTTAGATTGTATGACAGCTATATGCTATAGTTAACCGATCTAAACAATTTCTTCGGAGATTACATTGCTGCCTTAGAAAATAATCTATACCAAATTTCGTTAATACATCTTGTCAAATGTGAAAGTTTTCCATACACGAACTTGATTCCGATCGTTCAGATTGTAGGACAGCTATATGCTATAGTTAACCGATGTGAACAATTTCTTCGGAAATTACATTGTTACCTTAGAAAATAATCTATACCAAATTTCATGAATATATCTTGTCAAATGTGAAAGTTTTCCATACAAGAACTTGATTCCGATCGTTCATATTGTATGGCAGCTATATGCTATAGTTAACCGATCTGATCAATTTCTTCGGAGATTACATTGTTACCTTAGAAAATAGTCAATACCAAATTTCATGAATATATCTTGTCAAATGTGAAAGTTTTCCATACACGAACTTGATTCCGATCGTTCAGATTGTATGGCAGCTATATGCTATAGTTAACCGATCTAAACAATTTCTTCGGAGATTACATTGCTGCCCTAGAAAATAATCTATACCAAATTTCATGAATACATCTTGTCAAATGTGAAAGTTTTCCATACACGAACTTGATTCCGATCGTTCAGTTTATATGGCAGCTATATGCTATAGATAACCGATCTAATCAATTTCTTCGGAGATTACATTGTTACCTTAGAAAATAATCAATACCAAATTTCATGAATATATCTTGTCAAATGTGAAAGTTTTCCATACACGAATTTGAATCCCATCGTTCAGATTGTATAGCAGTTATATGCTATAGTTGACCGATCTGATCAATCTCTTCGGAGATTACATTGTTACCTTAAAAAATAATCAATACCAAATTTCATGAATATATCTTGTCACATGTGAAAGTTTTCCATGCACGAACTTGATTCCGATCGTTCAGTTTATATGGCAGCTATATGCTTTAGTTAACCGATCTGATCAATTTCTTCGGAGATTACATTGTTGCCTTAGAAAATAATCAATACCAAATTTCATGAATATATCTTGCCAAATGTGAAAGTTGTCCATACAAGAACTTGATTCCGATCGATCAGTTTGTATGACAGCTATGTGCTATAGTTAACCGATATGATCAATTTCTTCGCAGATTACATTGTTACCTTAGAAAATAATCAATACCAAATTTCATGAATACATCTTGTCAAATGTGAAAGTTTTCCATACACGAACTTGATTCCGATCGTTCAGTTTATATGGCAGCTATATGCTATAGTTAACCGATTTGAGCAATTTCTTCGGAGATTACATTGCTGCCTTAGAAAATAATCTCTACCAAATTTCGTTAATACATCTTGTCAAATGTGAAAGTTTTCCATACAAGAACTTGATTCCGATCGTTCAGTTTGTATGACAGCTATATGCTATAGGTAACCGATCTGCACCATTTCTTCGGAGATTACATTTTTTCTTTAGAAAATATTCTGTATCAAATTTCATGAATATATCTTGTGAAATGTTAAAGTTTTCCATACAAGAACTTGATTCCGATCGTTCAGATTGTATGACAGCTATATGCTATAGTTAACCGATCTAAACAATTTCTTCGGAGATTACATTGTTGCCTTAGAAAATAATCAATACCAAATTTCATGAATATATCATGTCAAATGTCAAAGTTTCCATACACGAACTTGATTCCGATCGTTCAGTTTATATTGCAGCTATATGCTATAGTTAACCGATCTGTACAATTTCTTCGGAAATTACATTGTTACCTTAGAAAATAATCTATATCAAATTTCATGAATATATCTTGTCAAATGTGAAAGTTTTCCATACAAGAAATTGATTCCGATCGTTCAGATTGCATGGCAGCTATATGCTATAGTTAACCGATCTGATCAATTCTTCGGAGATTACATTGTTACCTTAGAAAATAATCAATACAAAATTTCATGAATATATCTTTTCAAATGTGAAAGTTTTCCATACACGAACTTGATTCCGATCGTTCAGTTTATATGGCAGCTATATGCTATAGTTAACCGATCTGAACAATTTCTTCGGAGATTACATTGTCAGCTTAGAAAATAATCTATACCAAATTTCATGAATATATCTTGTCAAATGTGAAAGTTTTCCATACAAGAACTTGATTCCGATCGTTCAGATTGTATGACAGCTATATGCTATAGTTAACCGATCTAAACATTTTCTTCGGAGATTACATTGTTGCCTTAGAAAATAATCTATACCAAATTTCATGAATATATCTTGTCAAATGTGAAAGTTTTCCATACACGAACTTGATTCCGATCGTTCAGTTTATATGGCAGCTATATGCTATAGTTAACCGATCTGAACAATTTCTTCGGAAATTACATTGTTACCTTAGAAAATAATCTATACCAAATTTCATGAATATATCTTGTCAAATGTGAAAGTTTTCCATACAAGAACTTGATTCCGATCGTTCAGTTTATATGGCAGCTATATGCTATAGTTAACCGATCTGAACAATTTCTTCGGAAATTACATTGTTACCTTAGAAAATAATCTGTACCAAATTTCATGAATATATCTTGTCAAATGTGAAAGTTTTCCATACAAGAACTTGATTCCGATCGTTCATATTGTATGGCAGCTATATGCTATAGTAAACCGATCTGATCAATTTCTTCGGAGATTACATTGCTGCCTTAGAAAATAATCTATACCAAATTTCGTTAATATGTACATCTTGTCAAATGTGAAAGTTTTCCATACACGAACTTGATTCCGATCGATCAGTTTGTTTGACAGCTATATGCTATAGTTAACCGATCTGCACAATTTCTTCGGAGATTTTTTGCTTTCGAAAATAATATGTATCAAATTTCATGAATATATCTTGTCAAATGTGAAAGTTTTCCATACAGGAACTTGATTCCGATCGTTCAGATTGTATGACAGCTATATGGTATAGTTTACCACTCTGATCAATTTCTTCGGAGATTACATTGTTAGCTTAGAAAATAATCAATACCAAATTTCATGAATATATCTTGTCAAATGTGAAAGTTTACCATACACGAACTTGATTCCCATCGTTCAGATTGTATGACAGCTATATGCTATAGTTTACCGATCTGAACAATTTCTTCGGAAATTACATTGTTACCTTAGAAAATAATCTATACCAAATTTCGTGAATATATCTCGTCAAATGTGAAAGTTGTCCATACAAGAACTTGATTCCGATCGTTCAGTTTGTATGGCAGATATATGCTATAGTCAACTGATCTGAAAATTTCTTCGGAGATTACATTGTTGCTTTAGAAAATAATATATACCAAATATCGTGAATATATCTTGTCAAATGTGAAAGTTGTCCATACAAGAACTTGATACTGATCGTTCAGTTTGTATGGCAGCTATAATGCTATAGTCAACCGATCTGATCAATTTCATCGGAGATTACATTGTTGCTTTAGAAAATAATAAATATATACCAAATTTCGTGAATATATCTTGTCAAATGTGAAAGTTGTCCATACAAGAACTTGATTCCGATCGTTCAGTGTGTATGGCAGATATATGCTATAGTCAACTGATCTGAAAATTTCTTCGGAGATTACATTGTTGCTTTAGAAAATAATAAATATATACCAAATTTCGTGAATATATCTTGTCAAATGTGAAAGTTTTCCATACAAGAACTTGATTCCTATCGTTCAGATTGTATGGCAGCTATATGCTATAGTTAACCGATCTGATCAATTTCTTCGGAGATTACATTTTTACCATAGAAAATAGTCAATACCAAATTTCATGAATATATCTTGTCAAATGTGAAAGTTTTCCGTACAAGAACTTGATTCCGATCGTTCAGTTTATATGGCAGCTATATGTTATAGTGCTCCGATATCGGCCGTTCCGACAAATGAGCAGCTTCTTGAAGAGAAAATGACGTTTGCAAAATTTTAAAACGATATCTTAAAAACTGAGGGACTAGTTCGTATATATACAGACAGACAGACGGACAGACAGACGGACATGGCTAAATCGACTCAGCTCGACATACTGACCATTTATATATATACTTTATAGGGTCTCCGATGCTTCCTACTGGGTGTTACAAACTTCGTGACAAAGTTAATATACCCTGTTCAGGGTATAATAATTTGCATGAAGATAAGAGCTGCAAATTTAAATTGGCTATTAAATAAAAACTCCAAACTTAGCCTAGAAACAAAGTGGCATTCAACTGTGGGTACGACCTGTGCAACTAATATAGACATAATACAAAGGTTCCAATCAAAAATGCTTAACCCTTTGGCTAATGGATTAGTACATTCCTGTAATCAAACACGCCTTAAAAGAAGAGATATGCCCGCGTACTAAGGAGCAATGTGTCACCAAAACAGCTCAATCACTTGCTTGAGCGTGTCTAGTTATACTCTCGCAACAATGTTGCTAAGGAGAGTATTATAGTTTTGTTCACATAACGGTTGTTTGTAAGTCCTAAAACTAAAAGAGTCAGATATAGGGTTATGTATACCAGAGTGATCAGGGTGACGAGTAGAGTCGAAATCCGGATGTCTGTCTGTCCGTCCGTCCGTACGTGCAAGCTGTAACTTGAGTAAAAAATGAGATATCATGATGAAACTTGGTACACGTATTCCTTGGCTCCATAGGAAGGATAAGTTCGAAGATGGGCAAAATCGGCCTACTGCCACGCCCACAAAATGGCGGAAAACGAAAACCTATAAAGTGTCATAACTAAGCCATAAATACAGATATTAAAGTGAAATTTGGCACAGGGGATCGCATTAGGGAGGGGCATATTTGGACGTAATTTTTTTGGAAAAGTGGGCGTGGCCCCGCCCCCTACTAAGTTTTTTGTACGTATCTCGGAAACTACTATAGCTATGTCAACCAAACTCTACAGAGTCGTTTTCTTCAGGCATTTCCATATACAGTTCAAAAATGGAAGAAATCGGATAATAACCACGCCCACCTCCCATACAAAGGTTTTGTTGAAAATCACTAAAAGTGCGTTAACGGACTAACAAAAAACGTCAGAAACACTAAATTTTACGGAAGAAAGGGCAGAATGAAGCTGCACCCAGGCTTTTTTTAAAAATTGAAAATGGGCGTGGCCTCGCCCACTTATGGACCAAAAACCATATCTCAGGAACTACTTCGCCCATTTCAATGAAATTCGGTATATAATATTTTCTTAACACCCTGATGACATGTACGAAATATAGGTGAAATCGCTTCACAAACACGCCTTCTTCCAATATAACGCTATTTTGAATTCCATCTGATGCCTTCTCTGTATAATATATAGTACATTAGGAACCAATGATGATAGCGGAATAAAACTTTACAAAAATACGGTATTTGAAAAATATGTAAATGACGTATAATGAAATCTCGATTATCACTTTATCATGGAACTTAGCCCTTCCTTACTTGTTTTTAAATAGATTTAAGATTTTATAACTTATTGTTAGGCTTTTAAAACAAAAAGCAGATTCAATAAACAAAAAGATATTGAAACAGAAAAAAATCTCTTAAGCTAAAAGTCAATACAATTCATAAATACCAAAATTATATTTCAAAATCATTTGAAAGTTTTATTATTGCAAAAAAAGAAAGAAATAAGTAAAGAATAACACAAATATAATGTGGGAGAACACTAATTTTCGTATGCATGTACTTAGTATATGGGTTATACTGTTGGCAGGTTTTAGGACGAACAAATCAGATATTTTTAATATCAAAAGAAAAAACTTTCTTCGTCAAAGCTTCGCGGCTACTGTGCTAGATTATGGGCGAAGGTCGCAAACGCAAACAAACCAAGCGCGACATAGTATAGTATAACATAAAAAATAGCGGAACACCTGCAGTGTTGATAAAAAAAGTCTATTATAATTTGAGATATACATAAATATTTTCAAAGCATTGCACAGAGCAGTCAATATTTAGTGTTATGGAAAAAATATTGAGAATGATAGAATAGAACAGAAACCAAATACGCAGTGTAATGGAATAAATATTGAGTATGGTAGAACAGAGCTGCAACTAAATACGCAGTGTAATGGATTATGACTTTCTCAGTAATGAGGCGATGAATATTATACCACGTGCATCCCAAGAGACTGATGACATAACCCCGCCAGCCGAATTTTTTGTCTTTCCACGATTGTGGACTAGTTCATAATCTGCAGTCCACTAGGCTGACTATCTATTGGACTCCAGTGTGAAAGGATGGAGCCATGTTTCTATTGTCACACACCGACGGTTCGATTTTATTACGACTAAAGAGGGCTCAAACACTCCTAAAATTCAGCAATTCGTTGTTTTTATTGGATTATGAACTTGCCCGGCACCCACATGCACAGAGCTTTTGTCTGTTTAGGGCGTCCACTGCCTTCATTGTTCTCGGTGCTCATTTCGCCTTTTTTCAACTTAGGAAATCTCTTTACAAAGGTTGATTTTCCTGGTATAGAGCCCAAATTCAACAATATTTTCCCCCAAAAGGCAATGCTTTATTAACACACGAAACTCTTTTTGCTATGTCTCATTAACTAATAGGTTCCTGTTGCAAAATTTGCATACGTATCTTTTACAGGTAGGGGCTGACTAGTAATTATATAAATGGTATTAGTAGTATCTATGTATCAGACACAGTAAAGCGTGGACGGGTCCTCTAGTATCTGAAACTTATGTAACACCTGCCTAGCGCTGCTACTAATTTTGGAGTGACAAATTCTTTCCGCACTAATATTTTTGTATTTTTGCAACGATATTATGTTGGTATTAGAATCAGTTGAGGTTTATCGCAAAGTTTGACATTTTTGATGGTACGCATACTAAGAAGGTTTTGCCATACAAGCGCTATTTGTGTTGTTTACTGCAGGAATAATGGGATGCCCAACTCCTCTCTCACTGGAAGTGAGAGAACAATTGCTAAACGTCAAAACCACCTAAACTTTGACAGTTGACTGGATTGGGGAGGTTTTGACGTTTAGCAATTGGAAACGAGCGATGGCCAGATTGAAATCTTTCCAAAAAAATATATAAACGGAGGGATTTTTTGCATCGTTCAAGACCTCTTATCAAACATGCAAAACAATGAAAATTAAATAAATTTGTGAAATTTAAAGGTATTTGATGAAATGTTTTGTAATTTGAAACATCATAGTATTATTTTCAATTGAAAATTATTAAAAACTTTTAATAATTGAGAGCTAACAACCTTAAATCCTATTATTGGGTATTGAAAGGACAAAAGTCAGTTGTTATAATATTCTTTAAAAAGATTTAAATAGTTTCTCCATATAATAAATAACCACTATTTAGTAATTTTTATTCGTACTAAATGTTGGGTATTGGGTTAATAAATGCCCAAAAATTGTTATTTTGTTCGATCTGGCCATAATGGAAAATGTTATAAAAAACGCTTATTTTGAGGCGCTCTCACACTGGAATAAGTTGGGCATCCCATTATTCCTGGTTTACTGTATGAAGCCAAATTAGTTACTGTTCCGGAAACTATTGATACTGTGCGCAAACTGATAGTGCAAGATCGTCATGTGACTTACCGAGAGAATGAAACAACTATGGGCATTAGAGGGTTACCATGCATTCAATATTGCATGAACATTTGACTGTAAAAAAATACGTTCACGTTGGATGCCACACAATTTGTCAACCACTTAAAAAATAGTTCGGGTCGATTGGTCGAGAGAAATGTTAGCAAAATACGATAGCGGTGCCTCGAAACAGGTATATGACTTCGTGGCATCTTGGATGAATCTTCGATTTACGTATATGAGCCCATAAGTAAATAGCAGTCGACTGTATGGGTATTTCAAATCGAGCTAAATCCAACAAAAGTTTTTCGCTCGCGAAGCACTTCCAAGCAAATAGTTGGTTTTTTTTTTTAACTGGACAAATCGCAGCTATACCACTGGAACAACGAACAATTCTAAGTTCTGAGTAGTATACAATCATTTGTTTGTCAGTTGTCTTTCAAGAAATCAAGAAAATCAAAAGTGAAGAGTGGCGTCACAATGAAAATGCGAGCTGTTATAAAAGGAATGAAGGAACTGCGGTTTTAAGCACTTACATACAACATCGAATGAGTTTTTTCTCGGTCGAAAAAAACAAGAGGTCAACGTTTTTAGACCCGAAAAGGCGTTCAAAACGCATGTTTTTTAGATAGCTCAATCAGACTTGCAAAAGTGCTTCAAACGCATACAACAGTGTATTGATATTAAAAGAGAATATTTTGAAAAAAAAAAAAACAGTGAAGCGATTTTCGATGATTAAAATATTGTTCTCGAATACCGATATATAAAAGGCAACAATACTGCGATTTGCACTTTCACTAAAAGTTATACTCACTTTACGAATGTTGTAAAATATTACTGCTAACCTTGTTGATTAGAAGGAAGTTTTAATCTCATTATTTAATGTTTTGCATTACATTTTAAAAATATATATATCTTATTATTTTCTTAAATCTGAGTAATTCCACTAACACCTTGAATGCACGAAAACTTTGCATTTAAAGTATGTACATATATATGGGCAGTTTTTCTAATCAAACTTTAACTATTTTTTTTTATATTTATAATGAACTATAATGAACCAATACGATATGTATAATTTTGGTAGACCACTTTTTGCCATTTTTCCATCGGTGTAAAATTTTCTGTCAAACAAATGGTAATCCGATGGTGCAAGGTGAGAGCTATATGGTGGATGCATCAAAAATTCCCAGCCAAGCTCTCCCAGTTTTTGCCGAGTCATCAAAAATGTTAGTGGTCTAGCGCTATGCTGATGGAAGATGAAACCCTTTCTGTTGATCGTTTTTTTTGATTGCTTGGTTCAACGTCATCAGATTTTTATAAATGTAAAATGTAGAATCAATCGTTCGACCAGGCTGGAGCAGCTCATAGTGGATGATTTCCTTTCCAATACCACCACACACTTAGCTTAACCTTTCAAGGCGTTAATCTTGGCATTGCGACCATTACTTGAGCTTCACTACGCTTGATGATCTATTTATTTATATTTATTATTTGATATTCTATCGAGCGTTATGGGAGCTGTGTTCCATGTTTGAGCTCCTGGGGACCGCACAGTGTATCGTTTAATACAAGCTAGGGGGACAAAAATATTTTAGTTTGAAATTTAATTATTTTGGTCGTGTTGATTAATTATCTTTAGTTTCATTGAAAAAATTAATACATTTTTTTAGATTTATGTGTAGAAAACAAAGAATTGTGTAAAAAATATATTTAATTATTTTTTTAAATATCAGAACACACATCGCATCGTGTATAGACAGGTATGCATACCAAATTCTAGGTGTACATACAGGTATGAACAAAATTGAAATCTTAAAATTTTTCTGCTCGTTGTTGCGACGAGTAGCAACGTGTATAGTGCGGTAAGCAGACCGATCTCATACTTACTTAAATTTTTAAGTGAAAGGTTGTGCGCGCATCAGTCACATTTTTACGATTTTTCTCAATTTGCGCGGAAGGATAGAAAACAAACTAAACGTTGTATGAAATTGGGGCAAAGTTTATTATCTTTGACATTAAATTATCTTCTATTAAAACTAAAGAACACACAAGTTTGAACATATTTTTAAATAACACGAAGTAAAATTTTTTTGGTCAAAAACAATTTTTTTTCAATTTTTAAAAAATTGTAGAATTTTGCATTTTTTTTGAAATTTTCTTAGTTTAACTAGAAGATAAGTTATTAACACATAAGAATGTCTTTGAATTTTTTGTTTCCGATAGAAATTGCGACCTGTATGCTGCCCGCCGTCCGACAAATGCACATGCGATTTGCATCGGCCAATTGCATATTCCCAAAGGCAGAATATAAACAATTTCGTATCCAAAAAATTGTCGGATAATGTTTAAATATATATCTATAAGCCCTAGAAATTTCGCTTCCATCAATTATTTCTCTCCCTTCCAAAAAAATCCTCAAAAAAATCGATTTTTTGAAGCCTTTAAAGCATTTAAAGCAGGCAGCCTTTAAAGCTGACAGTTCAGAATTTTGCAAAATTAAAAAATGTGAAAAGTCTGGTGCTGGTGGAGATGCTTTCACCACCCAGACTTTCTTCGAGAACACGAAGTGACAACAACAAGAATAAGGTCATGTGAATTTTCTGAGTAGCCAGAAGTTACACGATTGTAAATCAGGCGAATGCGGTAGTTGCGGCACGATATTAGTTGAAAATGTGACGAAATGATCACGAATAACTATAGCCAATGTAGTATGATATGGTGCATTATCGCACTTCTGTGTTCAATAAATTCAGACATAGTAAAAATCGAAGGGTTCCCTTTTAGAGCCTCACAAAACGACGCGTATCTCAAATACTAATGAAAATTTTGACGTGAAATTTAACGTAAATGTCACTAACAGTGCTACCAACTTACAGAAAATTTATCGATTCGAAAAAAAACTTTCAATTATAAATTTTAACTATTTTAATCAGTTATTTTGAGAGATAGGAAGGTGAAAATTTTATTTAGCTCGTGAGTAAAATCCCGAAACTCTGTTGCAAGATACAATTTGAAATAAGTGTGTACAATCTACTACTCTAACTACTGCTACTAACATACTTTTTGAGTAAGATTAAAATTGTGAAACGTTTTGCTTCTGCTCAGTCATTTATGTTTTAATGCACTGAGCACAAATATGGTGCGTAAAGTGAAGTAAGTAAAATATGTAGGAAGACCGATTCGTTTCGTGGTTGCGTCCGAACTGACTCTTCTTTATTTTTCTCACTTTCATGTCGCCAGTTAAAAGTTTTAAAAATTACATCAGGGTTGCTTATTCGAGTAACATTAAAATAAGTTATGATACAAATTCAAAATTACATCAGGGTTGCTTATTCGAGTAATATTAAAATAGAGCATAATACAAATTCAAAAATACAATAGGATTGCTTATTCAAGTAACATCAAAATAAGGTAACGATACAACATAATACAGTAATCACATTTACATTGCTACAATTCGGCCGTCCTGACCATGAGATCACCTGATCTCAAGTGACTGACTAGACTTCGCGTCCTTTGAACCATGGTTTTATATTTCCAACTGCCCATACCCCGTGGTATGGGACTCGAGACTGCCGAAACCCGTCGACATCTCCAAGTAAGTAACGATCGTTTCGTAAAACTTCCCCAATACAATACGGTCCCTTAAATTTAGGAATCAGTTTTTTAGACACCCCTATGTGAGAATCGAAATTTTCTACAACCACACAATCTCCCTTTACATATTTTCTTGGCGCTCGCCCTCTTCCACTAACAAAGCTAGTATTATACTGTTGCAACTGTTCTTGTTTTACACTTGCCTTCTCACGAATATCCTGCAAAGTTCGATTTTCACATGACTTTTCAACTTCTCTTAAGTTTTCTTTTAGCGAATCAACAAGTTCACCTCTTTGATTTACACCGAACAACATTACGCTCGGGTGCTCCCCGGTTGTCCTATGTATCGTGTTATTAAAAGCATGCCCTACACCCTCCATTACCGCATTCAAGTTGTATCGCCCATCTGCATTTAACATTCCTGACATCATCGGTACCAAACTCCCATTTACCCGCTCTACTCGACCATTTGCCTGTGGAGAACCTGTAGCGATCTTAATATGCTGAACCGAGTTTTGTTCTAAAAATTCTTTAAATTCACCAGATGAAAAACAACTTCCTCTATCAGACACAATGCATTTAGGACGACTATAAATCCGGAAATAACTTTGCAATGCTTGAATCGCTTCTCTAGTATTTGTGGTTTTGGTAGGGTAAAGTCTGACAAACTTTGTAAATGCATCAATGACGACATAAATGTGTTTCATTTCGGTCTTTGTACTGTATGAACGTTTTTTGGCACCGGAAAATTTTTTATCGCTTCTAGTCCTTTGTCATCCGCCCTTATTCCTTCACCGTCAACAATATAACCCAAATAATTCACGCTTGTTTGTAGAAATTCACACTTGTCTAACCTTAATTCAAGTTTATTTTGAATTATCTTATTTAATACTTTTCTATAATTTGGAAATGGTTCTCTAAGTTTCCTGTTGCAATCATGATATCGTCTAAATACACTATAACTTCTCCTTCTTTTATCATTTCTGCAAATATTTTGTGTATAAACCTTTGAAACATCGATGGTGCATTTTTAAGTCCAAAAGGCATTCTCGCGAATTCAAACTGGCCCAACGGAGTCACAAAAGGCGTATATCTCTGTGACTCTGGATGCATATAAACATGAAAAAAACCATTCTTAAGATCAAGCTTTGTGAATATTTTCTTTTTCGCTAATCGATCTAACAAGTCATCAATTAATGGAATCGGATAATTAGCTTTCGCGGTTACTTTATTCAGCGTCCGGTAATCTACACACATTCTAAGATCTCCCGTTTTTTTTTTACTAATACAATCGGCGACGCATATTCGGACTCACTTGGTTTGATATATCCCCTTGTATGTATTTCCCTTTGCGGGCGAGACTTCAGTATTTTGAGTACAATTTTAAATATATAATTATTTGTATTTCAGTAGTTTTAATACAAATGTAGATGTATAATCAATAATGGTTCCTTGGACACTGTTCACTTTCACCGTTGCTGCGTCTGCACACACACACACGCGACCGGATGGGGACTCCAACGTTGGAGTAGAACTTTATGATGTTCAAAATTGGCGGATCGACGGTGAACGAACTGGCGAGACGTGTGTCCTCGATACGGGCGTAAAAAGCGAATTGTGTTCCACCCCGATCTAACCAGTCCTTTTTGATCGGTTAGGTGGTGAAAACGATAACGTGTGGTGTGTGTGTAGTGTGGTTGGTTTGTTGCGTGGGGTTGCGTGTATGATGATGTAGGTTGTGTGCTGAATGTTGTGTTGTGTGATGAGTGTGAGTTGTGTGATGAATGTTATGTTGTGTTATGTGACAATGGATAAGTCACATATTCACATATAAAAATTGGAATGATGCAGCATATTGTAATACATACGGCATAAATAAATAAATAAAAATTTTGGATTGATTTTTATTATTGATAAAAAAAATATAAATCAAAAAAAACTCTTATTTCTTGATATGAAAAAAAAAATCAAAAATAACTTTTATTTTTGATCTAAATATATAAAAATCAAAAATAACTCTTATTTTTTGAGTTTTTTGATAAAAGTCATAAGAGTAACTCCCTGTTTTCAGGACCTCCGGCCTACGATACAGCAACATATCATACCATTTGGCCATGAGTAGAACATTCTTTTCGTAGGTCAATCCCTACTAATTCGGAAGTCTGGCCTTGGGACTTGTTTATAATTAGAGCGAAAGATATTTTCACTGGAAATTGAAGCCGTTTAAATGGGATTAGCAGATCGCTTGGGATTATCGGAATCTTCGGTATATGAGCTAATTGACCAGCTGCTGGGCTGGTGATAATTGTTGCTACAATTAAATTGTTCTTGAATTCCTTAATAACTTCGATAACTTTTTGAATAATTAGATAATATATTTCGCTGACACTATCTTTCGTGAGTGACGCATTTTACATTTTTAATCGAAGTCCGGTTGGGTGCGATAAAGCCATGCGAGATAACGCCATATGGCCTTATCACTCAACTCAAAGAGAGATAAAGCCATATTCACGTCAAAACTTCTGTATAGCCTTACTATTTCTAATTTCAAAGAACGATAAGGCCATATGGCGTTATCTCGCATGGCTTTATCTCTCATTTGATTTTCCCTTTTACGGAATATATTCTGCTCTATATGCGTTCAAGAAGGTGTAAGCATTCTGTAAAAGGGAAAAATCATTAGTGGATTATGAAAATATGCAATTTGACAATATGCAATATGACATTGATTAAGAAAGTTGCCAGGTGCAATGAATAACAATTAAATGCACATTCACAATGAAAAATAAATTCATATGAGAGATAAGGCCATATGGCTTTAACTCACAATTGACAAAAAAAATGGCATTATCTGTCAATGCGAAGCGTCCAACCTCGCAATTGGATGGGAGATAGAGCCATATGGCGTTATCTCGCATGGCTTTATCGCACCCCACCTCGAAGTCCATAAGGGCGACGATATTAAGAATGCTAATCACAGGAAGATTTTGTCGAAAATCTCCAGCAATTACAAAAGTTATCTCGCCCATGAGATCAAAGGAGTTTCTAAGGTCTTTTAACGTTCTGTACACGGCCTCATATGTATGTACTTTATGGCTCATGTTGCATTCATACCACATAATCAGTGAGGCATCTGGCTATAGTTAACTAAGGGGCCGATTTCTGCGGATAGACTATATTGATTGTTGTTCAAGATTTATGGATAACGGAAATTTAAAAAATGAATAAGCAGTTTTCCATCCTTTAGAGCAGTGGTTCCCAAACTTATTTTGTCTACCGCCCACTTTGAGAATAAATATTTTTTTAGCGCATTTTTTCACCTATTTAAAAACCACTATAACTTCAAATTAATTATTGTGACCTATAAATGTATATTAACGGAAAATTCTAAACGAAACTTTTACCATAACCAGCAACTTGAAACCTAAGCGCAGTAGGTAACATACAACGGGGCTTAGGTCTCAAGTTAACTCTTATGGGCTCCACCTGCCAATAAGAATGATTATTGAAACACAACTTTATAGTATTAAAACAGAGAATATTTTATTAAAAATGAAACTAAAATAATCGATCCATATATAAAAACTAATGTGAAGGATGAATTTGATGCTGTTTAATAATTTTGTTAATATCAGGTTCCAATTTACTCAAGAACAGTCGCAAGTCGCCACGTTCGGTAACAAGCAAATGATTTCTATTTTTAGTAAGCAGTGTTGTCACAGCACTAAATCCACGTTCACACAAATATGACGATGGGAATGCTATCAAGAATCGTTGAATGATTGACCACAATCCAGGGTACAATTGCGTGATCGGTTTTTGTAGCCAAAATTCTTGGTAACCATTTTTGAACTTGATTTTTATTTCCTCGTTTGTTGTCAATTCTATAAGTTCTTCTTCCAGCTGAGGTGACATTGCTGTGTTGACATTTGAAAACGGATCCAACACCCACTCTGGTATTTCCAAGTTCAAAATGTCCTGGTATCGTTCGGTGAAGTCAATGTGAAGGTTTTCCAAATGTTGGCAGTAAGCAAACAATTCGTCGTTACTGCATGATACGAGTACTGATAAATTCGGAAAATTGCGAAACTCACGTCTGCCCAGATTCTTTTTGTGTAGAAGCAGTTTGGGTGCGAAAGCAGCAACGACGTTTTTTGTTTTAATTAAATTTTGTTTATCGCCTTGCAGTTGGAGATCCATGTCGTTGAACAATTTACACAGGTCTGTCATGTAAGCTATATCATTCTTTGATGTTATGAGCTTGTCTTGAAATTCTGTATCTTTAGTTTCCAAGAACTCTATAACAGAGTCAAACAGGTTGAAGAATCGAGTCAGACAATTGCCTCTTGATAGCCAACGAACTTCAGTATGAAACAACAAACGATTGAAATCATCGTCATTAGTAACACAAAGCTGATGAAATAATCTATCATTCAAAGAGCTGTTGCGGATTTTACTGACTACTTTGATTACATATTGTAGTGATTGAAATAGTTTTTCACTTAAGTTTCTAGCAACTTATGTAATGTTGTCTATGAATAACGCAATGTACACCAAGGACATCTGGAATTTTATTTTTTAAGTGCGCTATGAAGCCTTTATGGCACCTTATCATAGCCGGAGCGCCATCCGTAGCAACTGAAATAATATTTTTCAAAGGAATCTCTTTCTCATCGCAAAACTTTTCCAATATATTGAATATGGTTTCGCCTTTTGTATCGGTCTCTAAATTTCTAGCAAATTATAGTTCTTCACATATTTTCTCATCTTTAATAAAACTCACGTAAAACAACAACAATGCTTCATTAGTTGGTAAAGTGGACTCATCCAGCTGAATTGAAAATTTACTTGACCTCAGGTGATCGCACAATGATTCTTTAATGTTTTCAGCCATTTCATCAATTCGTCTTTGCACAGAATTATTACTCAAAGGAATTTTTCGAATAATATCTGCGGCCGGTTTATGAAGCACAGTAGTTATTACTTCATTTATTGCTGGCAATATTAACTCTTCTCCGATGTTATGTGGTTTGCCTTTTTGAGCAATTAACAAAGAGATATTGTACGAAGCTCGAAGTCCGTCGTCATCGTGCTTAGCAGCCGCCGAAAATAGTTTTACTACACTTCGCTGAGTATTATGCTTCTTTTCTAGGTCTTGAAAATAAGCTACATTCTTGTCTCTCCTATCTGGATGCATTTTATTCAAATGATCTTGCAGCCTTGAAGGCTTCATTGCTTCATTCGAGAATGTTTTTAGACATAGAAGACACAAAAGCGAGGATGGGTTTGTGGGATTTTCAATGAATCCGAATTTAATGTATTCCGCACAGTATTGCCGTCTCTTCTTTTTTACTTCCGACATTGTTTTGCTTTGAGAAATACGTTTAACTTCGCGAGTAGTGTAAAGCAGGCGTAAGTAATGCCCATCTATTGCGCGCAAAACCACAAATGAGTATAAAATAAATATTACATTGTTTATATAGGAATGCAAGCACAATTTTTGTATAGTATTCCAAAAATATGAATTCTTATTTTTCCCAGAAATACATTTGTAAAAAAGGATCTTTCTCCTTTCCTTATTATCTTATTTTTCCTAGAATACATTTGTAAAAAAAGGATCTTTATCCTTTTCGTATTATCTTATTTTTCCCAGAAATACATTTGTAAAAAGGATCTTTCTACTTTTCTTATTATCTTATTTTTCCCAGAAATACATTTGTAAAAGAAAGGATCTTTATCCTTTTTTTTTTATTTTCCCCAGAAATACATTTGTAAGAAAGGATAAAAATCCTTTTTTTATTTTCCACATAAAAGATTTAAGGAGTTCAAAAGCTCAAAACGTGCGTAACATCAGCTACCTACCCGACGTCATTTAGCAAGTGATAAAATAAATTATTCAAGAGCTCAAAGCATTCGCTACATCAGCTCGAACCTACCTACCCTACACCTTTGCGCAAATGATTATATTATGATAACAAATGCCCACTTACAGATTTGGCAATGGCAATAGAAATACGTTTGACGGTTAGTATTCTATAAATTCTATCCTGTCGAGATGCCCCGTTATGAAACGGAGCGACCGATTGACATGATTTTCATTTTTTCTATATTCAATAAAATAGGACAGATATATGAACTACGCGGAGAGAAATATAGAACTGAGTTTGAGACACTCTTTTATTTCATATTAGTTGATGTTCACAAGTTGTTGTTGAGAGTCGAGAGCTCATGTAGTCGTTGTCTAAGAGGTCTCCTAGCTAAATAAAATTACAAATAACCCCCTAGGCCTCTCCACAACGCCCCCATTTTCTTTCTGGGTCTCTAACCGCCTCCCTTGATACCTGCAGCGCCCACAAGGGGGCGTTATCGCCCACTTTGGGAATCACTGCTTTAGAGAGTTGAAACAATTCCTGACGAAGCAACTGCTATCGCTATCGTCTCTGGTTGTCTTATTTTAGCAAGTATTACATTTGCAAAAAACGTTTTGCTAGTGCCCTTGTGCATCCAAAAAAATGTTGCTGTTGTTATTATTCACGCTATAACTCCCGCCCTTAATAGTATGTTGCAGCTTAGCAAATTGTTAACTGACTTTCTCTGTCTAAATCTAACATTCTCGGTTAAAAGCAAATAATGACTTTTTTTAATTTACGCTCGTAAGTGGGTCAAAAATTAATAGTTTCTTAATTTTTTTTACAAACCATTTTCATTAGATTAGCTTCAATGTGATTCAGGCCATTTTTCATTTCATGCAACGATTTAATCAGCTATAGCGAACAGACAAAAACCCAACCTATTTTTATATATAAGATTATACATTTTTTCGCTGTAAGGGGGGGTGCTTTTGGAATTTGTTCTGAGCAAATTTGATTATTTTAGCTTGAACGGTTTAGGAGGTTTGTAAAATATAACTTTTGCGGACAGAACCGTGTCCATTTTTTTCAAAATTAAATTTTTAAGAATCCTTCTGCGCTAATTAAAAACAACAGAATTTTATGGCAAGAAGAATTGGCAGAAAGTTATTTTTTCGGATCAGGGCAAGGTTTGTGTATTTATAATCATGGGGCGTAAGACAAATACGGTGAAGAACGGTGGTAAAGCAAGGATATAGGATATAGCTAGTAATTTTGTGGACCGAATGGAATTTATAGAATTCACCTAGCTTAATACTTTTAAAATAATGATGCAACCAGCTGAAGAATAGGGTCTTCGAAATGACTACAATTTTCTGCAGGATTATGCCTCGAATCCTACAACAAACATTAAACTTTGGCTACTCTACCAGAGAATGTATAAACATAGAGAATGTGCAATTTGAATTCTGTATGATGTTCGATTGGAGGGCTAACAGAGCTTATAAGATTGTAGAACGGAATTCACCATTATCGCTGCTATTTAGCAGAATTGAGCACGTTCTCTGGCAGAAATATGTAAAACGACTGATTTCATGCGAGAATGAATAAAGAGAAATGCTTTGAAGAAATATACAAAGTCGCACAAAGAATGTAAAGAAGCATTTTCTGAGTCACATATGCATGATTATCTTGTATGATATGAACCCTTTTTTCAGAAAAATGGTAAAAAATTTAATTTTTTTTACAAAATCGTGAAAAGTTAAATAAAAAATAACTTAATTTTGGAGCGGGAGCAAAAAATTAAATTCTGCGCCAGAGCATAGCGTAGCGGTAGCAAAAAATTGGGAGCGGTAGCACAGCAGAGCTAATGAAAATTTTCATGTGCTACAGCTCCCTCATGTGTTTGTTGTTTTTTTTCTTTTTTGCAATTTTCTGTCATCTACAAGTATGTACATATGTACATACATACGTATATCTAAATATGTATATAAAAGAAAATTGTTGTTAGTTACACCATTTATAACTGAAGCACGGCTGAACCGATTTGGCTTAAAATTCAATATAACTCATAAATACAAAAATCATATTTCAAATCATAAGCATTTGTCAAAATTGATGTAAGCATCATTTAAAAATTTTAGTAATTCCAAAATAGAAAGAAATAAGTAAAAATTTTCATATTCATACATGTTTAGTATATGGGTTATACTGATTTTTCTTCTGAACCAGGCAGTTTTTTTTTGGACTAACAAATTAATTGAGTTGCGCGAATTACTAAGAATGTGCCTGTGCCTAAGCGAATTTAAAAGATGCCGGTTAAGAAAACGTAAAAAAGGGGGAAAGTATTTGTAGTAATAGTAATTGAGTATTGTAATACATTTGTAAAGATGATGTTTTTGGTAATATAAAAATGGTAAATATTTTACATAATATAGAAAAACATTTTACAATTTATTCAATTATTGTCTAATTCACTTTATTAAAAAATTTCTAAAAATATTTGATTTTAGATTTATAAAGTCACTTGATGCAACAAGTGCCAAATTGATTTGCATAACATTTTTTGTTTGAATTATTCAATTAATTCAAATATTATGACAGAAAATAGCAAAAAATAAAAACAACAAACACATGCGGTAGCTGTAGCACATGAAAATTTTCATAAGCTCTGCTACCGCTCCCAATTTTTAGCTACCGCTACGCCAGAGCATAGCGCAGCATTTAATTTTTCGCTCTCGCTACAGCTATAGTTTTTTACCTAACAAAACTCGGAGCAGAGTAGAGCCCATACTTTTACATTGTTATGCTAAGACCTCAGTATATACAGTAATAAACCTTTTCTTTGTTTACATACATATACTCACCTCCAGAAAATCTTAGGGTGTTATATTGCACTTTTTTTTGCTACTTTCATGGTAATCAGGGTGTTGTGTTAGCATTTAAACTACATATAAATTTTAAATTTTGATGACCGAGACTTTAAAAGATATTAAATAATGCAAGTGTTTACGTTATTTAAATGATTATATTGAATTACTTTGCATATCTGTTCAATTTTATTGGGATATTAGTTGTTGTTTAATGTTAAATCAGTTGTTTTTTTTGTGCAATCTAAACACGCTTCAAGTATTTCCAAATTTTTGCATGCAGTGGGATACAATCCTGGGTGGTAATTTGTCGTTTGACATATACAAATTGACAACTCGTTAGCCGTTATAGGAAAACATCAATTGGAAATTGAGTTTGAAATGAAACATATGTCGAAGTTTTTAATAAGAATGCATATTAGTGTTAATAATAAAGTTTATATTAAAAATTGTAGAGCCTTTTTATTGCTGCGAAAATTCACAACCCGACGTTTTAAAATACTTTTTATAATATGTTTATTTTAAGTTGTAAAGGTGAAAATAGGCCTACTGGGGAACCGAACACCTAAAAAACGTCGGTAACGCGCTTTATTGCAAACCTCTGGGTAGGTGTGGAAAATGCAAAACTTAAATATTCAAAAATAAATGATCAAAAATAGTATACGGATGAGAATTAGAACGATGTATTAAAAATTCAGCTTCAAATGCCTAAATATCTTCTTTCTAAATAAAAATTATTGGTAATAATATTTCAAAAGCTTACGAATACAAACCGTTTTATGTTTTTTGTCTGTCAATTGTAAACAAATACATTCAGAAGAAAACTCACCACCGAGAAATCTAAAAACAGGGCTGCTTTTTATTAATAAGAACTCACTAAATAAAGAATATATTACTATCAGTAAATAATATTTTTATGGGCGAAACATGACACACTATAGCGTTTAAATCAAATATTAGTAAATATATGTCATTAATAAATTATTTCCTTTTATATTAAGCAACAATATTTATAATTTTCATTATTTAATAGAATAAATTTGCTAAGTATTTACTGCCTCAATATATACAGCACTGCGTTGCTACCTCTGAAAATCCAAGATGGCCGCTATTCACCCCTCAGAAAGCTACCACGAAAAGGTTATCTACTGTATATACTATATTATATATATTGTTATGCTAAGACTATGCTGTGGCTCCCGACAAAGTGAGAGCAGTAGCGATAGCAAAGCAATAATTCTAGAAATTTTGCTGCAACGGAGTAGTAAATGAGAACCCTGCTTACAAGTATTCATACGCCTGAAAAAATTAGAGCTAAGTCGCTAAAAACAGAAAGCACAAAACATCAAATGTATATGTACACATGTACATACATACATACATATGTGCACCAGAGTCCCTTATCTATCACAACCATACCAACATAAATATGACTTCAGCCAAACAAAGAAACACGTGTATGTGTATGTGGCTACAAAAAGTTTTAAAATATGAATGATGCAAAAACAGCAACAACATATGTATCAACACATCTTCCCGCACAAGTGTCGCTGCCCATAAACTATTTCTCGTCACGATGGCAAAACTGCTTAGAAGAAATGTTGCAACAATTTATTTTCATGGAAGAATAAAAGGCAAAAATTAAAAATAAATTCTGTCGAGATTCGAACCTGTGAACTCATCTTGACTTTTCAAGCGCTTACCGCCAACACAGCCATTGACACTTGTATAGCGTTGTCCTAATTATGGTTTGGTTATGCAAAAAAAAATATACTATGGTTGAAATAATTTTGTTTGAGTATAGAAATATGCTTTTGTAGAATATTGGCTTTCGGAAACATACAGCCAAATGTGCAAACGACATAATATACAAGTTAACGATAGCCTCCGCATAGAAACCTTACCCTAACTGTAAATAAAATTGAATCTTTTCACTTTGCAATTACATTGTGTCATAAATTAGAAATACAATTAACGTTTTTGATTACTTAAGAATTCGATATGCTTTTTCCGTTCTGACTCCAAAAATCCATTATTATCAAAACAATATCGCTCGCCCTCACAAGAAGGCATAACAATAACAATCGTAAAGAAAACAGAACGCTTAACGTTCTGCTGGAATTTGCTGTCGCAGCTAAAATTGTAATTAACTCTTTGTTCTGGATCCAATCAAGCTGATGCTTACACTTCAGCTTTAACTTTAAATAAATAAAACCAAAATGTATATATATTAGTATTTCTGAAATAAAGATTTGATTTGTATCTTGCAATCCACTAGAACCACACGTGTTCTCATTTCATCCGCGCGTTCGCGGATATAAAATATATATTTTTTTAAAAATTCCCTCGTTGCGGGAATTAATTAATTTACATACATATGTATGTATGATTGTTTCGCATTTTGCTTTTACGCCGGTTAAATCTCTATAAAAAAAATCAACTGAAAGGCATGATAAAATAAAATAGACTATGAGGGCAATTAATTTTTAAAAATTTTATTGAAAATTAAATAAAATTGAAAATACATGCAAATTTATATAAATTTATTAAAAACTGCAATGAAAAATAAAAAGGAAATTCATTTTATTAGAAATATACATATAAGAGAATATAATTTTAATAAAACACGATTTTCAGAATTTGTCTACCTACATCCACAAATTCTCACACAACCTAATCAATAAAGGTTAGGTCCTATTCACCAGCTTTTTTCAAACCTTGGCTCACGTGTACATACTACTTACTAAATTAATAAATACTAAAACTAACTTCCAATAACTAATAGTAAAACTACTACTAAAAACTATTTACAACTTAATTCTACCCTGAAAGAAATAAAAAGAACATTAACCGTGTTTTATTTGACCACCACAAGCAAATAGCTAAATCATGGACAAATAAAACACATTTAGCTTATTTCACATTTTCGCTTAAATATGCACTATGTTGGCAACGCGGGCAATAACAATCATTGAAAATTTTACAGCAGTCTTTAATGAATAAAAAATAGAAAAGCTACTTGATTTCATAACGAATATATATTGTTTTCTTTAACGGAAATATACAATCAAGCTTATCATAAAATGAACATTTTTTACATATGTACAAATCTTGAACAAATGCATACGTGTACATATGTACGTGTTTATATAAAACAAATATGTTGTAAAATTATAAATAATTTTATTATTTGATATTGAAAATGGAAAATCTTGCTCTAAAGTGCATTTTAAAATTAAAAAAATTAAAATTTATTAATTTCTTCGTGTTAAAATTGTAAGCAACTGATTCCGGCGATCTCCACTTGCTTCTCTCGCCAGCTCATTAGCAGGTTCTGGCTCCGGTTCGGCACTTTCAATTTGAGTGCCAATAATTGTAACGTCGTTTGTAATAATAGATATATTGTGCATAATGCATGCACTTGCAACTAAATTCGAAATTGCACATAAATTTCTGTGTTCCGTAAATTTAAGAAGCCTTCGGAAACGTCCATTCAGTGCTCCAAATGCATTTTTAACAACTATTCTTGCTGAAGAATGTGTTTTTTTAAAGCTGATTTGATTAGGCGTTAACGAACCCTTATCTTTAAACACCGGTATGAGATAATTTCTGCAAGGGTATGCCGAGTCCTCGATAATAAAAGTAGAATTTGGAAATAAACTTTCCATATTACTTTCCGCTTTTCTATAAAATGCTGACCTTTTTAGCACTCTAGAGCCATGATATGATCCGGGATCACCACAATAAATATCAATAAATTTTTTATCGGCATCGACAATGGCCGGTAGAACAACACTATAATTACGTTTACAATCAAAATATATATGTTTGTCTTTTCTTGGTGCATTAATTGTTATGTGGGTACAATCAATAGCACCAATAACACCTGGTATTTGTTTCCTTTGTAAAAACTTGCGAGTTGTTTCTTCCAACGCATCTCCAGTTGGCCACTTAACAAACTCATGGCCTATTGAGATAACCCACGCGACAACCCGACGAACAATCGCCCATGCTGTGAACTTCGTTACACCAAACAATTCGGCTAGTTGTCTGTAGGTAATTGTATTACTTAAATACCATATATACATACATGTACATCATTGTTTTAACAGAAATTTTGGCTTTTCCGGACTTCGTAGCAAAACGGGTTCGTTCACTTTCTTCATATCTTCCTGCAAAAAATACTCATACAGAAAAGTCTAATAACAAAAACAAAGCATACATATTAAGTCGAACTTGATTCAGCAGCTAAACCAGCAAAGATGGTCAATATTTCCAACTGGAAAACACAAAAAATTTAATTTTGTCTTAATTTTAATTTAAAATCCCTACTTACCGCATCTTTTATAAAATTTTCCATTTCGTGCACTTCTATACTTTTCATTTAAGTATATATTTTTCATTTGTTTACATTTTTATCTGTCAAAATGAGGGTTGTCGCTATTGCCAACTACTTTTTTTTGGGAAAAATCATAACTATTGTGAATGAAAAAAGCATTTTAACTGGCAATGCCTCTAGTTCAATACACAAGCTATGAAAGCTTATGACAAGCCAACGTATTAAATTCTCTTAAAGATTTTACACGAAATTTGGGATCAAGGGCAATCGATTGTACCCATATTGGGATTGTTTCACCCTCAAGCACAGACGCATACATATCTGTATTATCCATTTATGTTTTTGTTTGTTTATTTTTATTAAAACAGCTGTTTGACAGCAAAAAGCTTTTTACCTCACGTGGTGACTTTTTTAAGCTTTTTTCTTATGAGGTTTGAGCAGGAATAGCTCCACAAAATATGCCTCACAAGAAATCTCTCAAAGTTTTCCTTTCAACTCAGATGAGAGTTTTTTTCAGAATAGGGCTGTAAGTCTTCCATACAAAATAAGCTAAAAGCTTAATTGGCTGGTCAAATAAAACACGCCTATTATTAGTTTTTGAAGAATCTGAAATTAAAAAGAGAGAAATGTGTTTTAGTTATTTGACTAATGTACTTTTATTTCATATAGTTCTTTTACCTTTTATAACACGGAAGTTGCTAGAAAAATTAAATATGGCCTACAATCTACTTATGTCTTTTATAATAACTTATATTACTTCATTTTTAAAAGCTCTTCCTATTGGTGTGCCAGCCATTTCGCATTTTTAAACAGTAAAACTGTGATAAGGAAGTCTAAAAATTGATGTCTATGTTCCAGGCAATATCCAGCCTCGCTATACCACTCTAGGTATTTCTGTTTTGTAATTGCAGTAATCTGGGCTAAAATCATCGATTTTATACCCACTCTGCATGAATATTTTAAAAAGAGCTCTTTATAACAGCTCATTTGAAGGCGGTTTATTTCGAAGACTCTATCATCGGGATTAACCAGCCTTAGGTCATCTGCGCTTTTATAGTTTTCAGACCTTATAAGGGCTTCCGATGAGGCTTCCAAAGAGTTATCACACTTTCTCATTAAATACGCACATTTTTCGCACTTTAGTCTACAGAAAACCTTCTGGTATATGGCATATCCCGTGTAGTAGCGACGAACCTGTATCTCGCCTGCTTTTTCAGTCTCAGCAAAGTGCTCATCTGGAATACATATTTGTTCCACGGCAAGTTGCTCAGACGGTTTTAAATTGTCTTTCAGGTCGTCTTCCTGGCCAATGTTTCAGTCAAGGTTTATATCGTCGTCTTCTTCGCAATTGCTACCAGTTTGCGAGAAGTTGAGTCGCAATATGTGGAAATTAATTCCCGCGACGAGGGAATTTTAAACGAAATATATGTTTTATATCCGCGAACGTGCGGGTTAAATAAGAATACGTGATTCTCGTGGATTGCCAGATACAAATCAAATCTTTATTTCTGAAATAGTAATATTTATACATTTTGAGCTTATTATCTTGAAGATAAAGCTGAAGTGTAAGCATCAGCTTAACTGAATCCAGATTAAAGAGTTAATTGCAATATTAGCTGTTACAGCATATTCCAGCAGAACGTTAAGCGTTCTGTTTTCTTTACAATTGTTATTGTTATGCCTTCTTGTGAGGGCGAGCGATATTGTTTTGATAAGAATGGATTATTGGATTCAGAACGGAAAAAGCATATCGAATTCATAAGTAATCAAAACGTTAATTAAGATTTTTAATTGATGAGACAGTGTAATTGCAAAGTGCAAAGATTCAATTTTATTTACAGTTACGGTAAGATTGTTATGCGAAGGCTGTCGTTAACTCCTCCCTTCCTAAAATGAATCGTCCCCGATTAACTATAATTTTGAGTTAATTTATATTTTTGATCCAAAAGAGCATTATAAGTGATATCTTGAAATTGCGTGTTTTCGATTGGTTTGGGAATTTCACGAGATTTTTTTAATTTTAGAGTTAGGTAGGTAGGTAGGTAGGAGTGCAGCACTATCGGGCTCAATTAGCACTTGATGTGCCATTTTGATACACTATTCGTAGGACCTCCTGTATCTGCTATTACGTTTCACCTTCTCTCTCAAAGCATTTTGAGGTTTCGATGAAACTACTTATGTCCGATATGCTTTTGGTGGAAATCCATTCAAGGTTTGGTGCTTGGTGGATTCCGAGTGTTTTGTGTCGGATCTGTGCTAAAGCTGGGCGTTCGCAGAGAAAGTGGAAGATTGTTTCCTTGATCCCTGCTACTCCGCAGCCACGGCAGATTTCGTTGTAGGGCATACCCATTTTGGAAGCATGTTCCCCAAATGGCCAGTGCCCTGTGGTAGCTGTGCAAATACTTTTTCTTGACCTATTGAATAAGTCGCTGGTTATTTTCCTGTCATACGTTGGCCATAATTGTTTAGTTATGATGCATTTTGTAATGTTTTTCCAAATGTTGTTTTCAATTTGTTGAAATTGTCTATTGATCTCTCGTTTGATCGATCCTAGCGGGCTTGGTATTAGCTACGCCGCGGATTCATTGAGGAAAGCTCCTGCTTTTGCCAATTCGTCTGCTTTTTCGTTACCGAAAATGTTCCTGTGGCCGGGAACCCAGATCAAGTTTAGTTGGAGCTTGTCTTTTATTGAGTTCAGTGCTCTCTTGCAGTTGTGAACCATACTGGTATTTGTCATGGGTGAAGACAGTGCCAGGAGGGTCGCTTGGCATCCGTAAATATAGTTGCTTTATGATATTCCCGTGGTTATCTAATAGAACTTCGCAGGCTTTTTCGATGCCTAGTACTTCTGCTTGGAAGATGCAAGCCGAGTTCGGTAGAAGTTTAGAGAGATATATGCCTAGATCAGCGGAGAATACCCCCGTGCCTACTCCGGATTCCATTTTGGATCCGTCGGAATAGACGAAGGTGGTATCTTCCTCTACTATTGAACTTCTTCTCCATTCTCGTCTAGATGGTATCCTCACCTGGAAGTGTCTATTGAAATCCAGCTTTGGGAGAATGTAGTCTGATTTATTAATGATGAGCTTGTTTAGGATTACACTATGTCCGCAGTTCTGCTGATTCCATCCTCCCAATTCTTTTATTCTTATCGCTGCAGTAGCTGCTGTTTTGCGAATAAAAATGTCCATTGGTAGTTGATCCAGGATCACATTGAGCGCATCAGTCGGACATGACCTGATTGCACCCGTAACACCCGCACATGCTGCTCTTTGCATTCCATTTAATTTTCTGATGTTGTATTGTTTGTTTAGCGCTGGCCACCATACCAGAGCTCCATATGTAAGTATAGGTCTTATAACAGCCGTATACAGCCACATGATTATACTTGGTTTGAGGCCCCAATTCTTGTTGACGATTTTCTTACAAGTATGGCCTACTATGTATGCTTTCTTTATTCTTTTTTCTATATTTATTTTCCAGGACAGTTTGGTGTCAATCTCCACCCCCAAGTATTTAGCTGTGGGGAATAGAGTGAGTGTTGTAGCGTTTAGTACCGGAGGTTGAAACTGAGGTATTTTGGTTCTGCTTGTGAATAGCATCAGTTCTGATTTGTTCGGGTTAACTCCTAGACCATTGTTTTTAGCCGATAGGTTTAACTTACGAAGTGCTCTTTTCATAATCTCGCTGACTGTTGCTTGCACTCCTCCACCGTTTAGTTGGAGTAGTATTTCGTTCAGAGCTGCAACCCATAGAAGCGGAGAGAGGACCCCCCCTTGAGGCGTCCCTCTACTCACATAGCTTGTTTGTGTAGCAGCGCCGTTTGAAGCTATAATCTTCCTATCCTCAAGCAACTATAGTATCCAACTTCACACAGTGTCGTATATGCCACCATGTGCCAGAGTATTAATTATAGCATTTACTTCTATGCTGTTGAGGCGCACTCTATGTCTAGAAATGCAGCCATGGTGTATTGTTTGTGGTGTAGTGATTTTCCAATCACACTTATCACCTCGTGAAGGGCGGTTTCGGTTGATCGGCCTTTTATGTACGCATGTTGGGACTTCGGTAGCTTCTCCGCCATTATTGCTCTTACGTGTAGATCTATTAGCCTTTCTAGTACCTTCAGCATAAAGGAGGTAAGGCTTATAGGTCTAAAATCCTTGGCATTCTCGTGTGTTCTTCTGCCTGGTTTTGGAAGGAACACAACTTTACTCCTTTTCCGACTTCTTGGGATGTAAGATAGTTGAATGCTAGCTTTGTATATATTTTCAAGCCTTAGAACCATTTGTTCTACCAGTTTTTGCAGCATTATGGGCATAATCCCGTCAGGACCTGCCGCTTTAAATGGTGCAAAACTATTTATGGCATATTTGATTTTTCTTTTGTCTACTATTTGGCTTCGATAGTCTGCTGCCTTCAGCGGTGGTTCTGGTTGAACCCTCGTTGAAGGTGTTTGCTGACTCCCGGGGAAGAGTGCGTTGTGATTAGAACCTCCAGAGACTTTTTTGCCGAGGAGGTCCAATCACTTCCTTCGCCTAATGTAGACAGTATTAATATGGTGTTTGGATAGCATTTTACTCAGTCTAGCGGCTTCTCTGCAACTTTCTATCGATGTGCAGAAAGATCGCCATGAGTCTTTTTAGCTTTCCTGACTGCTTTTTTGTATTCTTTCATAATATCTTAAATGTCTGCACAGATTTTGGTTCTTAAACTCTCATTGACAGCTTTCCATAGTTGTGTTCTCAAATTCTTGAGTTCACTGCTCCACACGGAAGAGACTTTCTCTTTTTCAAAACTGTTAGCGGAGTAGATTTATTAAAAGTTGTTGTTAAGATTTTTTCCAACCTCTCTACTTCTGAATCTAATTCCTCAGGATTTCTGATACTCTTATTGCATCCCTTTTCAAGGCATTTTGTTGCTATACTGGTAAATTTTCCCCATGCCGTTCTTCTAGGGTTCCGGTATGTGAGAGGCGCACTTGTACTTCTCGCGAATGCTGAAGAGTATCCAGGGTGATCCGACATGGAAGGCTCATCGGATACCCTCCAGTTTTCCACAACGAGACTGTCTGAATCTGTTGATAGCGTGAAGTCAAGCACTTCCTCCCATCCCGGAAACCTGTCCGAGCTTGGGAAAATGAAAGTTGGCTTATCGCCCTTGTTGCAAATACTTAGATTACTATTCAAAATAGTATACTGCAAGAGTGACTCACCTCTGGTGTTTATACTGGAGCTACTCCCATACGGTGTGCCTTGCGTTTGCATCACACCCTATTAGGACATCATCCTTCCTGTTTTTCTCTACTAGTCTGGTGAGCGGGGCCGGTGGTATGTCTTCTCATGGGCCAAGTAGGCCGAGACTATACTAGGTATAGATTTGTTCTGCAGCTTAATGCACCTCAGGAGTTTTTCGCCTGGCTCCTCCAGAGGGGGTAACCATAGGCGAGCACGAGGTCTCTTCGGAATGTCCCTGGCGGGGATAAGCCTCAATTTTAGGCCTACAAAGGCGTTGCTAATTTTAGCAACACTACCCGTCAGGAAATCTAGCGAGGCCTGGTCCGCGCACTTGATGACCCTGTAGCCCCTGAGGGTCTCAGAGGAGTCAAACTCCGAGTGAGGACCCGCAGGATTTCAGCCTCACCAACTGGGGTACCGGCTGCCTGGTCTTTGGCTATCTTCCCTAGTATGAAGACTGCCCTCCCCTCTGCCTCCCCTAGTATAGGTTGACAGCTGCAACCAACTGTCATCGGCTCGTCTCATACTAAGCTCAGTTTCTATATAGCACTCGAGCTGTGAACACGTGTTATAACCTCTCTGCGACAACAAAAAGAAATTCGACACTCCGAAAGCTTTTTTTCAACTCTGTGTACAGTTGATTTTTTTCACATTTTCCAATAAATTCATCCAGGTAAATATGTTTATAATATAAGTTGAGCCTTTAGCCTTCGACACACAAAAGAAATTTTGCACGAATTTTCATTGTGTTCATTATCCACCGCCATTTTGCAAATATGAGCGTAATGGGGAATGTCGGGCCACAGTTTTTTACATTTGACATGCTAAATTCATATATTTGACGCGTATAAGTGATTTTTCGTGCAGAATTTCAACAACACAATAGTTTTTCAACATTTCCTGATAGTTTCGTGCTCCGAAAAATTTTTTTAGTACTATCCCAAACAAGAGAAAATTGTTGATTTCGACAACATTTTGGAGGCGATCAAGTCAGTGAAAATACAAGCGTTCGACAATCTGCGACGGCACACAAAATTCCGAGGACCAACCTGATGCGTTATATTGCAGCATTAGATTGTGCGAGCATCGACGTTACTACTGCCAATGCCGATGTAATGAAGAATTTGCTGGCTGAAAGCACGACGATGGGCACAAAAACAGTGAGTTCTGCTGGTTTCTTTCTTTTTCTTTCATCGAATAATAAATAATTTTTGCCGCTACTTGTCGATCAGTGCCTCGATGTTATGTTAACGCCGAAAACCATCAAATCCGGCTCCCGAACAACTGGCATCTACCCGTTCAACCCGCAAATTTTCACTGAAGTTGACTTTGTCGCTTCGGAACTGAGCGGCGAAAATTTGTTCGGTGACGAAAAGAAAGACGCCGACAATCAACGTCGAGTTCTTGCCTCTGGTGATGCCATTATGACTGCTGCGAATGAGGAGGTGTCAACGTCGGAGGCATCGACAAGTGCCCCAGCTTCAACAAGTGGTGCTGCATCATCGTCGTTGTCTCTTGTTTCGGCTCCACAGCTCCGTGATGCATTGAAATCGGTTGGCCCGTTGAAATTGGGCACACCTGCGCCGAAAGACAATGGAGTCAACGATTTTGACATCGCCTGAGGTTGTCGCAGATCTGCGTGACAAGGCCGAAAAAAAGCGGCAAAAATTGACGAAGGCAGCCGATGAACCAGCAGTCAAGAAGCAAAAAGGCCGTGGCAAATCGAAGACGCCACGGAAGAGAAGCCCGTCTCCGACCGAAACCGACATCGAAGAGGACTTCGATTTTTGCACGATTTGCAAGAAAAAGATGCCGAAGCACGAGAATCGTCAAAACACGGCCCATTGCATCGTTTGTGATCGAGGGGTTCACTTGAAATGTGCCGGACCGAACTCGAACACTTACACCTGCATCCACTGCGAGTCGGAATAATTTTTTTCACCAATTCCTATTTTTCTTATTATTTATGAATCTCTCTTTCATTTCCATTGATAAATAAACGTTTTTCATCGGTAACAATCATGTTTTAATCGATTTACAGACATTCCCCACCTTTTTTCAAAATCGCAAAATCAGGTTTTTTGCGCCAATGGCTATAACTTTTAAATTTTTGTAGAATTTTATCAAACCAATGTTATCAAAAGGAAGGTTACGACTCGCACTACAAATCCATGCTTTGGAATTTTCACAAAAAATAACTTTTATGTGAGTTTTTAACCAAAATCAAAACTATGCCCAGCATTCCCCACCTTTCCCTACCGGTTTTTCCTCAGCTGATTCTGGGATTTATTGCGCTTCTTTTTGCTCTCTCCTTTAGCAATTTTAGTGTTAAGTAAGTTACGAAAATTATTCCCAAGATTAAAATTATGTACCAAAAAAATTAATGGACTGTGATGTTCTTGTTCCGCTCTGCTAAAATATTTATATTATCTAATTTAAACAGTTTATTAGTTGTTTCAATATATTCAAAAATTTCTAAATTATTTATATGGTTATTTGTAAAATAATTCCAAATTTTTATTTCAATGTTTTCATAAGTTTGATTATTTATAACAGTATAATTTTCAAATGTTATTAAATATGTTCCATTCAATATTTGATTGTCTACAATATTTTTTCCTGAAACTAATATAGCTCCTGGTTTAATTTCTTCAATTTGTAAGTTTTTTAATTTTAGTTTATTACATTTTCCTTGTTTTTTTACAATTGTGAATATTAAAAAATTTATTATTACAATATATTATGTTCTGGTCAATAATAAGCTTACCCTCTAAGTGAGCTATGGCTCTTACATCATAGTACTTACATGTCAGTTCTATTTTTTGGTATTTTATATAAATTATAATTACGTTTCCTTTTTGAGCTATTTTAAATTTAGAAATGTCCATTAAATCTGTTATAGTCATTATACCGTGTTGGTAATATGTGATGTTTTTTAGTTCATCAAAATGTAAAGTTGTTGGATTTTAAATTCCAATTTTGTCAAAAGTTATTGCATTTATTAAATTTTGCAGTTCATGAATAACATATTGATTTCGTTTTCTTTTAATTTTTCTGTTTGTGGTATCACCTTTAATATTATTTACAGTGTCAGTTAGTTCTGTTATTATTTTAAAAATTTCAGAATTTGTTGTGAATTGTTTATTGTTATTTATTAATAGTTCGTCCAATTTGTCATTAATTCTTACAAAGTCGTCATGAACTGGTGTACCAGCTATCCATTTCCAAAGTGTTCCTAATTCATTTATACCACTTTTTTGCCTAAAATGGGTTTGTTTTAATTGTTCCAATAAAGTTTTAATTATCAAAGTTTCTGATTCTGTTTCCTGTGTAATAATTCCTAAGCTGTCGTGATTTTGTTCATTGTTACTGTAAAAATTTCTATTTTCGTCTGCTATTATGATTTCAAAATAAGTTAAATTAGTAATGTGAAATAGGTCCCCGTATTCCTCATAAATCGAAACATCTCCATGTTCGATAAGAACGTAGTCTTGTCTTGTGTAGTCCACAATGTCTGTCATTATATTAGTAATTAATGTTAGAATAATTAAGGGTTTCATCGTCTAAAAATATATAATCAAGATTTAGTATTATCTTTATGTACTATTCTATTACTGTAGTTAATTCTAACTTTATTCCCTAAGTCTTCTGTTACTACCTGTTTTTTGTATCTAGGATTTAGTTTATTTCTCTCTCCTGTAATCTTTACATATTAACATCTCCGCATAAATATGTTTTATTAATTATATTTTTATTGTGTCTTTCAAGCATCTTAGTTTGTGCTGATTAAAGTTTGTCTGGTAAAATATCATGAGAGACTTTGTTATAAAGTACTTCAAATGGTTTCTCATTAGTTACCGAATGAATAGTTTTATTATATTGTTGGGCAGCTCTAAATATTGATTCCGTAAAGCGTATTAAATTATATTCTTGCTTAATGCATCGCGAAATTTCAATTATTGTTGAATGTACCCTCTCAATTTGACAATTCGTGGTACTATGATTTGGGTTGCAAAAAAATATTTCTGTTTGAAGTCTCTGCACCAAGGACTTAAATTGTACCGTAGTGAATCCTGGTTAATTATCAATTGTTAACTTCTTTATATTAGGGAAACTTTGTAATATTTCTAACACTTTATCTTCTAAATTAATCTTATCTTCGATTTGCTTAATAACCAAAAATTTGGAATAGCTATAGTATATACACGTAATGAATTTTAAAGATTGCGCATAGAATATATCCATGTTTATTTGTACTCCTTCCTCTGTAGGTATTGGGACCTCCCCAATTGGTACTGGTACATATATAGCAATTCCTTACATATTCTTTGAATTGTTTTCTCATTTCAGGCCAATCATATTTTTTGCAAATTTGATCCAAATTTTCTTGGTAACTTCTATGTGCTCGTGTATGCGTTTGTTCAATTATAATTCCTTGGTATTCTCTGTTTGTTATGTCAAATTCAAAATTTTTCGTATATGTATATGAATTTATTAGTAAATGTTTCTCTTATTTTCGCTTGTATTTCGTATAGATCCTCTAATGAGCAATGTATTCAATTAAATGTCTTATTTTTCCAAATTCTTGAATTTGCTCATGTATTGTAAATTTTTTTTTATTTGTTGTTTAAATTGGTTTAATGGTTTGTTTGTCTCGGGTATCTGAGTATGATCACTACTTTCAGCTGAATGTTGAGATTCCTGACCTTGGAAATCATCGGAAATGTTATATAATTCAAGACGCGACAATGCGTCAGCTACAATATTGGATTTACCGGGTTGGTATAAAAATTTTGGAGAAAATTCTTCTATAATTGCGTGCCATCTTTTCATTTTTGGATTAGGATTGCGGGGTGACAAAGCAAATGTTAATGGTTGGTGATCAGTATGTATTTCCAAATTGGTTACACCATAGAGGTAATTTCGTAGATTTTTTAATGCCCAGACAATGGCATAAAGCTCTGTTTCAGTAGTTGCATAATTTCTTTCTGTGCTATTAAGAGTTTTTGAAATGAAGGTAATTGGTTTATCTCCTTGCGATAGTACCGCACCCATTGCAACGTTAGATGCATCGGTAGTTAATACAAATGGTTTTAAGTATTCAGGCTGTATCAATTCCATATCTGAAGCCAATAGTTTCTTTCATTTATTTAATGCAGATATTCCTTCCTTATCTAGAGTTATTTCAAATTTTTTTGATTTATTTTTAGAAATCTTACCGTTTTGTATTTTGTCAAATGTTTGTCTATTGCAGCATAGTCTTTAACAAACTTACGATAATATCCTGCAAGTCCTAAGGATCCTCTTAATGCTCGCAAACTTTTAGGTATTGGACACCTTAGATTAATTTGATTTTATTTGAGTCTGTTTTGATGACATTTTGAGCTACTATATAACCCAAAAACTCTATTTCTTCCCCGAAAAATTTTGATTTTTTTATTAAATTTTCATATTAGCATTTTTCAATATTTTTGTAATTGTTTTCAAATCCTTTAAGTGCTGAGTTACATTTTTCGAAAAAATAATTATATCATCCATATAAACGTGACAGATTTTTCCTATGTGTTCTCGCAATATATCATCCATAGCTCTCTGAAAAATTCTAGGGGCATTTTTAACCCAAAATTCATCCTCAAAAATTATATATGTATGTGCCATTATTAACGGAAAAGGCTGTTTTCTCAATTTTCTGTCATTAAATTCAATTTTCAGTTAATTTTTCATCTTGATTTTCAGTATTTAAATTTTCGGAATTCTTTTCCGAATAATAATCATTATCGTTATTAATTTCTGAGCCTCTTTCATCCAGTATCGAATAGTTATCATTCATGTTGCCGGCAAATTCATCGGCTGGCGTTGTAGAACAATTTCGCTCCACAATATTTTCTTTATAATTATTTTTTTTTCCTTCTGCTGGTATAAATCTTCAGCTGGCGTTTTAGGACCTTTTTGTCCCAAAAGAATTTCTTTAAATAAAATATTGCCGGTAAATTCTTCGGTTGGCTTTGTAGAACTTTTTCGTTCCACAATATTTACTTTATAATTACTTTTTTCATTACGCTGGTATAAATCTTCAGCTGGCGTTTTAGGATCTTTTTGTCCCAAAATAAATTTTTTTAATATAATGTTGCCGGTATAATCTTCGGACGGCGGTATGGAACTTGTTTGTTCCATAATTTAAATATTTCGATCATTTTTACCCATACTTTTCTCGGCTAGTGTTTTGAGAGCTAATTGTTTCTTAGTTTTGTTTACAAAATAAATATTCATACTTCTGTTTTCATTTTCCAAGTTATTCTTTACCCCATAATTAATTTTCCATTGGACACATCGATAAGTGCCTCAATATTTTTAAGGAAATTGTATTCCAAAAGGAGATCCGATTCTAATCCCTCTATTTCATAGAAGATTTCTTCGACTCCAAATATGGTTATTAAGTGGTAAAAATTGATAATGGAATAGCCATTCAAGGTTTTTATGCGCTTATAAATGGCTAATTCGTTTTTATTATTATAAACCCCAGGCTTAATGTAGCATGAGGTTGCTCCCGTATCGACTAGAGCTTTTAAATTTTTATTTAATTTGCAGTCATGTAATTTGAGATAGGTGAGTTCGTCCCCTCTTCGCCTAAAAAATGGCTCTCATTCATATTATTTATTCTCTGATTCTTCTCTTGTGGGCGAAAGCTATGATTACTTTCTCTATGCCGCTTTACCCCATGTGCTTGCAGGTTTTGTCCCCTAATGGCCTCAAAGTTTACATTCGTTTGCATAGGTTTTATATTTTGATTAAAGTTGCTATTTCCTTGTTGTTGATAAAAATTGCTATTGCCTTGTTGTCTCCTCACATTAAAATCTCTATTATGAAGTCTGGATACAGATGGATCTATATCCATAGGAGTTGGTTTCGGAAAGTTATAATGTATATAGGCATTTGGAGGGTTGTTCCGTTGAGGAAATCTTAAATTGTTGTTAGTATAGATTGGGTTTGACTTTTTGAACTCGTGCCCCACGTTGGGCGCCAATTAATTCCCGCGACGAGGGGATTTAAAAAAAAAATATGTGTTTTATATCCGCGAACGCGCGGATGAAATAAGAATATGTGATTCTCGTGGATTGCCAGATACAAATCAAATCTTTATTTCTGAAATAGTAATATTTATATATTTGGAGCTTATTATCTTAAAGCTAAAGCTGAAGTGTAAGCATCAGCTTAATTGAATCCAGATTAAAGAGTTAATTGCAATATTAGCTGTTACAGCATATTCCAGCAGAACGTTAAGCGTTCTGTTTTCTTTACAATTGTTATTGTTATGCCTTCTTGTGAGGGCGAGCGATATTGTTTTGATAAGAATGGATTATTGGATTCAGAACGGAAAAAGCATATCGAATTCTTAAGTAATCAAAACGTTAATTAATATTTTTAATTGATGAGACAGTGTAATTGCAAAGTGCAAAGATTCAATTTTATTTACAGGTACGGTAAGGTTGTTATGCGAAAGCTGTCGTTAATTCTGTCCTGTTAGTTTTTTCAATACAATCTCTTTGTATTGGCCGTTTTCGCAGATTTGGATTGTAAAGCGTTTTATCATCCGTTTCACCAGCAATTGGGTTGCTTTGGCGAATTTTTTTAAATGTTCATCAGAGCCCAACAAATCTGATTTTATTGCCATTTCAATTGCCGCGGCAACCGAATTGCTAAATATGTGTGTAGCTCTTGACACTGACATTTTTTCCAAAGGTGAGGGGTACACATGCGAATATGTTAATTTTGGGCACATTTTAAAATTAACATTCGCCTGGTCTATGGCATATATTTTTCGCACAACTTTAAAAGTTGTCAGCCCATCTTGCGTTTTCAACGACATTCTTTAGGAACATATTGCGCATGCATTTTATCAAATAGCAATAGTCAAACATCATATACATATATTTTTCTTTCATTATGAAAGAAATATGGCTTTTCTGGCGTAGCGCCTAATAGTTGCCTCAATTTGACATTTTGTGCACCTTGGTCGCACACTATTGACTTGATTTTAAGCCCGATTTCTTCCGAGGCATTTATATTGCGCTTGAGCAAATTCAACAAATTCGCACCTTTAACGCTATCTTTTGCCACATAATAGGAAATCACATATTTCCATTTTGCGACTAAATCTTTTAACATGAAAAAGCAACACTTATTGCCGACCACGCTTTCCCGGTGACCTTCTCCATTATCAACGAAGCCATCAATCACATCTCGTACTTTGTTATACATCAGATCTTTTTTGATTGAGACTTCGTCGAAAATTAATTGGCATATGCGTTCTTCTGTTTTCATTTCCGGAACAATTTTTTTTAAATTGTTTAAGACTTTCTCGTCGATACCGGGGCAGACATACCAGATCGGAGGCCAACGCAAAAGTGTTTTTTTGTGGGGCAATGCAAACCACAAATCGTCGCGCATAAAATTATAGATCTTAGTCGACATATAATTGATGTTTAAAGCCATTGCTTTCTCCTTTTCATCGTAGGAGTTTTTTTTTCTTTAAAACCATCTTTGCGAAAGTTATCGCATGTTCATTTGCATCGCCTGTTGTTATGACGTTTTTTCCAGAGCTTGACTTTTTTTTGGCAACAGGAAAACTTTCCTTTTTAGCTCTTTAATCTATTTTATTTGCCTCAAAGAATTGCTTTGAAAACCCCTAGCTACTCGAGCGTAATGCTCGTGGTCGCGAACAGTGATATTCTCACTATCTTCGCACTTCATTTGTATTATATTTCATGAAGGCGGGAATATTTGTCGAATTGTTCAAATGATATGTCATTTGGATTTCCAATCTCTTCAAATGACATATCATTAGGTGGTGTACACTCGGTTTTTAAAACATCATATGTTTGTACAACCGGCGGCAAAACCCACTGTGGCGATTGCTGACTAGTTTCGTCAGCTTCAAATTTTAAATTTAGCACAGGAAGAGCTTCATTTAAAATGCGCCTTGACGATATATCTTTATTGTGAAAATGTCTTTCACATATATATAAATGTTTTTTCAGTGGTCACTGAAGATTGCAGGCCTTCACCCAATTATTTCTAGCAACTTCCGTTTTAAGAAACGTAAAAAGTTTTGCTCCACCGGCACAGTTGCTAACGCAGCAACTTTTGTACGGGCGCACCGGTTGAAATAATTGAGTTGGGGCCTCATCTAAAAAAATTGTAAATAAATATAAATATAAAATATATATAATAAATACTAAATTTCAATATATGTATATGTATATGTAAGAATATTAAAGATTATATGCACCCACAGGCAATTAAATTAAACACACACACGCACCAGAGAATGATTTTACTTGTATGTGCACCCGCAACCCGCCTGAAGCACAAAATAATTTAGATTCCTTGTTACCAAACGAATATTATATTTTTTGCCACTGCCATTCGTCGTAAGTGAAATACGTTTAATAGGTTTCTAGTTACATTTTTTTATTCATATTTAAATTCTATTGTAGATATGTAGTTGGGTGCTTTTCGATTATAAACCCCTTGCTTTGATGTCTTTTGTAAAGGTCACAGACTTGAACGCTCACAAAACGCTTATTTTTATGTGTAAATGCTGGATGGGCAAATTATCAAAACACACACACGTACTTACATAAGCACCCACAAGATAAAAACTGATGAAAAACTGAACTGTACTTACCCAGATGTAATATCGGTACAGCATTCCTTTTAAGATTTTTTGTTCCAATTGCCTCTTTTTCGAAATGTTTCTCACAAAGGAATGAGTTGGAGGCTGGAACGTGGTCAGTGGGAGAAATTTTTAGATTCTCCTTCCACTTTTCAGCCAGCTTCCATTCATTTGGGAAACTAATAGACGTAGTGCACGCGACACCTACGAATTTTCGGCATTTTATTACAATTTTAAAAAATAACCCGATTGAAAAAATTCCGTCCGCACTTCACAAAATCACACACTTTATGAAAATTTGAGCAATTATTGGCACTTCAATTTTATACTCGTATAAAGTTTAAAACATATTTACATATGAATACATAATAAATTTTATTTTGGCGCAATTATCGACACTTGTCAATTGGGCCAATATACATAGAAAGAAGGATGGTTACTTTCATTTGTGTGTAAAGCTCAATACTTTTTTACATATGATATATACAAAGATCATGTAAGAAGAAGATTTTTACAGGTTCCCGGGTATGTGATATGTGAATATTTATTTGATTTTGGGGCAATTATTGGCACTTGTCTTAATATACAAAATTGGGCCAAAACGAAACAAAGAAATACATAATTACTTTAACATGTCAATATGGAAATGCCGACGGCAAAACGCAAAGGTATACATTGCACATACATACAAGCAATTCCTTTGTTGAAAGCGAAATTGAAGTATGAGAAATAGAAATGCCTTACATTCGTACATTGCGTATGAAAGGAATTCCCTGGTTGAAAGGTAACATGAATCATGAAAATATCATAATGATGTTAGGTAAATATTTATTTAATTAAAATTAATTTAAAATGACTTATTATACGCCAACAAAGTTGCTAAGGAGAGTATTATAGTTTTGTTCACATGACGGTTGTTTGTAAGTCCTAAAACTAAAAGAGTCAGATATAGGGTTATATATACCAAAGTGATCAGGGTGACGAGTAGAGTTGAAATCCGAATGTCTGTCTCTCTCACTGCCACGCCCACAAAATGGCGAAAACCGAAAACCTATGAAGTGTCATAACTAAGCCATAAATAAAGATATTAAAGTGAAATTTGGCACAAAGGATCGCATTAGGGCGGGGCATATTTGGACGTCTTTTTTTGGAAAAGTGGGCGTGGCCTCGCCCCCTACTAAGTTTTTTGTACATATCTCGGAAACTACTATAGCTATGTCGACCAACCTCTATAGAATCGTTTCCTTCAGGAATTTCCATATACAGTTCAAAAATGGAAGAAATCCGATAATAACCATGCCCACCTCCCACATCAAGGTTATGTTGAAAATCACCAAAAGTGCGTTAACCGACTAACAAAAAACGTCAGAAACACTAAATTTTACGGAAGAAATTGCAGAAGGAAGCTGCACCTACGCTTTTTTTTTAAATTTAAAATGGGCGTGGCGTCGCCCACTTATGGACCTAAAACCATATCTCCGGAACTACTAATCTAATTAATTTTATAGCAAAATAAAAAAATATGTAAATGACGTATAATGAAATCTCGATTATCACTTTATCATGCGAGAGTATAAAATGTTCGGTGACACCCGAACTTAGCCCTTCCTTACTTGTTATAAAATAAGATTAAATTAACATTAAATAATTTGAAAAATAATAAATAAAAGTTCTACATATTTCCATACATAATGGAACATATTTCCTATGGAATATCAAAGATATTATTTTTCTTCAATATTCTCTGTTTGGGAGTATCATCATGGGCATGCATACATATATTTATGTCTCTACACATTCTTGGGTATATGAGACAGAGAACATAAAAAATATGTTTCTGTTCTCATTTGTGTGTCATTGTTTTGTACACATTTTTCGCTGTTCAAAATGGAATAAAATATAAACGAAAAGCAAAACGAAATTCTTCGTTGGGAGTGTACTCATGGGCATGCATACATATTTTTCTGTCTCTTCATATTCTTTGCTTGGGCATATATGCCATGTCATTATATGCCGAAAATACATACATATATTTACTTCTCTTCATATTCTCTGTTTTATATGTGAGAGAACTGTTAAAAATGTTAACATTTCACGTCGTGAATTCTGAGGTTGTGAGGTGAATTCCGTTCTACAATCTTATAAAATGTTCGACATCGAACCTGCACCTTCTCTATGTTTATACCAGGGACAATGGGATGCCCAACTTATTCCAGTGTGAGAGCACCTCAAAATAAGCGTTTTTTATAACATTTTCCATTATGGCCAGATCGATAAAAATAAGAATTTTTAGGCATATTAAATTAAAACACCCAACATTTATTACGATTGCAAATTATTACATATTTGACTTTTAATATATGGCGAAACTACCCAAATCCTTTTTTATGATCTTATGGTATATTAAAACCACTAACTTTTGATCTTTAAATACTTAATAAGGTGAATTAAGCCTCTTAGTTCTCAATTAATAAATGCTTTTAATCGTTTGTAATTGAAAATTAATTCTATTATGCATAAAATTACAAAACGTTCTATGAAATATATTTAAATTTTACATTTTCTTTGATTTTCATTGTTTTAAATTTTTATTAGCGATCTGGAACGTCGGCAACAAATTCCTCCGTTCGCATATATTTTTGGTATAATTTCAATCTGGCCGTTTCAGTCATTCCAATTGCAAAACGTCAAAATCTTCCCAATCCAGTCAACTGTCAAAGTTCGGTAGGTGAGGGGTTCTCACATTTCCAGTGACAGGAGAGTTGGGGATCTCTGGTTTATACATTCTCTGACTCTACAACGTTCCCAGTTGCAAGCACGACCAGAATCATTCGTTTTCAATCTTAAATAGTATCTATGAGATTCACAAAAAGGTGAAATCAATCAACGTACAATTTCCTCAAATGATATGCTCAAAGATATGCTGCACGAGGAATGGGCTACATCTCTTGGGCAGACACCGTTAACAGAGATAAAGAGATGTCCAACTCCTTTCTCACTGGAAGTGAGAGAACAATTGCTAAACGTTAAAACCTCCTGAACTTTGGCAGTTGATCGAGTTCGGAGGTTTTGACGTTTAGCAATTGGAAACGAGCGATGGCCAGATTGAAATCTTACCAAAAAAATATGTAAACGGAGCGATTTGTTGCATCGTTCAAGACCACTTATAAAAATTGTTAAACAATGAAAATTAAATAATTTTGTGAAATTTAAAGGTATTTGATCAAACGTTTTGTAATTTGAAGCATCATATTATTATTTGCAATGGAAAATGATTAAAAACATATAAAGAATGAGAGCTAACAAGCTTAAATCCTTTTATTGGGTATTGAAAGGTCAAAAGTAGTTGTTCTAATATATTTTAAAAAGATTTAAATAGTTTCTCCATATAATAAATAACCACTATATAGTAATTTTTATTCGTACTTAATGTTTGGTGTTTTAATTTAAATGCCCAAAAATTATTATTTTGTTCAATCTGGCCATAACGAAAAATGTTATAAAAAACGCTAATTTTGAAGCGCTCTCACACTGGAATAAGTTGGACATCCCTTTAGGTATATCCAAATTCCTATTAAATTTTAAGAATTCAGATGAAGAATAAATTTGTAAGACATAAGTACCTTGAACACATACCTTTTTAATGGATTTTCTATTCGTCCAAAAGTTTTCTTTTATTTATAGGTTTTTGTCCGCAATTCAATTATTTTAATTTTCACAAAACTACTATATATTTAATATCCTTTAATGAATACAATATAAATTGGATTTTGTGCAACTTACTAGCGTTCCGGTGCGTACTTCGCTACGAATAAGTGAAATAATAAAAAAAATTATTTTAACATCAAATTCATTTATTCAAACACAAAAATATTTTATTATTCGCTAGTTATTTTAAAACTTAAATGTAACTGTTTGAATTGAAATGGCATTTCAGTTGGAATAGGGATACGCGGTATCAAAAACATCTTCTTCTAATTAGCAGTTAAGATCGTAGCTTCAATCAAATTTGGCAACAACTTTTTCTCTGCCAACATCAACAGGTTGCAAGAGTTAATAATTTTTGTAGCACCAAAAGATATCATTTGAAATGTCGAATTGTATTGTTGAACATGACTCAAAAAAAGGTTCGACGTTTGAGATGTCCCAAAAATTAATGAACACAATGGTTTGGGTGGAGTTTTTAATGCTGGCAATGTCACTTTGAATTTAGCACAAACCATCCTGGCGTTTCATCTTCAAAGTTAGCCTGATCACAATGTGGACAAATTGTGGCCATCATTCCAATGTATTCGTACATATTATAATCAGTTTGATTGTTGTAATTAAAAGCAGAACGCATAATTTCAGCCAAGATTCAGTACAGGTACAGGGTCAAAAGATCTTTTTCGTGTATTACGTTCACACTGCGATGCAATACTTGTGCGCGTTCATTTGCAGTCTGTGATCATCTTAGTAATGCCATACCATTTGCATTATTATTGCTCGTCTGGCTCGTTGCATATATATAAATAGAATAAATCAAATTAAAAACAAATTGCATCTATTGTATTACAAAAGAATAAAACACTGTATGCACCCAATATGTTTTTCCAAATAAAGAAACACACATGCATACATGTATTTCAACTGCTCAAAACTTAACGCTGTTTGACAATTTAATTGAAATATAGTCTATGAATGATATGAAACACCAATGATTCGCTAAAAACTGAGAAAAGTACACGCACTCAAGAAATTGTTACAAAAAATTTTGTAAATGAAGAAACGTTCTACCAATTTTGTGCAAACTTCCCATAAGCCATCTACTAAATAGTCCAAACAAAGTCTAAAGATTTGGTTTGGATAGGTAAGCCCGTTCTGATGTTATAAAATTACAACGTAAAGTGGCATTACTTTTTAAATATATAGATATAAATGTCTCTTTCCCAACGAGTTTTTTGTGGGAACCTTGTATGCAGACTTTTTCTGGCGAGTGTATATTCTTGTAACTTTTCAGCATGTGCGTGTAAATCCGGCGTAATTGTCAAATCCAGGGCCCGAATCACGGCATTCGTGAACGAATAAAATTGTTCGAAATTTCCAATTTTCGGATTGCGGCACTCGTTATCGAGTACGAGTTGTAATTCAAACGAACCTAACGAAATGTCAATCGATTCATACCTTGCAATCATTAATTCAAAAGTTTTCATACGTCGTGAGTCTACTCGGAAAAAATCAAATAAAATGTAAGTTAACGTTTATGTTATTGACTATTTTATAAATAGAATCATTTTTTTAGGACAAATGTTAATAAAATCAACATGAGACAAAAAAATTTAATGGCCGAATACATGCTTCGGCATCAAGATTTGGCCAAAAATATGTTGCAGAATTGTTGTCAGGGCAAAGCTGCTGCCAATAAATTGTGGGACTCCTTGGCGGTCCTGCTTAATGCGGCCGGTCCACCAATGAAGGATGCTAAGTCTTGGCGGAAAGTACGTAGATCTCCATGCATTTCCTCTTTTGATAAGTGTCTTAACAAATTTACTAACACAAATGTTATTTTCAATATATGTACATATACACTTAGGTATTTGCTGATCAAAAGCACAACGTCAAAAAGAAGTTGTCTTTCAACAAAGCGTCGAAGCAGCGAACTGGTGGTGGTCCTTACGAAAAAAAGTACCTAACAACAGCAGAGGAGCAACTGCTTCAGGCTAACGGCATGGACATTGCGGTAGAAGGCCTGGGAGAAGTAAGAACTTTTGGCAACTCCACCCCTGAAAAATAGCCTGTCGAAAAGCTTATGACAGAGCTTTTATACAGTGACGAAGACGACGTTCCACCGAAACCCTCTACTAGTCGCAGCGCTACGAAGAGGAGCAAACAGGATGCTGCCGATGAAAAGCTGGCCCTCATTAAAGAAAACATGATCGCGTTTGAAAGCTACCAGCAGAGTATAGGCGCAAAACTAGACAAGCTTATAGCTTTGAAGGAGAGGTCGATGGAAATGAAAGAGAAAGCTCACAAAGCTTATATGGAAGTCAAAGCAATAGAGCTGCAAATTAACCGAATACAATTAGAAGCCTTAAAAAAAAATAAATAAATATACTTACAAATAATAATAAAAATACATACACTTGTTTTATTCAAATTGTATTTTCTAGCGCCAACATTATATGGTTTCGAATTTTGTGTCCAAACCTTCCATGCAAAGGAATCGTGGGCGGCTCCACCATACTTTGAGTCAATGGCCAAAATGCGGTATTCATGGTCACATATCTGTAATTAAATTAAAGTTTATAAGTATACGTATGTGTATGTGCATACATTTTATATGCAACCTACTATCATTGAGTTGAGGCTATGGTATCCTTTCCTGTTGAAGAACATGTGCTCATTTACTGTTGGTTTTTGCAGCCCAAAGTGCGTGCTATCAATACATCCAATAACTGCATACATAAACATATACATATTTAAATATGTTAAGTATGCTTCAGCTTTAAAAGCGCTACATTTTACTCAAAATAAAAGCGCTAATCTTACCGCCAGGAATTTTTGTATTTTTCAACAAACGATTTCGTGCATTCCGAAAGATTGTCGGGCACGAATTAAATAAATGGGGGGCACAACTTTGTTTCCATTTCGCTAATTACATTTTTTATTATTTTGCAAATAGTGCTTTGATATATTCCTATCAAAAAGTCATTTCCCACCAAGTGCTGGTAGCCACCACTGGCCACTGCGGTTGACAAATGCCCTTCAAATTTAAGTTCAGCCAACACGTAGTTAAATGCACTTTTAGAGAGACTGAACCATTTCCTGAAGCTGTAAATATAAACATGTAGGCAATTGAAATTAATTTGTACACAATTCTAATTCCTTACGCTGCCTCCGGCAATGCCAAGGGATTGCTTTTGTCTCGCATTCGGTTCCTTATGACTTGCTGCACGTTTTCTTCCTCAGATTCCGAAGACGAATATAAAAAAATTATTGGATGCATCACTTTTGAGAAAAACAATAGTATTTCACCTTTATAAAAAAGTATAGCACGGCTTCAACAACTTTCTTTGTTTTGATTTCTTTTGTTTTGATTTCACAATTTGACACTTCGTAAATGCCATTTGTAGAGAGGCCAGGGCTGTTACAGTGAGCTAACTTAGATTCGCTTCGTATCGAGTGCGGCGATCCGGCTACTCGAAACGTCACGAAATTTGTTATATACGATTACCCCTGATCCGTAGAGCAGTTTCAGGCGTTGGTACCCAAATGCACTCTTTAGAAATCGCTTTTCTTATTCCCTTTACGGATCGTATGATCTTCACTTTTGTTGGTCCTCCACAAGAGAGATACATTATTCCATCGGTGTAATTCGAAATTTGGAAATTCCGGGACGGAAGCGAGTGAACTATGGTTGTGCTACACTCTTTAGAAATCGCTTTTCTTATTCCCTTTACGGATCGTATGATCTTCACTTTTGTTGGTCCTCCACAAGAGAGATACATTATTCCATCGGTGTAATTCGAAGTTTGGAAATTCCAGGACTGAAGCGAGTGAACTATTGTTGTGCTACACGAACTGATACAGTATAGTCTCCGTAAACTTCACAAATTTCATTGGGGCTTGCGTAACATTCTTCCCTTATTTATACCAAAATTTTAGAATATAGTGAATTTGTTCTTTATTTCCACTCATATTTAAGCAGTTGTAATTTTTTTACAACTGCCCCGAATTGCATTCCAACACTATATGGTATCACACAGTGTGATTAATAGCACAAGAGCAGTGGTTCCCAAACTTATTTTGTCTACCGCCCACTTTGAGAATAAATATTTTTTTAGCGCCCCCATTTTTTCTCCAAATTAAAAACCACTATAACTTCAAATTAATTATTGTGACCTATATATGTATATTAACGGAGAATTCTAAACGAAACTTTTACCATAACCAGCAACTTGAAACCTAAGCGCAGTAGGTATTATACAACGGCGCTTAGGTCTCAAGTTAACTCTTACGGGCTCCACCTTCCAATAAGAATGATTATTGAAACACAACTTTATATCTAGTATTAAAACAGAGAATATTTTATTAAAAATAAAACTAAAATAATCGATCCATATATAAAAACTAATATGAAGGATGAATCTGATGCTGTTTAATAAGTTTGTTAATATCAGGTTCCAATTTACTCAAGAACAGTCGCAAGTCGCCACGTTCGGTAACAAGCAAATGATTTCTATTTTTAGTAAGCAGTGTTGTCACAGCACTAAATCCACGTTCACACAAATATGACGATGGGAATGCTATCAAGAATCGTTGAACGATTGACCACAATCCAGGGTACAATTGCGAGATCGGTTTTTGTAGCCAAAATTCTTGGTAACCATTTTTGAACTTGATTTTTATTTCCTCGTTTGTTGTCAATTTTATAAGTTCTTCTTCCAGCTGAGGTGACATTGCTGTGTTGACATTTAAAAACGGATCCAACACCCACTCTGGTATTTCCAAGTTCAAAATGTCCTGGTATCGTTCGGTGAAGTCAATGTGATGGTTTTCCAAATGTTGGCAGTAAGCAAAAAATTCGTCGTTACTGCATGATACGAGTACTGATAAATTAGGAAAATTGTGAAACTCACGTCTGCCCAGATTCTTTTTGTGTAGAAGCAGTTTGGCTGCGAAAGCAACAACGACGTTTTTTGTTTTAATTAAATTTTGTTTATCGCCTTGCAGTTGGAGATCCATGTCGTTGAACAATTTATACAGGTCTGTCATGTAAGCTATATCATTCTTTGATGTTATGAGCTTGTCTTGAAATTCTGTATCTTTAGTTTCCAAGAACTCTATAACAGAGTTAAACAGGTTGTAGAATCGAGTCAGACAATTGCCTCTTGATAGCCAACGAACTTCAGTATGAAACAATAAACGATTGAAATCCTCGTCATTGGTAACACAAAGCTGATGAAATAATCTATCATTCAAAGAGCTGTTGCGGATTTTATTGACTGCTTTGATGACATATTGCAGTGATTGAAATAGTTTTTCACTTAAGTTTCTAGCAACTTAATGTTGTCTATGAATAACGCAATGTACACCAAGGACATTTGGAATTTTATTTTTTAAGTACGCTATGAAGCCTTTATGGCACCCTGTCATAGCCGGAGCGCCATCCGTAGCAACTGAAATAATATTTTTCAAAGGAATTTCTTTCTCATCGTAAAACTTTTCCAATGTATTGAATACGGTTTCGCCTTTTGTATCGGTCTCTAAATTTCTATCAAATAATAGTTCTTCACATATTTTCTCATCTTTAATAAAACTCACGTAAAACAACAACAATGCTTCATTAGTTGGTAAAGTGAACTCATCCAGCTGAATTGAAAATTTACTTGACCTCAGTTGATCGCACAATGATTCTTCAATGTTTTCAGCCATTTCATCAATTCGTCTTTGCACAGAATTATTACTCAAATGAATTTTTCGGATAATATCTGCGGCCGGTTTATGAAGCACAGTAGTTATTACTTCATTTATTGCTGGCAATACGGTATTAAATCTTCTCCGATGTTATGTGGTTTGCCTTTTTGAGCAAATAACAAAGAGATATTGTACGAAGCTCGAAGTCCGTCGTCATCTTGCTTAGAAGCCGCCGAAAATAGTTTTGCTACACTTCGCTGAGTATTATGCTTCTTCTCTAGGTCCTGAAAATAAGCTACATTCTTATCTCTCTTATCTGGATGCATTTTATTCAAATGATCTTGCAGTCTTGAAGGCTTCATTGTTTCATTCGAAAATGTTTTTAGACATAGAAGACACATAGGCAAGGATGGGTTTGTGGGATTTTCATTTCAGATTACATTGTTTATATAGGAATGCTTAAGCACAATTATTATATAGTATTCCAAAAATATGAATTCTTATTTTTCCCAGAAATACATTTGTATAAAAGGATCTTTCTCCTTTCCTTATTATCTTATTTTTCCCAGAATACATTTGTACAAAAAGGATCTTTATCCTTTTCGTATTATCTTATTTTTCCCAGAAATACATTTGTAAAAAAGGATCTTTCTCCTTTTCTTATTATCTTATTTTTCCCAGAAATACATTTGTAAAAAAAGGATCTTTATCCTTTTTTTTATTTTCCCCAGAAATACATTTGTAAGAAAGGATAAACATCCACACACATTTTCCACATCAAAGATTTAAGGAGTTCAAAAACGTGCGTTACATCAGCTACCTACCCGAATTCATTTAGCAAGTGATAAAATAAATTATACAAGTGCTCAAAGCATTCGCTACATCAGCTCGAACCTACCTACCCTACACCTTTGCGCAAATTATTACACTATGATAACAAATGCCCACATACATATTTGGCAATGGCACTAGAAATACGTTTGACAGTTAGTATTCTATAAATTCTATCCTGTCGAGATGCCCCGTTATGAAACGAAGCGACCAATTGACATGATTTTCATTTTTTCTATATTCAATAAAATAGGACAGATATATGAACTACGCGGAGAGAAATATAGAACCGAGTTTGAGCAATCTTTTAATTCATATTAGTTGATGTTGAGAGTCGAGAGCTCATGTAGTCGTTGTCTAAGAGGCCTCCTAGATAATGAAATTACAAATAACCCCCCTGGCCTCTACACAAGGCCCTCATTTTCTTTCTGGGTCTATTACCGCTGCTTTTTACAAGTATAAATTGCTGAGGTATACTCGCCGTGGCCAGGGTTCGTTACAATAAATTTGTAAATATTGGGGCTCTTCTGCGAATCGTGCTTTATTTCATTCAACTTACATTAATATATAATATATATTAATCTATGTTACAAAATTGTCTCCTGCGTTGTACTGTCGTCGCCCGAGGACGACGCTGTCAGGGTCACACTCGGCTACTTCTGCCGGCGCTCGCGTTGGCTTCGCTGACACTATCCTTTGGCGTACGTTGACGCTCCCGTGCTACGACGACCATGCTCGTCTATTTCTGCCGGCGCTCGTGTAGCCTTCAATAAGGGTGTCCTGGCGTACACGTTGACACTCCGATGTTACAACGATTGCGCCCGGCTACTTCTGCCAGCGCTCCTGTAAACTTCGATGACGATGTCCTGGCATATACGTTGACGCTCGCGTGCTACGACGACTACGCTCGGCTACTTCTGCCGGCGCTCGTGTAGGCTTCAATGACGCTGTCCTGATGTACACGTTGACACTCGCGTGCTACGACGACTACGTTCGGCTTCTTCTGCCGACGCTCGTGTAGGCTTCAATAACGCTGTACTGGTATACACGTTTACGCTCCTCTGCTACGCTCGAAGTGTCCTTTTTAACCACTTTTGTCGCGTAAAGATCCCGGGTCACGGAAGACTGCGTTAGCGACCGCGATGTTAAAGGTTGAGTTGGTCAGAGGATAAACTCACTACCAAGCTCACCCTTAACAGACGGCGTTCGCAAGGGTACCAAGACTAGCCATAGGATAAACTCACTGCATAGTCTGATGCCAAACGTGCGTACGCTGTCACAGTCCCGTGCTGACTCTCTGATCATCGGTCACCTAACTCCCCAGCAAGCCTGTGCTGCGTGCTAAAACATTTGCAACATGTTGCGTTGGGATGGCGTGTGTTGTTGGGACGGCGTATGTTGCTGGCAGTGGCGTGGTTTTACCGCTGCGTATGCATGCTTGTTGTTGCTTTATCTGCTTGTCTGATTTCTCCGTCTTCGTGGTATCCCGCTGTATTGCTTGCGTGGCGTGGTTTTACTGCTGCGTATGCATTGTTGTTGTCATTTCATCTGCATGTCTGGTTTCTCAATCTTCTTGTGTTTCTAGAAGTGGCGTGGTTTTTTCGTTGTGTTGTGAACAATAGGGTGTGCCTTTATGGGTTGTGTGGGTTAAATTCTGTATAGATATTTAGTTCTCACAATATATTAATAACTCCATCTGATCCGGAGCTTTCGATGGGTTTGATGGGACCGACGTATTGCTTACTGGCTAAACTTGGGTTGAGAGGTCCATAACAGCTGTAGATCCTGTGACTTCGTGTATATTTCCTACCTTACTTCTGAATACTTGAATTGAAGCAATTTTCTGGCAACTCTAACTAGGCGCTTTATATAAGCGCAGTTTGTGTGTCGGCTGACATTGCTGAACCGTTTAATGTTTTGTGTGGTATTTTAATGAAATTAGTTTTCTTGAATAAGAAGCTCTGAATAATAAAGGAAATGGTTTGAACCTCGGTCCATATATCATATCCATATTAGAATCAATTAAGATCTTCTGATTGACGCTTTCCACTTTAACTCAAAATATTAAAATTTGCCTATACGATTGAGTTTATATTTCACCTTTATCATTTTAGGATGATTTTATTGTAAGTTTCTCTGACATATAAATGAATAAATGAAATATTTAAGAACACCGTTTATTCAATTATAGCTGAGTTAACAACAGCGCCACAGTCGTTTCTTCTCTTCGCAACGTGGCGCCATTTGGAAATGCAAAGCGAAGTTTTGAGTACAGAGTGCAACTATTCGAACATGACCGTCGGAGCCGTGATGTAACTTCTCTATGCAACCAATCCGCCATTCAGTTTGGAAAGACAGACGTGAAGGAAATTTATATACCCCTCCTTCCATCGGCGGCAGAAATCATGATGGAGAATTTTAATTCTTTCCCATTTAGTTAGTAAGGATAGCGACGACAGTATGGGTGCTTCTTTGAGAAAGTTGCTGGAGAACTGTGCCCTGGAATAAGAACTGTGAAGTCTGAGGAATCTTGCGAGAGTGTCTTTAGTGGCCGTAAATTGAGAACGGTTTCTATACTGTAAATTTTTCAAAATTAAATTTGTGGTTTCTGCCTTCTTTTTTTTAAGTCGGATTTGAAGCTTTTTACGGATGATTGCCCTAAACCATCCATATCAGGAGGGCTTGGAGGGATAACTGCCAGGAGCGTACTTTTGTGGAATCTCAGGTGAAACTTGTTTGATAAAATCCACAAACTGTTTTTCTGTGGCTCATTGAGCTCCTGTAAATGGTTTGCCATTTTCGCACATGAGCTTTGACGGAAAACCACGTCATCCGACGAAGGGAGCAAATGCCTCGAAAAAAGCCTTTTTTGTCAGATTAGTACATATCTTGAGGTGTACTGCTTTTGTTGTAAAACAGACAAAGACATCAGCCTTCATCAGGAACGCCTTTCTCTGAAATGGTAATAGTGAAAGAGGGAGCAAAGTTGCAACGTTCCCATGGGAATGCTGTCACAATCTGCGTTCGCATCTTCGTCTAATGCATAGTGCAGATCTTGTATGAAAAAATTAATTTCTTTATTTTCGGCTTGAGTATTGGAATAGAAAACTCTTGATGGAATATTTGTTGTATGATGCGATGTGTGTCGTAATAGTACATGGACATACTTAAGATGAAAGGTGGCAAAGTGCGATCTCTCTGGTATAACTATGGGATGACGTTCGTTATATGTACTTGTATGTAGGTTACGCCTGAATTGACAAGCAGATCATTGGCACGAAATAGACTTTTCGTATCTATGAATGCAGTTAGTACTAAGATTGAGCTCCTTTTATTAATCGGCTTCACGCTTGAGTAGATGCGATAAAAGCGACCTTTGCTTTTTGTAAGTCTAGGTGCGTCATTGTACGCCTTGGGTATATACTTTGGTACTCCCTTAATTTTAATTTTGAGTCGCTCTATGAATTTAAGCATGTAAGCGATTACCCTGAGGGCTCGAGACAACGATGAAAATCGCTCAAGGATGTCAGTATGATACAATGTTGTGTGCACTTTCTGGGGCAATAATGTTGCGCATAGGCGATTGTGGCCAAGAATCGAGAGAGTCTGTTAACTAATGCGGGGCATTCCACCAGAGGGTGGTAGTAGCAAGGTGCCAAGGTTTGCACCCTCTGGTATCTAGCTCAACAGGATTATAAGCACTGGATAGGTGTCGCCACGTGGCTGATCCTACTAGGTCAAATATTTGAGAGGTTCGATTGGAAATATACGTGCATGTGGTAGTTTTTCCAACCAGGCTTATACAAACTCGGAATCAGACTAGAGATATAATTTATATTTTGCCATGTTTACTTCTGTTCTTCATGTTTAGAATTCTGACTTGGTATTTTCAGCCAATTCGTGGAGTGTTCGAATGGGTAAGTATGGGACACCGCCAAAGGTCACTGTTTTTAGCTTTTGCGTAGTGGACTATTGGGGGATTTTCGGAAAATAATTCACTGAAAATCTTTATCGTCTTTATATACGACTATTTGGACGTATGTATTTAAATATACGCTAGTTTCAAATAAGCAGCTTAAATCTGGTTGGAGCGTGGGTCCTGTAAAGAAGATATCATTTAAGGAATTCCCCGAGCTAGTGGAAATCATTAGAATTTGCCGTTGATGATTTTTTCCCATGGACTTACTTCCTCCTTCTGATATAAATGGAGGTATACTTCCAACACACCATCATATTCTGGTTTGAGCTCACCTTTCTTTTTTTCTAATTCCCAAAATTTTCTTATTTGTGAATTAGGGTACTCGTTTGAGATTTCCTCAACTTAAGATGTCATTGTGGTAACTGGTTCCATAACTAGTCCACTTAGGATCCAACCGAAAATAGTATGGCACCAAATACTACATATATAGAGTTTTTGAAACTTTCTCAACACCTTCGAGTATTATATGAGATATGAGATCGCTGCCTAATGGAAGATCTATTTGATTGGGGGTGTTGCAGTTGGGATCTGCTAAGACGACTGCTGTGGGTAGTAGTACCATAGTTTGAATTTTTAATGTCTTTGAGCATCATGGTGCTTCTTGGCAATTTTGTGGATTTGGCACTTCGGGATTTGTTGTTGCAAATAAACCCGTGGCCCTTTTGATACTAGTGCTGTTTGGTGTTGTGCTGGAAAAATTATTTACATATATGAAGCATCGAATAGTGTCGTTTATGGCAATACACGCAGTTAAATTTCATTACGCACTCTTTAAGTGTGTGGGAATGTGACAAATAGTTTGTACAAAGTCTTTTTGTTTTTGCGAAATTGTTGCGGTCGATAATCAATTTTTTAAATCTCTCGCAAGTTTGAACTTAATAACTGCTGTACATAGTTTGCAAGACCTTGGATTTCGTACTGGGTAGTGAGAAATATTTTCATTTTTTGTCACGTGGGCCATTTTTTTCATGATGAGAGTGATTCCTCCCACAACAATAACGACTTTTCTGTTAATGCTGTTGTGTATATAAAATATTGTATTCACCAATAGAAAGTCCCAGTTGCCTGTGGAAAGTTTTTTCCGATGAAACCGTCAAACCGTGTATATACATACGTATGTTAAATAGCTAAGTATCTATTAAATGTATATACTATACATATACAATTAAATTGGTGCATATTAGTCCATATATAACTCTATATTTGGGTTTCTTTACCTTTTCTCTCCATGTTTTCACTATATACATATATACATACATCTTTTTGTTTTTTCCTTTACTTTTGTTTACCTGCTTGAGTCAATACTGCTTATTGCTTGATCAAGCATAAGAGGTATCGTCGGATATTTGTGCAAGTAAAGTACTTCCAGTTGCTATAGAGCAGTGTAGAGGCCTCTTAGACAACGACTACATGAGCTCTCGACTCTCAACAACAACTTGTGAACATCAACTAATATGAATTAAAAGAGTGTCTCAAACTCAGTTCTATATTTCTCTCCGCGTAGTTCATATATCTGTCCCATTTTATTGAATATAGAAAAAATGGAAATCATGTCAATCGGTCGCTCCGTTTCATAACGGGGCATCTCGACAGGATAGAATTTATAGAATACTAACCGTCAAACGTATTTCTATTGCCATTGCCAAATCTGTAAGTGGGCATTTGTTATCATAATATAATCATTTGCGCAAAGGTGTAGGGTAGGTAGGTTCGAGCTGATGTAGCGAATGCTTTGAGCACTTGTATAATTTATTTTATCACTTGCTAAATGAATTCGGGTAAGTAGCTGATGTAACGCACGTTTTTGAACTCCTTAAATCTTTTATGTGGAAAATAAAAAAAGGATTTTTATCCTTTCTTACAAATGTATTTCTGGGGAAAATAAAAAAAAGGATAAAGATCCTTTTTTTACAAATGTATTTCTGGGAAAAATAAGATAATAAGAAAAGGAGAAAGATCCTTTTTTACAAATGTATTTCTGGGAAAAGTAAGATAATACGAAAAGGATAAAGATCCTTTTTTTAAAAATGTATTCTGGGAAAAATAAGATAATAAGGAAAGGAGAAAGATCCTTTTTTACAAATGTATTTCTTGGAAAAATAAGAATTCATATTTTTGGAATACTATACAAAAATTGTGCTTGCATTCCTATATAAACAATGTAATCTTTATTTTATATTCATAGTGTAAACACAATGGCTACGACAGACTGCAAACTACATCTGTCAAATATTAAAATACACACATTCTTATGGTCAGTGTTATTTTGACAGCTGCACAACTACACGACTGCAGGCCGACAGTTGTCGTTCTCGCTAACTTCAATTTGCTCCTATTTTTGCCAACGACAGTAGGACGACAGTAGAGTTGACAGTAGAATGGAAGATAGAAAGAGGAGGTAGAGTGGTGATGCCACTAATATGTAAAATGTAAAATTATTCACAGCTCTAACAAACTTGATGTTATTTTACAAATAAAAGCATAAAATAGCTCTATTATAGCTCTATTATATCATTTGTAATAGCAATTGATAATTTAAAGCAAAAATATTTACCTATTTACTTATTTTTTGCATAAAAAATTTCACTTTGAGCAAAATATTAAAATTTCATTGAAGTGAAAGGTATTAGTATGGCCACAACGAAATTGTGTACATGCAAAATGGACAACTGCGTTGTTTTGTGTACATGCCGGCCATTGTGTTGTTGTTGCTTCTCAAAATGTACATGTAGTAAGATGAACAACGACGTTTTCAGTTCACTGTCGTGCCGCTGCAGTCTGTCGTAGCCATTGTGTTTACACTATCATTTGTGCTTTTGCGCGCAATAGATGAGCATTACTTACGCCTGCTTTACACTACTCGCGAAGTTAAACGTATTTCTCAAAGCAAAACAATGTCGGAAGTAAAAAAGAAGAGACGGGAATACTGTGCGGAATACATTAAATTCGGATTCATTGAAAATCCCACAAATCCATCCTCGCCTTTGTGTCTTCTATGTCTAAAAACATTTTCGAATGAAGCAATGAAGCCTTCAAGACTGCAAGATCATTTGAATAAAATGCATCCAGATAAGAGAGATAAGAATGTAGCTTATTTTCAAGACCTAGAGAAGAAGCATAATACTCAGCCAAGTGTAGCAAAACTATTTTCGGCGGCTGCTAAGCACGATGACGACGGACTTCGAGCTTCGTACAATATCTCTTTGTTAATTGCTCAAAAAGGCAAACCACATAACATCGGAGAAGAGTTAATATTGCCAGCAATAAATGAAGTAATAACTACTGTGCTTCATAAACCGGCCGCAGATATTATCCGAAAAATTCCTTTGAGTAATAATTCTGTGCAAAGACGAAATGATGAAATGGCTGAAAACATTGAAGAGTCATTGTACGATCACCTGAGGTCAAGTAAATTTTCAATTCAGCTGGATGAGTTCACTTTACCAACTAATGAAGCATTGTTGTTGTTTTACGTGAGTTTTATTAAAGATGAGAAAATATGTGAAGAACTATTATTTGATAGAAATTTAGAAACCTATACAAAAGGCGAAACCATATTCAATATATTGGAAAAGTTTTGCGATGAGAAAGAAATTTCCTTGAAAAATATTATTTCAGTTGCTACGGATGGCGCTGCGGCTATGACAGGGTGCCATAAAGGCTTCATAGCGTACTTAAAAAATAAAATTCCAAATGTCCTTGGTGTACATTGCGTTATTCATAGACAACATTAAGTTGCTAGAAACTTAAGTGAAAAACTATTTCAATCACTGCAATATGTCATCAAAGCAGTCAATAAAATTCGCAACAGCTCTTTGAATGATAGATTATTTCATCAGCTTTGTGTTACTAATGACGAGGATTTCAATCGTTTATTGTTTCATACTGAAGTTCGTTAGCTATCAAGAGGCAATTGTCTGACTCGATTCTACAACCTGTTTGACTCTGTTATAGAGTTCTTGGAAACTAAAGATACAGAATTTCGAGACAAGCTCATAACATCAAAGAATGATATAGCTTACATGACAGACCTGTATAAATTGTTCAACGACATGGATCTCCAACTGCAAGGCGATAAACAAAATTTAATTAAAACAAAAAACGTCGTTGTTGCTTTCGCAGCCAAACTGCTTCTACACAAAAAGAATCTGGGCAGACGTGAGTTTCACAATTTTCCAAATTTATCAGTACTCGTATCATGCAGTAACGACGAATTTTTTGCTTACTGCCAACATTTGGAAAACCATCACACTGACTTCACCGAACGATACCAGGACATTTTGAACTTGGAAATACCAGACTGGGTGTTGGATCCGTTTTCAAATGTCAACACAGCAATGTCACCTCAGCTGGAAGAAGAACTTATAAAATTGACAACAAACGAGGAAATAACATATCAAGTTCAAAAATGGTTACCAAGAATTTTGGCTACAAAAACCGATCTCGCAATTGTACCCTGGATTGTGGTCAATCGTTCAACGATTCTTGATAGCATTCCCATCGTCATATTTGTGTGAACGTGGATTTAGTGCTGTGACAACACTGCTTACTAAAAATAGAAATCATTTGCTTGTTACCGAACGTGGCGACTTGCGACTGTTCTTGAGTAAATTGGAGCCTGATATTAACAAACTTATTAAAGAGCATCAGATTCATCCTTCATATTAGTTTTTATATATGGATCGATTATTTTAGTTTTATTTTTAATAAAATATTCTCTGTTTTAATACTATAAAGTTGTGTTTCAATAATCATTCTTATTGGCAGGTGGAGCCCGTAAGAGTTAACTTGAGACCTAAGCGCCGTTGTATGTTACGTACTGCGCTTAGGTTTCAAGTTGCTGGTTTTAGTAAAAGTTTCGTTTAGAATTTTCCGTTAATATACATATATAGGTCACAATAATTAATTTGAAGATATAGTGGTTTTTAAATAGGTGAAAAAATGGGGGCGCTAAAAAAATATTTATTCTCAAAGTGGGCGGTAGACAAAATAAGTTTGGGAAGCACTGCTATAGAGTGTAATAGTTTTGTTCACCTAACGGTTGCACGTATCACTTAAATCTATTCGAGATAGATATAGATATATAAATGATGAGGATGACGAGAACAGTTGAAATCTGGTTGTCTGTCCGACCGTCCGTCCGTCCGTTAAAAGCTGTAACTTGAGTAAAAATTGAGATATCTTTATGAAACTTGGTATGCAGGTTTCTTAGTGTGAAGAAAAGTTCAAGTTCGTAGATGGGCGTAATCGGATCACTGCCACGCCCACAAGCCGCCATTATGCGAAAACTTATAAAGTGCTATAACTAAGCAGTAGTACTGTTAAAAACTACTAATAGCGCGATAAAACAATAACTAAATACGCCAGAGACGCAAAACTTTGCCTCCTGAATTATATGACAAAGCTTTAAGGGGAACAGGGTACAAATTGGACGAAGGGCGTGACGCCGCCTACTTTTTGGTGAAATCCCATGTCTCGGAAACCAACTGACCGATTTCGACAAAATTTTGTAAGGGTATTTTTGTTATATTTCTATGACACGTTGTAAAAATGAGCGAAATCGGACAATAACCACACCTACTTCCCTTATAGCACAATTTTAAATTCCACTTGATTATTTTACTTTCCAGTACACAAACCAAGAAGCAATTATTATAACGGGCTTTCCACGAATAATGTCTTTAGTTTATGCCAACTTACGATCAAAAATTTTTCAAATCCAACAGAAACTGTTCAAGCCCCTAGGTACTGAATATTTGTATCCCTGTACCTATAGTTGACTTTTGATTGAAAATGTCGGTCAATGTGTGAGATATATAATTGAAATTCAGGGATAGTACTCTTCTGACAATGGTATGTCTGTATGTTAACATTTGCTTGAATCAGGTCTATACTTCTCTGATCCCACATATAACTAATATAAAGATTTTCGAACTTCCAAGTGCAACAAAATGGAAAAATATTATTTGGGGGGAAAATTAATGGACTCCCTGATCGATGATGAACTGCTGCGCGCAGAAGATAAAAAAAACGTCCGCCAATATTGTGGTGATCGTGATGTGTTGTGTGCTATATTTCGGTGCTTAACTCAGTTAGCTAAACACAACTCAATTATAACAAAAAAACATTCGTGAATGACTTATATTTGCTGTCAACATATCAACAATACTTCAATGCGAAAAATCCTCTTTATTGCTTCAAAAATTAACCATAAAATTTTTAAATTGAATGACAGTTGTTGCCACTGGTGCGCTTTTCCTGACCGCTAGTATATTGTGCCTTCAAGTAAGGAATTAACAAAATGCGAAAAAAATTTTAAAAAACTTTTCAAACAAAAATTTATTATTATTTTATAGTAAATTTCATTAAAACTAATGTAATACTTAAGAGAATATTATTTAAAGAAGAACAAGTCAATGTTCTTTAACTTCGTTTCTGCATACCAAACCCCCTTATGTGCTTAAGATTATGTGTAACAAGTTTCATCACAATATCTCAAGTTTTACTCAATCAATATCTCCATTATTACTCAAGCTACTTAACTTAAGAGCTAAGTTAAGTTGTGCAAAAAAAGGCATTGGTTATTGTACTATGTTAAATCGCTCAGCTTGTATCTACAAAAAGGGAATTCCTCTAAATTTGTGTTATTAACATATTTCGCAAAAATTAAATTTGAAAAGTAAAATGGTATCCCAGACAATTTTGATACGTGCTAAATGAAACATAATCGGTTAAAAAATTAAAAATTAATTTAAATCAAAACCGCATAAAATGGAAATAAATATGTTTCATATAAAAGGAAACCATGAATTGTTACAATTTAAGAACGAGGTCTCATTTCACGTTTTCGTATGTAGGTCATCTAAAATTTATTTTACTTAGCATAAATAATTTTTGGCTTCAATTTTGTTAAAACATGATTAATATATATTTTCTATCGTTTTTTTAACCTCACTCAGCCACTCAAAATTTAAATCATCTCGTCATCCTGCTCATTTATATAGTGACGTATTCTGCCATACACACACGGTTTACAAAATTTGTTTACAGTATTTTGATCTTAATGCTGTAAGTGCTCTGAGTGCGGTTATGGCAAAACTGCTTTGTTTGCAGTTTTGGTTTATATTTCAACAGAAATAATTTAGATTCATTCCTGCGGATGATAAAATGTAAATTTAGTCTTAAGTCACCATCTAACAAATAAAGACGCACTCAAATTTTAAAAAATTTTGGGTTTTGGTTGAGTTGGCATGGGGCCATAAATACTTAAGTGGCGCAGTCGGTCGTGGTAACTTAAATGTTATCAGAAACAAAAAACACGCTTATAGATGCCCACGCAACGGTTAATATCGTGTTAAGTTCTAACAGAATCTTCGACAATAGTGCGACACCGTATAACGCAAAGTCATACATTAAGAAATCAGCAATTAAAAACTTCAACAAAGTAAAACAAATTGAGAATAAAACAAATAAAACTAAGAAATCAAAAATTAAGATCTTCAAAATAAATAAAAATAAGAAATCAACAATTAAGAATTTCAACCAAGTAAAATAAATTAAGAAACAACATATAACAACAACAAATAAAGCAAAATGACAGACCCTGAAGCAGCACCGACGTCTCTCTCAGACAGCAACATGAGCTAGGTCGCATACCAGATTGCTAGTGTTGAGTAGTTCGAAGGAGACCCAAACACGTTGTACACCTTTATTAGCCGAATCGACTACATATTGGGTCTTTATGTTAACGGAGACGCACGCCAACAGCAGATCCTGTTCGGACATATCGAGCGCGGTATCAGTGGAGATGTTATGCGCTGCATTTGAGTTAATGGCATGAGAACTTGAACAGACCTCAGACAACAGCTAATACTCAACTACAAGCCCTAGACCCCACACCACATCCTTCTGGAGGAATTTCGCAGGACCCCATACAAAGGCAATGTACGAGCATTTTTGGAGGAAGCAGAGAACCGCAGGCAAATACTAAACAGTAAGCGTGAATTAGAACAAAACTTTGAAGAAAAAACATTATACCTTAGATTAATCAAATCAAGCATAGAATCTCTAATAGATAAGTTGCCGCCGCACATTTATTTAAAAATCAGCAATCATAACATACCAGATTTGCGAACACTTACAGGAAAAGGGCATTTATGAACAGCCTAATTATTCAAATACAAATTTTCAGAAACAAAACTCTTCTGATAAGCCGAAAAAATTTCAAAACCATAACACCAATTATTCACCAATATCATACCTTACTTGGCGAATGTCACCATTTTATCAACAATCATATCAACACCCAACACCCAACAATCCTAAACCAAATTTCCAACCTCATCCAAATTATAATCCTCAAACAAGCCTACAACCACCAAACACACCTCGAACTAACACAATCAACAATCGACAAGCTACATTTGACCAGAACCGTTTTGGGCATCAGTTCCAATATCAAAATCAACATCCATCATATTCAAATTCTGTTGTACCCAATCAACCTACTAAGCGAGTGAGACCATCCAATAGCGATCAGAGTAGGATGAGTATTGAAGAGTTAAGACATCAGGAGGAAGCTGCTGATCAGCCACAAATATACTATTACACACTTTACTATCCGACTTATGACTATTCGAGTTATTATCCGGAACACCATGACCAAACAGACAACAGCAACCAGAATTTACCACAATTCCAACAGACCGATACAAACCAGTACGATTTTGACATCAATACATAAAAGGAAAAGAAAATCATGTGGCGGACGCTTTGCCTCGACTAAAATTGGAGGAGACATACATATTTTAGTGAACAGACCCAGCACAGTGCAGAAGAAGGCTACGGTGACTTGATTTTTATAACAGAAAAACCAATTAACGTATTCAACAAACAAGTAATATTTTCTAAATGCTCACCAAACATCAGAACTACAAAATATTTCAAAAAACACATACATAACTGTAATCTTTTATGACACTATGACCGAAGAAAAAGCTAAAAAATATTTGATCAACTACATATTTTTGTGGCAAGAGTAGCGCGTTGTATATTGAAAGCGACGCAGATTTCGAAATCATTCAAACCGCACACAGGGAGATCATAAACAATAATTATACAAAAATTCTTCGCAGCCTGATTTTGTTGAAAAACGTACTTACTTAAGCAGAATTAAAGGAACTGGTTCTGACTACTCATGAAAAACTTCTAAACCCCGGAACTCAGAAAACCACTAAATTTTTCGGTGAAACTTACTATATCCCTAACAACCAATTACTTATCCAAAACATTATAAATGAATGCCACATTTGCAATTTGGCAAAGACAGAACACCGTAACACAAACATGCCAATGAAACTACACCTAAACCAGAACATTGCCGCGATAAATTCATGATAGATATTGATTTATCCGAAGGCAAACATTATTTGAGCTGCATGGACATTTATTCGAAGTTCGCTACGTTGGAGCGGATAAGGACGAAGGACTGGATGGAATGTAAAAATGCACTTATGCGCATATTTAACCAACTGGGCAAGCCTAGACTATTGAAGGCAGACAGCGATGTCTTGAGAGTGAGGAGGTTGATTTACAGCTCAACACGACAAAGACAGGGATAGCGGACATAGAAGGACTACATAAAACAATTATTGAAAAGATCCGCATAATTAATACATCTGACAATGCCGAAGCCAAGTTGATCAAGATGGAAACAATTCTTTACATATACAATCACAAAACCAAACATGACACCACTGGACACCCAATACTTGACACTAAGGAAAACCAAGAATATCGCAAGATCGAGGAGATAGTTGCACTTATGAATCGGGAACGCGTATTGATAGCTGCGGTCCAAGAAACCAAACTAAACAGCCGCTCAGATCTTCTGAGTTATACATGTTTCAACGTAATACGTAAAGATCGCGAGCGAGATAATGGTGGTGGCCTAGCCTTCATATTGCACAACACCGTGCAGTATCGTCTAATCGATGAAGACATCGACCGCAGGGATACTACTCTAGAATGTCAGGGTATAGCCATCCGGTCCAGCAATGTCGAGCTCGAAATACTTAATATATACATCCCCTCAGTTACATGTTGCCCTACAGGATATCACCCGAATATAGGCGCGCTACTTCGTGGTGAAAACCGTTTGGTACTAGGCGACTTTAACGCTCACCACGACCTGTGGCGTTCCTGTCTGTCAAATGATCGTAGGGAGATGGAGCTGGCGGAACAGATTGACGATTCGACATTCTGCACAATGAATGACGAAGCCCCCACCAGAGTTATGGGCACCTGTAATAGCTCGCCCAATATTACCATTGCTAGTGGTGGTCTGATAAAAAACATAACCTGGTGAACTATGCTAACTCTCGCATCAGACCATCTGCCCATAATTATCTCGATCGAGAAACCTCCCGATTGCATTTCTGTGGACAACCGTACCTTCATTAACTTTAATAAAGCTAACTGGGTCGGTTTCACAGAATTTACTGAGAGCACGCTCTACCCATTCCTACGGACGTATGCGTTGGCGAACGTCAATTCCGCAAGGTGATCGCAGCAACTACCGCTCGCTTCATCCCGGCTGGAAGAATAGCGGAAATCCGTCCGAATTTTCCAGCCAAAACAGCCGTTTTAGCTAATGAGCGCGACACCTTACGCCATGCCGATCCCGGGGATTCTCGAATAAGGGATCTCAATTTGGAGATTCGGCGTATGGTAAATCTAAATAAGTGGACGAAATAGATAGAGCACCTGAAGTCCTGCAACCTCTCCTCCGGTGTGAGTAAGCTTTGGGCTACTGGTGAAGACCGAGGAAGAGGTTCTGAGTGTCATTAACACAGCAAAATCTTCAAAATCCATAGGCCCTTATGGAATTAATTTGCTAATGCTAAAGCATCTAGGCTCGACGGGAGTAAGTTATCTCAATAAGGTCCTCAACCTGTCGCTGACCACTCTTCAAATACCCGATGTGTGAAAAGTCAGAAGAGTAGTCCCACTACTGAAACCTGGGAAACCCGCCAACAAAGGGGAATCTTATCGTCCGATAACTCTCCTCTCCCCAGTAGTGAAGACACTTTAGGCCTTGTTACCCCCGAACTTCACTCACCATCTGAGCCTAGCCAGCCACCAGCATGAATTCCGAAAAGTGCACAGCACCACCACAGCACTTAGCCTATTAAACGCTCGGATAGTTCGTGGCCTAAACCAGAAACCACCCTGTGAGAGAACGATCCTCGTAGCGTTGGACTTGTCAAAAGCATTTGACACAGTCAACCACACAACTAATTAAACAGAGGGTTCCGCAGGGTGGTGTCCTCTCCCCGCTACTGTTTATCTTCTACATCTCAAAACTCCCGCCGCCACCAGAGGGGGTTTCCATATCCTCGTATGCAGATGATTGCACGATATTGACGTCAGGCAATGGAATCGATGACATGTGTGCGAAAGTAAACAGCTACCTCTGCGACCTTTCTCGTTTCCTCACTACACGGGACCTCACACTTTCCCTCACCACATCCATAGCGACCATTTTTTCGAACTGGACGAAGGAGTATAGACTTTAACTTAATATTGAAGTCGATGGCGTGAAAACTTCGACTGTCAATAACCCTAAGATTTTAGGTGTAACCTTCGTTAGTCTATGCTCCTTCACACCCCACACGACCGCGAATATCGCCAAGGTACTGAGCCGCAACAAAATCCTCAAGTCACTAGCCGGCAGCACATGGGGAAAAGACAAAGAAACGTTGTTGGCAACATACAAGGCAATCGGCCGGCCGGTCCTCAACTACGCAACACCTATATGGTCGCCTGGATGCAGTGATACGCAAATGAGGAAACTCCAGACCACGACGGGATGCCTTTTGATATCTCCAATCGAACACCTACACAGTGAGACGCTTATGCTCCCAGTTAAGGAGCATAATGAACTCCTCTCCAAGCAGTTCCTGCTGGGATGTTTTCGTAGAAATCATCCTTGCAGCCATCTGCTTGGAGCGGAACCGTCGACGACGTCGTACAGTACGCCGACCTGACTTCGGACGCAACTGACTTTCGACAGCTACTGACCGCCATTCACAGTGGAGCCATTAACACCTTCACAGACTCCCTTCCCGTGAATTGCGTTCTTGGAGTCAAACCACCACCCATCGCAGACGAAGAGCTCGAGTTGCCGCGAGAAACGCGAGTGACCCTAGCGCAGCTTCGTTCTGAATATTGTAGCAGGTTAAACTCCTACTTATCCGGAATAGACCCAGACATAACCAATGTATATCCTGCATGCAACGACTCTCCGCATGACACTGACCACCTCATTGCATGCCCTACCAACCCCACTCATCTAACACCCTTTTCCCTTTGGTCCGACCCCGTCGAAACAGCACGTTTCCTGCGCCTCCCGTTAGATGACGTCGATGACAACACAGATAACCCTTACCGTCCTAACGGGGATTGATAACCGTTAAAACAAAAACAACAACAAAAAAGAAAATAAGATAAACCAAATTAACATTGACAGGCAAAAATATGAAGTTGACACCAGATACAGAAAGGGGCCCCTACAGAAACGCAAATTAGAAAATCTAAAACCAAACAAAATTGTAGAACAAACAGACGATGATCATTACAAGATCACTAGCAGAAACAGAGTCACCCATTATTACAAAACACAATTTAAACAAGTAAGGAAAGGCTAAGTTCGGGTGTCACCGAACATTTTATACTCTCGCATGATAAAGTGATAATCGAGATTTCATTATACGTCATTTACATATTTTTCAAATACCGTATTATTGTAAAGTTTTATTCCGCTATCATCATTGGTTCCTAATGTACTATGTATATGTATATCATACAGAGAAGGCATCAGATGGAATTCAAAATAGCGTTATATTGTAAGAAGGCGTGTTTGTGAAGCGATTTCACCTATATTTCGTACACGTCATCAGGGTGTTAAGAAAATATTAAATATCGAATTTCATTGAAATCGGCGAAGTAGTTCCTGAGATATGGTTTTTGTTCCATAAGTGGGCGAGGCCACGCCCATTTTCAATTTTTAAAAAAAGCCTGGGTGCAGCTTCCTTCTGCAATTTCTTCCGTAAAATTTAGTGTTTCTGACGTTTTTTGTTAGTCCGTTAACGCACTTTTAGTGATTTTCAACATAACCTTTGTATGGGAGGTGGGCGTGGTTATTATCCGATTTCTTCCATTTTTAAACTGTATATGGAAATGCCTGAAGAAAACGACCCTGTAGAGTTTGGTTGACATAGCTATAGTACTTTCCGAGATTCGTACAAAAAACTTAGTAGGGGGCGGGGCCACGCCCACTTTTCCAAAGAAATTACGTCCAAATATGCCCCTCCCTAATGCGATCCTTCGTGCCAAATTTCACTTTAATATCTTTATTTATGGCTTAGTTATGACACTTTATAGGTTTTCGGTTTCCGCCATTTTGTGGGCGTGGCAGTAGGCCGAATTTTTGCCCATCTTCGAATTTAACCTTCTTATGGAGCCCAGAAATACGTGCACCAAGTTTCATCATGATATCTCAATTTTTAACTCAAGTTACAGCTTGCACGGACGGGCGGACGGACAGTCGGACAGACAGACGGACGGACGGACGGACGGACGGACGGACGGACGGACGGACAGACGGACGGACGGACAGACAGACATCCGGATTTCGACTCTACTCGTCACCCTGATCACTTTGGTATATATAACCCTATATCTGACTCTTTTAGTTTTAGGACTTACAAACAACCGTTATGTGAACACAACTATAATACTCTCCTTAGCAACATTGTTGCGAGAGTATAAAAACGTAAGAAAATTATCAGATCCCAACTCCACAGGTATTTGGTGTACAGTAGCATTGCTGCTCATTTTGACTGGCACAGACTACACACAACAAATCTAATTAAATGACATTACCACCGGCTACGGATATCTCCTGTTTTTCGGACAAACCAATCCAGATATCATTATCCTTTGAACACCATTGTTTAACAATCAACTTGACAAAAATAAACCAGGTAACAGATTACTTCAAAGAAAAGCTGCGTGGCGGTTACCAGGCACCACAAATCAAATTTTTATACAATAAACTGAGAAGATTGAATGGGCAAAAATCAAACAGCTACGAAAATCAGAAATCAGCATAAGTCACCGTTATTCGTTTTTCTGCTTTCTGCTTTGCTGTAGCTTTCGATCGTATACATAAGTTGCCGCAGCAGCTATCGACAATTTTCGACAGTCGTCAGCAGTCACAGTCGAGAAAAGTAATGCATTCGACTTTTTGCTACTTTTGATTTTTTTGGCTGTTGCTTTCGATCAGCAGCGTAAGTCGAAAAAAGCAAGAAGCGTCCGATTCGTGGAAGTCGACCGTTGCGACCGTTTTTGGTTAGTTACGACTTTAAAGAAATGTTTGGCAATTACTTATCGGACGCTTCTTGCTTTTTTCGACTTACGCTGCTGATCAAAAGCAACAGCGACAAAAATCAAAAGTAGCAAAAAGTCGAATGCATTACTTTTCGCGACTGTGACTGCTGACGACTGTCGAAAATTGTCGATAGCTGCTGCGGCAACTTATGTATACGATCGAAAGCTACAGCAAAGCAGAAAGCAGAAAAACGAATAACGGCGACTTATGCTGATTTATGATTTTCGTAGCTGTTTGACCGCTCGGGTTTGGGGCCGCGACGAGGCGCGTGGTTAGAAGTGCTGTAACTTATTTTCTACTGGTCGAATCTCTATGAAAATTTGAGAAAATGTTCTCAAGAAGTTGTTCTTTAAGATAAAGCAATAAAAAATTTCGATTTTTTTAAATTAAAAAAGGTATATAACCCCTTAATCCCATTATATACACCGATAATGGAAGGGCAGTGACGTATTCTGCCATCCACACACGGCTTACAAAATTTGTTTACAGTATTTTGATCTTAATGCTCTAAGTGCTCTGAGTGCGGCTATGGCAAAACTGCTTTGTTTGCAGTTTTGGTTTATATTTCAACAGAAATTCATTCATTCTTGCGGATGATAAAATGTAAATTTAGTCTTATGTCACCATCTAACAAATAAAGACGCACTAAAATTTTAAACAATTTTGAGTTTTTTTTTATTTTTATGGCACAGGGCCATAAATACGTAAGTATTTATACACTCGGGGCCACGCAAAGCTTACCACTATACTTTATTAAATTTTTTCTTCAATTTTTTTTTTGTAAGTTGTTCGTAAGCAGAAGTAAACTAAATTATATTATATGGTTATAATTAAGGTTTTTAATTTCTTACGTAATAATAATGAGGAGGATGGAGTCATGTGTAGAAGTTCACGGAAGTGAGGAAAGTTCTCTGATCGCCATTCACTTGGGAGTGGCCAGAAACGATTCTTTTACACATGGCTGAAGCAGCTCACATCTTCCGGTCTTTGACCAAGTATCCTCTGGGTAGCCTAAGAACATCCGTTCGAAGGCGAGCTAAAGTGAGAAGGCAAAACATCCCCCACATAGGGTTGTGCGCTGGGTTTGGGACCCGCCGCGTCAAAAACCCCCCCAATGAAAAGGGGGGAATGAACAACAAGCCTCCGATGAGAGACCCCCCTTTTGATGACGACCATGGCAAATGAAATAAGGACTACGAATTAAGGGCATGCACCTGGAATGTCCGGGCCCTTAATTGGGAAGGTGCCACTGCCCAGCTGGTTGATGTGCTCGCGAAAATAAAGGCTGACATCACCGCCGTCCAAGAAATACGATGAACGGGACAAGGACACAGACGAGTAGGTCCTTGTGAAATTTACTACAGTGGCCATATAAAGGAGCGTAAGTTTGGTGTTGGATTCGTGGTGGGAGAGAGACTCCGTCGCCGAGTACTATCATTCACTCCGGTGAATAAACATCTAGCCACAATCCGCATCAAAGCGATGTTCTTCAACATATCGCTGATTTGCGCCCACGCCCCGACGGAAGAGAAGGTCGATGTGACCAAAGATGTCTTCCATGAGCGCTTGGAACGCGCTTATGAGAGCTGCCCCCGCCACGATGTCAAAATCGTGCTTGGCGACTTTAACGCCAGGGTGGGCAAAGAAGGTATATTTAGCAATACGGTCGGTAAATTCAGCCTCCACGACGAAACATCCCCAAATCGGTTGAGGCTGATCGACTTCGCCGGGGCCCAAAATATGGTTATCTGTGGTACTAGATTCCAGCACAAGAAGATACATGAAGCTACCTGGCTGTCTCCGGATCGAAAAGCCACCAACCAGACCGATCATGTTGTGATAGACGGAAGACACGTCTCCAGTGTTCTATACGTGCGTACGCTCCGAGGTCCTGACGTCGACTCGGACCACTATACTGTTGCAGCAAAGACTCGCACCTGCCTCTGTGCAGCAAAAAACGCACGTCAACAAACACAAGGAATGTTCAACGTCGAGAAGCTGCAATCACAATTTACTACTCGGCTTGCACCGCTGCTCTCTGAAAGCACTCGTCAACAACTCGCTATAAGGGAACTGTGGGACGGCATTTCAAACTGCTTACGTACAGCTGCAACCGAAACCATTGGTTTTCGGAAACTGCAAAAGAACAGATGGTACGACGAGGAGTGCCGTGTCGCAGCGGAGAGAAAACAGACTGCCTACCTCGCAACGTTGCGATCGACCACAACAAGTGCGGGATGGGATAAATACCGAGAGTTGAAGAGGGAAGCGAGACGCATTTGCAGACAGAAAAAGAAAAAGGCCGAAATGTGTGAGTACGAAAAGCTTGATAAGCTGGCCGACAGGGGTAATGCTCGAAAATTCTACGAACAAATGCGGCGGTTTACAGAAGGTTTCAAAACCGGAGCATACACTTGTAGAACTCCCAAAGGTTATCTAGACACCGATGCCCAGAGCATACTTAAATTATGGAGGAAACACTTCTCCAGCCTGCTGAATGGCAAGGAAAGTACAACACCAGGAGGAGGCGAACCCGATTCCCCAATCGATGACGATGGAGCAGACGTTCCATTGCCCGACCATGAAGAAGTTCGAATAGCAATTACCCGCCTGGAGAACAACGAAGCGTCGGGGTCCGATGGATTACCGGCCGAGATATTCAAACACGGCGGCGAAGAACAAATAAGGAGCATGCATCAGCTTCTTTGTAAAATAAGAATATTTGGAATTTAAGTTTGCTCTGCCCAATCCATAAAAAAGGAGGCCCCACAATCTGCGCCAACTAACGTGGGATAAGCGTCCTCAACATCGCATATAAGGTTCTATCGAGCGTATTGTGTGAAAGATTAAGGCACACCGTCAACAAACTGATTGGACCTTATCAGTGTGGCCTTAGACCTGGCAAATCAACAACCGACCAGATATTCACCATGCGCCAAATCCTGGAAAATACCCATGAAAGGAGAATCGACACACACCACCTCTTCGTCGATTTCAAAGCTGCTTTCGACAGCACGAAAAGGCGCTGCCTTTATGTCGCGATGTTTGAATTTGGTATCCCCGCAAAACTAATACGGCTGTGTAAACTGACGTTGAGAAACACAAAAAGCTCCGTCAGGATCGGGAAGGACCTCTCCGCGCCGTTCGATACCAAACGAGGTTTTAGACAAGGCGACTCTCTATCGTGCGTCTTCTTCAACCTGCTTCCGGAGAAAATAGTTCGAGCTGAAGAACTAAACAGACAAGGTACCATCTTCTATGAGAGTGTACAGCTACTGGCGTATGCCGATGATATTGATATCTCAGGCTGGACAAGGAAGTACAGAAAATGGGTGTGGCTGTGAACGAGTGCAAGACGAAATATCTCCTGTCATCAAACAAACAGTAGTCGCACTCTCGACTTGGCTCTCACGTCACTGTTGACAGTCATAACTTTGAAGTTGTAGATAATTTCGTTTATTTAGGAACTAGTATTAAAACCATCAACAACGTCAGCCTGGAAATCCAACACAGGTGCTACTTCGAACTGAGTGGGCAATTGAAAAGTGAAGTCCTCTCTCGCAGAACAAAAGCCAAACTCTATAAGCCGTTCATAATTCCCGTCCTTCTATATGGTGCAGAGGCTTGGACGATGACAGCAACTGATGAGTCGACGTTACGAGTTTTCCAGAGAAAAATTCTGCGAAAGATTTATGGTCCTTTGCGCGTTGGCCACGGCGAATATCGCATTCGAGGGAACGAAAAACTGTACGAGATATACGATGACATTGACATAGTTCGGCGAATTAAAAGACAGCGGCTACGATGGCTAGGTCTTGTTGTCCGGATGGACGAAAACACTCCAGTTCTGAAAGTATTCGACGCAGTACCCACCGGGGGAAGCAGAGGAAGAGGAAGACCTCCACTTCGTTGGAAGGACCAAGTGGAGAAGGACCTGGCTTCGCTTGGAATATCCAATTGGCGCCACGTAGCGAAAAGAAGAAACGACTGGCGCGCTGTTGTTTACTCGACTATAATCGCGTAAGCGGTGTCTACGCCAATTAAGAAGAAGAATAATGAGTAAACACAAACCAGCTTTTCTGTGCTTATACAAAAGCGGCCGATTTTATTATTTTTAAAATAATACCGCGACTAAACTTTGTGTTTCAATTAAGCAAAAATAACATAAAACATTAATTTCAATTACACTATAATTAAATTAAATTAAAAAAATATATATATAATTTTTCCATCGCATATCAGCCTCTTACATTTCGAGCTCATTTTGAAAAGCTCACCAACTTTCAAATGATTTGATCTAAAGGTGTGTTTTGTTTTTAATTTTTAAAACTTTTGATAAATAACATGTTAACTTATTTTTAATTAAAAAACTTCTATGCCGCAAAAAGTATCGCTATAAATTGTTGTCAAATATGCACAGCGCTTGAAAATTTTGAGTGGTTAGCTTTTTGCGGTTACGAGTGTATGTATATACTAGCTTTGCCGCGCGATGTTATCCGCGGTTTATTAGGTAAAATAATTTAGTGATTAAACACATTTTCATAAGCAAGATAATTTAAATTTGAGCATCGGAAAAATCAATTACAAAATTTGATGACTGATTTGATTGACGGTAAATAACATTGCGAGACTTATGCTTCATTTAGTCACCGACATGCCGTCTTTACGTAGTGCCAACACAGTTGTTGTTCTCTCCTGTTGATTACATTTGAGCAATGTTGCCATTGTTCAATTTGTACAAATTGTTTTCAAAACTTTTAGCTTATGTTGCCATTGTTCAATTTGTACCAATGGTTCTCAAAACTTTTAGCTTAGCTGTTATAATTTTTATCAATGCAAAACATCAAAACTTAATTCTAATTATTAAATATGTTGTACTTATTTATAAACAATTGTATTCGACTGTAACTTTAAGTTGGTTTAAGAATATTTCAAATACATATATTCAAGTTATTTTTTTAATTACTACAAAATATCGAGACTGGCAACCCTGTTTAAGAGAGCAAAATTGTTCAAAAAATCGATTTTTTTATTGTTTCGTTAAATTCTCCGCGTTTTTGAAGTCGGTTGACAAGATTTCTCGAGAACTACTCAACCGATCTTCATGATTTGAGATACAATCCTTAAAGCTTCGGGCGAAGGATTTTTTCGGTTACATCTATTTGTAAAAGTGTGTGCCAAAATCCAATTTCCAGTTCTAATTTAAGTTTTTGTTTTAAACACGTATTTTTCACTTTAGATGATGCTGTATGGAGTTATCCTGCCAACGCGGGCGCATCTTTTTTCCAAGGGATCACTGGAAATGGTGTCGTAATGGTCGAGTTTAAAGTATTTTTTTCCAAAAACTCAAAATTTCTTTGATAGTAGTTGTGTTTGTTACAATAAAAATTCTAATAAAATATTTCATTTTTATTTGAGAAAATAATTGTTGAAAAAAGATGTTTTTTACCAGAGGAAACCAATGTAACCCTTTAATAGAGTTCATTCGTTTATACGAAAAAAAATCCAATCTACTAAATATTCAAGTTACGGGAGGTAGAAGCGGTGGTGAGTTTTGAAACAGCAACAATGCTCAAATGATAACAACAACATCTACGTTGTCACTATTGAAGGATGGCACGTGTGTATGCTAATAAAAATAGTTCTTGCTCTCGACCTTGAGTTTGCTTGTAATTTGCATGGTGATGAATGAATTTGCACCGATCTATGTAGCACCGATCTTTAACTCTCGGAACATTGTATTTGTGAAGTGTGTTGCCTTAACTTCAGATTTGAATTCGATCGAGGATCTGTGTGGAATTTTTCAGAAAAAATTTACGCATTTTTCGAGCAATATGACAGCTTTAAGCCATTAAAACTTGCAGTCTTTTTTTGTGAGTGGGGGGTCAAACCACGTCAAGTGGTCCATGAAAATTTCGAAAAGTCTCAGATTTGGTAAATTAGCAGTTCATTAGGAATGGGACCAGACGCATACCCTGTGGTATAAATATTTCGTCAAAATTCTGTTTTTTGTTAAAGTTATTGATAGTTGAAATTTAGAGCACAATAAAATTGTAAAATTATTTTCTCATAAACTGCTGGAGATAAATCGATGAAATTTTGTGAAGTCAAAGAAAAATGTACGTGCTATATTAGAAATATTTTTCCATGGTCCTTTTGTTTAAATAATAATATTTTATATAATTTTTTGTTAAACAATTGAAATTGAAAGTATGTGACACAACGCGGAAAATATTCACCTTTAATAATCTATAAAAAAAATTTTGTTCATTCATACCATTCCAAAGATATTGCATTTTTTGTCCTCCTAACTCTCTTAAAACGTATGGCTTACTACATTCAGACAACAAATTTGTTTGCAATACCTTCAGTTTTTTCGAATGGCGCTTGTGGAGTTCGTACGCAATACATTTGTATAAAGTTTTGACAATCCTCGGCGTTTATTCTTGCCTTAAGTGCGGTAATAAAATTGTTCATTTATTCAAGAACTTATCATTTCCTTCCTTGTTTTGCGCCAAATATGAATGACCACGTTCTAAGTTTATACATGCTTATATGCAGGGGCAGATTCTGAGTAGAATTTTAGGGGAAGAACTGTATAATTTTGTACTTGATTTGAAAAATCTAAATCTAATCTTCTAACTTTATTTTTGATACATATTTCAACATTTATCACACAGGCAATGCCGTAGTTTATGTTGAGGAGCCATTCAACTTTTCTGAAACATCGTTGTTCTGAGCCAAGTTTTGATTCGGCACAAAAAAGAAAATAAGCGTTCAGCGCTGGCATTTGTGGCTGGTAAGAGTATGAATCGTCGGATATACATATGTATATCCTTATCGCAAGTCTGAGGGTTCCTAAGGCAGAAACCACTTGCGTTCTCGTAATCATTTGCATCTTCCATATCCAAAGCGCTACTTCTGCTTTGAGCTTCGATTTTTGCAGTTCATTGTTTTTTGGCAAAATTTTCTCAAAATTTCTAACTAGGCATTCATTTAGTACAGTTATATCTTCTTCTTCTAAGTTTAGGTTAAATTTTGGTAACAGCTGACTCAAATTGAAACTTTGAAGAACTCCTTTGGACAACCGCGTTTTTAAATCTTGCATGTAGTAAATCTGTAGAAGTCTTCCCAGCTTTGAGATGGGTGACTGTTTCGATGACTCTGACAACCATTCTGGTTTTTTCACTTCCACATCAACAATTCAGCAATCTGTGTAGCATTTGAAAAAACTGCATGAAAGTGAAGATCAGCCCGTATTCTTCGTATGTTCAGTGTTGCAACCAATGTTGTTATGACGTTTGATGATTTCGAAAATTCGATTTATTCTTTCTGCAAAATCACACAAAGTGGCTGCAACACTTAATCATCTTCGTAGTTTTAGTCGGCTAGGCTGCAATTATTATCAATATAGTGTTAATAGTTCTATCACCAATACCATAATTAGTATTTATTTTGAAATGCTTACAATGTCAACTGATGTTGTCGTGGTACAACTTCCAATTGGCTGCGATGATTTGTAGAACTCGATTGACCCTTCGTTTTGAGTCTCTTGAGGACTTCCACGTAAAACTTGGCGTTGACGGTTTGTCCAGGAGGAACAAATTCATGGTGGACGATGCCTTTTATGTTAAGAAAGACAATGAGCATATGGTTCACTTTGGATTTACTCATTTATCAGCGACCTCTTCCCGGCCCTCCGAAAAGGTCTAGTGCCACTGAAACACACCACTTCTTGCTAAAGCAACATCTGTGTAAGCCTGATTGATCATACGTCTTTGTCGCATATTTACAGAGCTTCACAAAGACTCCAATCGCGTACCTCTGCTCTAACGAACGGTGTATTTTCAACTTGCATCACTCGCAGAAACATGTCGCTCGAAAATGTTTGACCTGGCTCTCCTGGTGCTCGGAGACAACTGACCAGTCGCTCGTTCATTAGTGAGGAACGCCATCTACCAAATCCAGTCGGTGCATGCACGCTCCGAAGTACAGCCGCGGTGGAAGAAAATCAGTTCAATTACATTCGGACAAACCCTGTAGACACTGGGGTCCATATATTTGGTATCTAGGGGCTTTAACAGTTTTTGTTGGATTTGAGCAATTTAAGGTCAGAAAGGGGAATACAATAAATGGATTATACAACCAAAGTTTTGACCCGTTAAATTAATTAATTCTTGATCTTGCATCATTTTCGCAGTGTGAAGTAAGAATAAGAGAAGAGTGTACCAAGTGTGGTTGCTCAATTTTTATACCGGCTTCTTTAAGCCTCTTTCATAGCATTTTTAAGCAACGTTACATGGGCAGAGGCGGAAATATCATTCGATTTCATCCATTTCCACACTTGTCCTAAGCGAATTTGGCTATGTTAAGTGTAGTGGTCTAGAAGATATGTACATTAAACATATGGTGGAGACACGTTCACTTTTTAAAAATTTTCAGCTCACAGGTGCTCACCTTGTTACTGCAATCCTCTGTGTCAAGTTTTAACTTTGTATCTTATTTTAGTGCTTAGTTATGCCACTTTGAATGGTAATCACCCGTATTTCACTTATTCCCGTCATCCTGATCATTTATGTATACATAGTCCTATGTCTATTTCGATTAGTTTTAGGTGATAGGTACAACCGTTGTGTGAACAAAACTATTATACTCTGTAGCAACAATTTGCAGGACTATACACATTATAATGTTATGTTGCCATTGCATGCCATATATTTTACATTCACATCCTATAGTTTAAAAATAATCGAAATTGGACTGCAATCACGCCCACTTCCAACATAACACAATAATGATTTTCTTTTACTTTACATCATATAAATCCAAACCATAACAATTCAAGTCCTCGTATACGGAAATTAAAGATTTCAGCTTCATATTCAGCCTTTCTGCCGCAAATAACAGACAATCTTCTCGCTGTCTTAATAAAATTAAGTTGACATTTATGGTATTCAGAGTTTACTTTTAAAGTTAATAGGTGGCAACTTTAACAAGATAACACATTCAAACTGTGAGCAACCCTTCTAACAGCTGATTCGAACTGTCAAAAATTGTGTAGCTACAAAAATATTTACATGTAAGCAATGCCTCGCAGAAGTGGAAAAGAAAAATTACTAAACGGACTGTGCTTAAAAAACATGTTGGTATTGCTGCTCCAAGATTCAAGTAGGCGCACATTTCTATATTCATATAACTTTTATAATTTTGCGCATTGATTTAAGCAGTGAAGATGAGGACTGCGATATTCTAACGGACTTTAATGTTAGTGCAGCAAAAATTTATGTCCTCAAGAAGATACAGCCACGTAAATGTGCCAAAATCTAAAAATTGGATTGACACAATCCTTCCCAACTTCGATAACAATCGTATGCGGCAAATGTTACGACTGGAATCTCCGGAATTTCAACATATTTTAAGCTTAATCAAAGAAGATACTGCTTTTAAAAATAAAAATTCGGTTCCTCAAATGCCAGTGGAATTGCAATTAAAGATCGCACTTTTCCGTTTTGGTTCTAGTGGGGATAGTGCATCCATCAGAAAGGTTGCAACCTTGTTTGGAGTTGGAGATGGAGGAACTGTGTTCAGGCCGCATTATTTCTGCCATCGTAAATTTGAAATCTAAGTTTTTGTGTTGGCCAACTAGGGAAGAAAGACGCAAACTTGTAGCCAATACAATGCACTAGCTGCCAGGGTGCATTGGCTATGTCGATGGCACTGAAATACGTTTGTCGGAATCTCCAATTAAGGATCATGAATTCTATTTTTCCAGGAAAAAACAGTATTCCATGAAAATGCAAATAGTGCGCGACTATTCTTTGAGAATTCGACAAGCAATAATTGGATATAGGGGCAGTGTACATGATGCTAAAATTTTTGCAGAATCAGCTATTGGACGAGCACCTGGAAATTATTTTTGTGAAAGGCAATGGATAGCCGGTGATTCTGCGTATCCCTTAAATAGAAATATAATTACACCTTTTCGGCAAAATAGCAACGAACTGTCGCAATATAAAAGGGATAGGTTCAACAAATACTTTTCTAAATATCGAGTACGAGTGGAAAATTGTTTCGGCAAAATAAAAGAAAGATTTAGCAGCTTAAAAGAGCTTTGGTTTCGATTGTCCAAAGAAAATAATTACAAGAGCTGTTGCAGGTGGATTTTAGCCTGCAGCATTTTGCATAATATATTGCAAGACTTTAACAATGACGACGATAATAGCTGTGATGGGAAAGAAATCGATTATCCTCCAGAAATTTATGAACAACACGAATTACGAATTGCATTGGCTGAATTTGTTAATAATAGGAGCTCCCAATAAAAGTTTCTGAGTGATTTTTTTTTAATTTTTAGAACTAAATGTGTTTTTTTAACCAAATACTATTTAGTTGTAAAGACAATTATTTTAATATTTAAAGGAAGAGTTCCAATGTAATTAATAAATAGACTAGTAATTTATGTTTATACCATATTCGTAGTGCTTTCTTGGTGTATCCTCGGAATGGGTTAAAAATTATAAAGTACAGAAAATAAAAACCGCCAAAGAATATGTAGCAGTGTTTCCGACGACGTGTTTTTCTTTACGCTTGATTTGCAAAACAGGTTTTTATCAACACAGGCTTTAGTTATTTAAATAGAATTAGTTTCGTATAGAAATCTAAACTTTACAAATCTTCATCGAAATCTTCAACTTTTTAGTCGACATTTTTAGCCTTTGGTATGCAGTTCAATAGCCTATTAAATTTTATTGAAATAAAAGATGTTTAATATTTTTCTAAAAAAAAAAATGCTTAGCACCGCGAGATTTTTATTGCATTATTTTCATTTTTTCGATATCAATTCTTTCTTTCATTTCCAGTTCTTTCATAGCTATTCTCTCCCTCATTTGAATTTCCATAACTTGAATTTTCCTGTCAGCTTTTTTTTCTACCAACTCTTTTTCAAATTTTTCTTCATCGAGAACGTCTGATAGGGTTGTACCCGAATATATAACCTTTCGGACAACCTTTGACGTAGAAGGGGTGACCAGAGGCTCGGGTAATGCCACGATTTCCTCGACGGTTATATCAGAGGACGTGGTAACTTCTGGTGAACCAGTACATGCAATGTCCTCGGTATCCAATACAAGGCAGTTTGAAGTGAGCTCCCTATAGCCAAAAATGTCTTCTAAGTCATCGTACCGGGGACACGTTCTTACGATCGCGTCTAAAAAAGAAGTGTATTTGTAGGATATATACATTTAAAAATTTATGATGTGTAGAACCTACTTTTGGTAGTGTCACAATTATCCATGGTGCCACCTCCCGTTGCATTTTGCCAGAACTTGGCCTTAGTGTACTGCAATCTTAAGTTTTTTACCTTGCAACGCACCAGAGTCCAATGCAAGTCGCTGCCAGTTTAGTTCAAAAATCTTTTATAATAATCTTGGGCCGTTGGTTTCTCTAGTGGCCTGTTGTCTCTCAAAAAGTTGATTAAACTTTCATTTTCGTTGTCGGTCCACTTTCTGTAGGAAGCCTTTCGAACACGCTTATGTACAACCTGCAATAGAACAATTATAGGCAGAATATTTTCATATTTATATTTAAAAATATTGCGAATTGCGTTTACCTTCTGTATTTGTGTGTTGCTTTCCATTTTTTCCAAACGCGAATAGTCAGCTGATCAAAGTTGCCAGTTTAGCAGGAAACAAAAACACGAAGTAAAGTAGAGTAATTTTGCCTAAGACTGTTATTTCGAACTTGTATAGGAAACAACAACAAACAAAGTTACCACGTTGTAAAATGTTTTGAAGTTAGCAGATGGCAAAATTAACACATCAGATAATAAAGAACTGTGAAACCCTAATTATTTTTTGATAGCATTGTGTTCAGATGGTAAAATCGTTTCAGGACGTACACTCGGCCCCAAAATAATATGACCTAATGAAAATAAAGGAACATATTGTTTTAGAAATACTCTATTAAGGTGGCCATTATTTACCTCAGCCTACTTATAAATACAAACATTGATTTTAGTTGCTTTGAAGCCAACTATATATTGTAGAAATATTTTCGCAAGTGCACGTTAGTTTCATTTTGGAAATTTCAGTTTTTAAAATCAGTTTTTTAAACCATCATTATTATTTTGCAATCACCTTCATTAATGATGGGTTTGAGTAAATTTGTTATTCAATTAATATTATTACATATTATAATTAATGCTTTACTTTTAAGTCCATTTAATTTTTTTTTCTAATGGCGATAAAACTGTTGACTCTTTAGTCACACAGTTCCATTCATTTTCGGTGCACTGAAAAAAGTTATAAACATAAATGTGAAGCTTTGAAGAAGGTTATAAAACTAAACGTTTACATTTAAGATTTAGAAAAGTATAAAATGAGGACTTCCATGCAGTAGATCTGGGGTCTCATTCAGTCTTTTTTGATCGTCGAATTACAAAGCCCTTTTCTTTTTAAATAACTGTACGTTCATACAAATATTAAGAAATTAAAGAAGAAGTAATTATAGTTTATTAAATTGATAAAAAAGACCAAACATAGTTATATGGTAAGTAATGCTTTTCATCGCATTTTGTGAAGTAATGGAACTCTTATAAGATTTTCAAAGTTCTCCCATAACATTATAGCCGAGTTAACAACAGCGCGCCAGTCATTTCTTCTTTTCGCTACGTGGCGCCAATTGGAGATTTCAAGCGAAGACAGGTCCTTCTCTACCTGGTCCTTCCAACGGAGTGATAGTTTTCTTCTTCATCTGCTTCCCCCAGTGGGTACTGCATCCAATGCTTTCAAAGCTGGAGAGTTTTCGTCCATCCGGACAACATGACCTAGCCAGCGTAGCTGCTGTCTTTTAATTCTCTGAACTATGTCAATGTCGTCGTATATCTCGTACAGCTCGTCGTTCCGTCGAATGCGATATTCGCCGTTACCAACGCGGAAAGACCCATAAATCTTTGGTAGAACCTTTCTCTCGAAAACTCGCAACGTCGACTCATCAGTTGTTGTCATCGTCCATGAGTGGCTTATAGAGCTTGATTTTTGTTCGTCGAGAGACGATGTTACTTCTCAATTGCCTACTTAGTCCGAAGTAGCAAGCAAGGGGTATTCTGCGTTGGACTTCGAGGCTGACATTGTTGTTGGTGTTAATAGGGGTTCCAATATAAACGAAAATATCTACAACTTCGAAGTTATGACTGACAATAGTGACGTTAACCTGTCAGGCGATTGAGGTGAAAGTTTCAACGCGCCCGACGGTCCAATTCTGACAGGCTGGCTCATCGTACCTTAGGCACGAATTTGGTTGTGTGGCTAGGGAATACAAGGAGAGTTTAGTGAAAGTTATGGAAGAAGGTTGAGGGTGTTTTGTTGGTATGAGCTTGGGAGCAGGTCTATAGGATCTGCAGGGTCGTAGGAGTGAGGATATCACCTCTCTTCGCGTCGGTGACATTCTATTATCGTCCTGGAGTGTGCGGGGATCTGTTATGAGCGTTCTTTCCCAGCTAATGCGGGGTATATGGTCGGAAAGGCAGTATGATTTCAAGAAAGGACGCAGTATAGAGAATGCAGGGTTTCATGTTCAGAATGTCGTAAGGGAGATTAACAGAAATGAAAGTATGTCCTTGACATATTTGTTGACTTCAAGGAGCATGTGACTACCAATGGTGGGATCGAATGGTACAACGACTAGAGAAGCTTGGCTGTCCGCAAATTACTCTTTGTCGGAGTTACTTTTTGAAGAGAAAGGCCTCTCTAGTCGGCATAAATGGGAATGTGGAGATTGAAGTGATTTATGGCTGCCCTCAGGGATCCATCTGTGGTCCATAAATTTGAAACCTCTCAAATTGAAGACTCTCTGCTTGGGCAGCTCGAGCCACTCTGTTAATGTTGTGCGTATGGGGACGATGTTCTCCTTCTGGTCGAAGATCGCTCGCGATCTGAGTTAGAGCGGACGGGAGGACATTTATTTAAGATTGTAAGTTCTTGGGGTTTAAATGTTGGTGTGGAGATATCAATGTAAAAAACGCTGAAGGGCAGATTGTCACCGGTCCGGGTAGACGGCGTCAGCATCAAGAATGTGACGCAAGTCATATACCTGGGGTTGACCAAGAGTGAAAAAATGTGCTTTGTTCACACGTAATGAAGGTAAAGGAGCGACTGCAGGCAACAACGCATTTTGAGGAGTGATACGGTCCTCGGACGTCGTTCTGTTCGCACCATAAATTGTGGCTTGTTTCTGGCCTGTGCCGATGCATGGTGGGAAGCAGCCACGACGGTCGTGAAGTCCCAAAAACTCCTCTCAATTCAGCGTTGTATAAGGTTTTCCTGTATGTCGCACCATTTCACCGGATGCTATGCAGGTTTTAATAGGTGCACCCAGCGCTGTATAAGGTTTTCCTGTATGTCGCACCGTTTCATGGGATCCTAAGCAGGTTTTGCTAGGTGCACCCCTTTTTGACCTGATTGTCATACACCGTGCTATTGCATTCAGGTAAAGAAAGAATTGAGTGTGTCATTGCTACGGAATGACTGAATTTCCCGATGCACCTGGATATAAGGGATCTGGGGATTAGCTGTATTGATGAACCATTGGAAGATAGTGGTGTGATCTCCACTAGTCGGAATACCGAATAGTTAGGGTCGTTTGCGCGTAAGTTGTTTAAGCGGCGAAGGCCTTTAACTAAAAATTAGGGTAAGCTATGAGTAGTGTGTGTATGGAGTCCAACCCCTGACCACCAGTTCAGAGCTGTTACGGTCTGACTGGAGACTTAATTCTGGTACCACGGGGAGCAGGAGCCTTTGTATTTCGCTCCAACCTGCTCATGCGGACTGGCCCCTCGGGAAGTTTCATGGCGGTTGTGGTTAAAACACAAATACGGAAAGAACCGACACATTGTCAGTTGAATCTGGAGCTGTATTGCAACCGGGTGCCGGACACAAAAGCACGGCAGAGGTTTAAGATGGGCCTAGAACCCTATCAAAGTGGTTAGTGTGTCCATTTAAAACTGTCAATTAGTACTGAAAATGCCTAACATTCTCAGGGCGCTGATCAACGCCAATGTCGTCAGCAGGTACCCACGTTACACACACCGGACGTTGTCAACAGTGTCGTAGGAGACTAGTCGCTGGTGCGGCGACTGTTCGTTTAATGGCAGGAGATAATTCGTCTTTCCAGCGTTCACTGCTAGGCCCATTTTTTTTCGCTTCTTTACCCATTCTGGGGAAAGCTGAACTAACAGCGTAGTTTTTGAGGCCAATGATATCGATGACATCGACGTATGCCAGCCATTGTACACTCTTATTGAAGATAGTACCTTCCCTATTTAGTTCTGCAGATCGAATAATTTTCTCCAGCAGCAGATTGAAGAAGTCAAACGATAGGGAGTCGCCTTGTCTGAAACCTCGTTTGGTGTCAAACGGATCGAAGAGGTCCTTCCCGGTCCTGACGGAGCTTTTGGTGATGCTCATCCTCAGTTTACAGAGCCGTATTATTTTTGCGGGGATACCAAATTCAGACATCGGGGCATAAATGCAGCTCCTTTTCGTGCTGTGAAAAGCAGTTTTTAAATCGACGAACAGGTGGTGTTTGTCGATTTTCTTTTCACGGGTATTTTCCAAGACTTAGCGTATAGTGAATATCTTATCAGTTGTTGATTTGTTGATGGTGGGTTTCATTCAATCTTTCTATGATAATATGCGCGATAAAAACTTAAATGCGCTTTTGAGGAGATTTATCCATGGTAGTTGGCGCAGATTGTGGGATCTCCCTTTTTGTGGATTGCGCAGAGCACACTTAAATCCCAATCGTTGGGCATGCTTTTCTTCGCCGCCATGTTTGAATAGCTCGGCCGGCAGTCGGGCAATGGAATGTCTGCTCAATCGTCTTCGTTTAGGGGATCCGGTTCGCCTTTTCCTGGCGTTATGCTTTCACTGCCATGCAGCAGGCTAAAGAAGTGTTCTCACCATAAATTTAGGCATCAGTCACTGGATCACTTCTTAGGTTCTACAAGATTATACTCCGGTAATGAAATCTTTGGTTAGTTGCCGCAACTTTTCTTAGAATTTTAGAGGGAGCTTGTCATGCTCTTCGTACTTCTGTAAATGCATCTCGCTTCCCTCTTCAACTCTAGGTATCTATCCTATACCGGACACTTTGTGGTCGTTCATAACTTTGGGAGGTGGGCAGTTTTTCTCTTCACTGCGACACGGCACTCCTCGTCGTACCAGCTGTTCTTTTGAATTTTCCGAGAACCAATGGCTTCAGTTACAGCTGCACGTAAGGAACTTGAAATACCGTCCCACAGCTCCATTATACCAAGTTGTTGACGAGTGCTCTCAAATTCCGTCTGTTTGTTGACGTGCGTTTCTTACTGCACAGGGGCGTGTGCGTATCTTTGCTGCAACAAGATAGTGGTCCGAGTCGATGTTAAAACCTCGAAACGCACGCACGACTAAAACACTGAAGACGTGTCCTTCGTCTATCACAACATGATCGATATGGTTGTTGGCTTTCCAATCGGGAGACAGCTAGGTAGCTCGGTGAATTTTTTTATGCTGGAATCTAATACTACAGATAACCATATTTCGTGCCCCGGCGAAGTCGATCAGCTTCAACGCATTCGGGGATGTTTCCTCGTGGAGCCTGAATTTACCGACTGTTGTGCCAAAGACACCTTCCTTACCCACCCTGGCGTTAAAGTCGCCAAGTACAATCTTGACATCGTACCGGGGGAGGCTCTCACAAGGCGTCTGGAGCGCGCTCATAGAAGGCATCAGTGATCACATCGTCCATCGCACTTATTGGACGGCGGTGATCTCAGCCTTTACTCTCACGAGAACCTCTACGAGCTGGGCAGCGGCACCTTTTCAATTAAGGGACCGGACATTTCATGCATGTACTTAAATCTTTATCCTTAATGCTTTTGCCATGGTCGTCATCAAAATGTGGTGTCTCTTCCCAAGCTGGTAATTTTCATTGGTAGTGTCTTTTACGTGGCGAGTCCCAAACAATCCCTATGCGGGATTACTTTAGCTCGCCTTTAAGCGGATTTTATGCGGCTACCCAGAAGATACTTGGTCTAAGACCAGAAGTCGTGAGCTGCTTGTGTGAACTTCTACACCAAACTCCATGAATTTCCTTTGCATGCCGTATATTTTACAAGTATATTCATTTGGTATTGTTTGAGAATAATCGAAATCGGACTGCAACAGAATGAAATTTCGGTTACAACAGAACTTAGCACTTCTTTATTTGTTCTATTTGCGTTTTTTATTCAATTCATTATGTATTTTCTTTTAAGTGATTTAAATTGCAAAAAATTACAAGAATACTCATAATAACATGGTCGCTGCCTTCATACTATTAAATTTAAATCGTTCAATAAATATTTATATGCGCAAAATGTGACCTGATTAAACGAAATAACTTGTTTAGTTTAGGAATCACTAGATATGGCTTCGAGAATTATAGCAATATTTTCTATCCATATGGTTTCAACTATCCATTTAAAACTACATTCTCGCTCCGAACTTTTAAATATGATTGTTGGGTCACCCTAATGACAGTGACCCGTGCTACGGATAAAAGTAATACATTGTTATTATAAATCTCTTTTATCTCATTGCTTGTTAATAACTCAATATACATATACATATTGTACTCATAATTTTCTTTACTTATGTCAATGCTCAAATCTTCTAAAGAGTAATTATGTATATACATACATATGAACAACTTTGAAAATAAATCACTCGCTAATAAACCGAGAACAAGAGCACACTGCACTTTAATTTGTTTTGTACCCCGTATATTTTAATAATAAAATAAGGCAAGAAAAACGCTTCTTGCTCCAATATTGCGCCCAACGTGGGACAGTGTAAAATAAGTTTACTTTCTCGTTCAAACTGTGAAAAACTCTAATTGTGATTATTATACAATAGTTGCATCAATTGCAGTAAAAAATGTACATATGCACTTCCAACAAATAGTTAAGTGCAGTAATCAGAATGTAAATTACATTCGCTGTTGTTGGTTGGTCCCTGGACTGATTTCAGTTTATTTGCACATAACTGGTTTGCAATAGGATGAGTTGTCTGGTGAAATTTTAAGAATTTGTGTTGCTGAAATAACCGCTCATTGGAAAGCGTACGTACATATAAAATCAAATTACTTTATCATCATACATACGTTTACCCGTTCACATGCATGCATAATTCGCTACATCACCGTTTGGAACATTTTGGTTAACGGAGTTGACTTCGCTGCGTTGTTGGCTGATCATCGCATACTCAGCATACTTAAACTGCACTGCTCAGCTGAACGTTCGTAGCTGGCACTTGAAAGCGTCGCGCACTTGGCCGTTGCATCATTACCGCTATTCTGTCAGCGCACCTATTCCGAGAGCGCTGCTGCTAGTTATATGCTTTCTGTATTGAAGATTTGGAACCATCAGACACAGGTAGCGCTGATTTAGAGGATAGCTATGTCACAGCCAAACTTTGCATTCAAGCACAACTTGGGGACGAAGGAAACGTTACAATTAATTACCCTGAGACAACAGCTCCAACACCTGTTTCCACGCCATCGTTCTTGCCAAGGTTGTCGTTGCCTACTTTCAGCGGGAATTACGCAGAATCCAAAAACTTCATTGTATCTTTTACTCAACTTGCGCTCGGGAACCTAGGCTATCAAATATACTATGAGCGTCAAAAGTGAGTCAACACCTATGGAAATTTTGGTTTTCGTATAATTACAATCTCAATCTCAATACAAACATAAAGGTTTATTCAATACTAAAAGAACAAGAGCAAAAAAACAACAACAAATGAACGGTGTGATTTTCTAAACACAGTTAAACCAAAACATGTCATATTTTACGTGTCAAAAGTGAGTCAACACTTCTGTTTAAAATTAAAATAAAAGAATAAATGTATATTTTTATGCAATTTAGTATTTGGTTTGGCCTCCCTTAACCTTAATTACTTCTTCTAGTCTTCGTGGCATCGACTCTATCAGCTTTTTTGTGTACTCCACTGGTATTCTTCTCCACTCCTCCAGCAATACAGCCTTAAGGGACTCTTTACTCGAGATTTTTTTTATTTTTTCGTATTTTCCGGTCCAGATAGTCCCATATATGCTCAATTGGGTTTAGGTCTGGGCATTGAGGGGGATGGTCCAGCCGTTTTGATGTTCATTCTTTCGCCAAGCGTGAGGTATGCTTGGGGTCATTGTCTTGTTGGAAGATCCAATAAGTAGACAAGTCCAATTTTGCAACGCTTGGAGCAACATTGCTTTTTAATACCTCTAAGTAACCTCGCGCATTCATTATAGATTCAATAAAAGCAAGTTCACCAACTCCGGAAGCTGCAAAACATCCCCAGACCATTACCGAGCCTCCACCATGTTTTACCGTAGTTTGTAGATTTCGTTCATTGTATTCTGCATTCTTTTTTCGCCAGACTTTCCTGTGCTTTTCTGAACCAAAAATCTCAAATTTACTTTCGTCAGTAAAAAGGACGGTGCTCCAGAAAGAAAAATCTGTGTTTTTGTATTTTTGGGCATCACTTAATCATTTCGCTTTGTTAACTTTTGAAATAAATGGCTTCTTTCGCGGTCGGCGACCATGAAACCCATTTTTATGCAAAATTCTTCTGATTGTGCTGGCACTTACGGTTTTTTCCGATTCCGTTGTGATGTCTTTCGCAATCTCTACTGCACTACTACCAGGTTTCTGTTTAATTGTATAGATTATTTGCCTTACTTCCCTTTCACTCAGCCGTTTTGGTCGGCCTGATCGGTTAAAATTTTCTAATTGCTTATGGTTTTCAAATTTATCCACGATTTTTTTTATAGATAGACACATAAGTTTGAAGAATATATATTTTTTTGTTTAAATTATTACAAATAGTTTTGTTTAGTATTGTATATATTATATGGGTGAAAATAGGCTTCCGGGGGAACTTAGTACCCAAAAAATATCGGTAACGCACCTATACTGCAACCTCTTTATTATTTTTAAGTCCTTTAATTTAAATCTCTGTGCCGAAAAATCAACTATTTCGATCAGGTGATCTCAGCTGTTGACGACCATATGATTCTTTTGTTACTTGTATATTTCTACAATGAGTCATACGCACAGAAGACTCCGACGGACAAGTTGCTGTACATTTACTCACGTCGAAATCAAGGGTCGCACCAGTAAAAAAGCAATTTCTTCCACAACTCCAACTTTGCGGTGCCCACCTTCTCGCTTGCCTGTATGCTAAGATAAAGAAAATATTCACAACTGTTCGCATAACTACTTTCTTTTGGACTGACTCGCAACTAGTTCTACATTGGGTAAAACAACAAAAGGGTATCTGACATACAGGAATTGACCGCAGGTGGACAATGGTGGTATGTGCCTTCCAAAGAGAATCCAGCTGACCTAGTATCTCGAGGCTGCCCTGCTGCTGAGCTCAAATCTTCGATTTGGTTTTCTGGTCCTAATTTTTTGCGAGAAAACGCGATGAAATGGCCAAGGCACATAGGCAATATTGAGCTTGACATGGATATTGTGAACGGAGAAAAACGCAAGAAGACATTAGCTGTAGTTAAAAAGGTAAATTACTTGATCGATGTCATTGATGGCATAAGCTCGCATCTCCATTGTCTGAGTCTCATCGCCTGGCTCTTTCGGTTCAGTGATAAATGCAGACGAAAGCCTACAACAAACACCATTTCGCCATCTCCTGACGAAATATTGCATTATCTTCAATATTCAGCAACAACATTTTTCAAATGATATTCAATTGCTTCGAAAAAACCAAGCTCTAAGAAGTAACTTGAATTTTCTGACACCATTCTTGGACAACGTAACCGGTTTTGAACTCGTAAAGGTTAGTGGACGTCTAGACTATGCAGATTTACCCAACCCGCAGAAACATCCGATTCTACAACCCAGCGATTCACAATTTGTACTAAAGAACGTTCTATACTTACATTTGCGAAATTTTCACGCTGACCCAAAGGCATTAGTCGCCTTCATCAGATTAGAATTTTGGATTGTCAACGCTAGAGATGTTACTCGTCGCATCGTTCGTTCCTGTGTGCATTGTGTTCGTTACAAGCCAGTGCTGTTACAACAGGTAATGGACCCACTACCAGTTACACGTATTACACTTGCACGCCGTATTACACTTTGAAACCGACTTTTGTGGACCAATAAACAAATATCTTCGAATTCGAGGAAAACCCCCCACCAAGTCACATTTAGCTGTATTCGTGTGCCTCGTAACTGAAGCTGTGCACATCGAGGTGGTCTCCGACCTATCAACAAACGCATTTCTAAATGCATTAAATCGAATGAGTGGTCGCCGTAAAATGCCATGTGATATCTTTTGCAACAATGCTACCAATTTTGTGGGCGCATCTAACCAGTTAAAGGACCTCAAACAGTTCTTATTCAAGACTGAAACTTTACATGAAATCTATAAATATTGTTCCTCTGATTTTATGAATATCCATTTCATTCCACCCAGGGCAGCTCACTTCGGCGGCGTCTGGGAAGCTGCCTGAGCGCTCACTGGAGCTGAAGACCGTTTCACACCTTGATCGCTACAACACAATCACTGCCATCAAGCAAAGTTTTTGGCGTCGCTAGCCTGTGGACTATATAAACGAACTACGAGCCCGCGTAAAGTGGAAAACACCTTCACCTGATCTCACTAAGGGTGATTTAGTGATCATACATGATGACAATCTGCCACCGCTACGTTGGATATTAGGTCGGTTCGGGAATCTCCAAACTGCCAATGAAACTCTTTGTAGGCCACTACATAAATTAGCCATTCTTCCGATTACTTGAAAGATAGTTCTTTCAACGGTGGCCGGGATGTTGGGTCACCCTAATGGCAGTGACCCGTGCTACGGATAAAAGTAATACATTGTTATTATAAATATCTTTTGTCTCATTGCTTGTTAATAATTCAATATACATATACATACATATTGTACTCATAATTTTCTTTACTTATTTCAATGCTCAAATCTTCTAAAGAGTAATTATGTACAAGGTCTGTCGCAAAAGAAACAGGACTGTTAAAAAAAAACAACAAAAAATTAATATTTTTCAAAAGTTATATTTTTTTATTCAAAGTAGTTTCCTTGTGCTTCGATACAGCGTTTAGCCCGGTTAATTAGCATTTCAAAAGAGTGTTTAAGGTAATTTTTCGGAATGCTCTTGAGAATATCGGTCGTCGCCTTTTGGATAGTTGAAATGTCCTGAAACCAGTTTCCTTTCAAGGGCAAATGAAGTTTTCCAAATAGGTAAAAATCACAAGGTGCCAGATCAGGTGAGTAGGGTGAGTGATTAATGGTAAATATGGAGTTTTTTGTCAAAAAAACAGTAACAAGCGTCGACCGATGACACGGCGCATTATCGTGCAACAGGCGCCAGGACCCTGCCTCACGGTATTGTGGTCGAGCACGACGAATGCGTGACAAAAGACGCTTCATAACACGACGAACTCTCGGTGTACAATACCCTCGGAATCGTAAAAACAAATCAGCATTGTCTTTATTTTTGACTTCTGCAGACGACCGACTTCTGATCGTCACAGAGATCCTCACGACCTTCTTGGAATCGCTTAAACCACTCATGCACATTACTACGGGATAGGCACTGATCATGATCAACTTTTTTCATCATTTGAAATGTTTCAGTAAACGTTTTCCCAAGTTTAAAACAAAATTTAATATTTGCTCTTTGCATTTTACGACCGATGACCAAAAGCTGCTGTCACATTTTGATCGATAACATCGATTGTAGTTATCCAATTGTCTTAAAATTTTTACGAAATGTCAACTTTTTATTTTTATTTCATATCCCTACCAATAGGTGGTGCCACCAGAAACCGTTATATTTAAAAAGTTTTGTTTCTTTTGCGACAGATCTTGTATATACAAATGAACAACTTTGAAAATAAATCACTCGCTAAGAAACCGTGATCAAGAGCACACTGCACTTTAATTAGAAAAACGCGTCTTGCTCCAATAATGATTCTAGTAAAATGTAAGATTTCATCACTTCTAAAACACTTTTTATATTGTTTAAAATAATAATGTATAAATAGGTTTTGATATCTGGTTTTAGTAAAGCATTTGACGCCGTTCCGAGAGCATTTATTACACTGGTCTGTAGTGAATTTGTTGCTTTAGATATAATATCGAATTTTGTGTTCACAATTTATGAAACTATCAATGATTTTCTAGGATTTACTCTTATAATTTTTAAACGTTTATTTTCATTTTACATTAAAAAAATCACAGAAAAGGAAACAAAATAACTAACATTTTTATGATATCAGTTTTGCTACGAACATTAAAGTAAAGAGAGAGAATATGAATAAAAACACATTTAATGAAACTCCCTTAATAAACCTTTCCTTTAAATTTTTATAGTTGGACATATTTAAATTCTAATTTGCCATTGTATGACGACACCTTTCTTATACCATGTTCTGACCGAACTTTATCACTAGTAATTAAAATGGGACCCTGTTTATTGGGATCACACCAGATCATGAAACTTTAAAATTAAAATGTCGGCGAAAGGGATGTTCAGAATTTATTTAATTTTTTAGTATAATTTTTAATAATTTTTTGGTCGCGAAGGATCATTGTCATACTGAATTAACATCCGGAATGGTCTCGATATCGTGACGCAGTGTAGATCGATTTTGAACGCGAGTGATAATTATGTGATGTGGTAACCAACCTTTTTGTTGCTTGGTCGTGTGGGGTCACGTGTTCTCAGCTCACATTCCCTTGAATGGGTGAACAATCCAATACTTGTTGAATTTTGCTTCACAATGATAGGAAGAGCCCATTTACCTTGTGGTTTCTGCCCACACTGAGCTGGCCTTGGGACGCCTCCGTTATTATTTGAGAGATGTACCGCTCCAGTCAAAGTCCCCACCTGACAATATCCTTGAATTGTATCATACCAAAGTGTTGGAGTTATACTAAATTTTAATTATAATAATAACACCGAAATGCTATAATTTTTTAATATCTTCCAAGATTTTATGTTACATTTTGTAGTGGGGTTTGAAGCTATTATAATTGTTTCTCATAAACCATCCGTATGAGGAGCGCTTATATATGTATATGTATGCGATTAGAGCGACATTTGAAGTTTGCTCTTCCTTGACTGTATGTTTTTAGTTATTTTATAAATTTGAAAATTTAGGCAATTATGAGACAATATGGTTGAGATACTTATGTATGTCGATGCTTCGACTTCGAAGATTCTCTGAATTTTCAGATTGTTTGTGAACTGGCACCATTTTTCTAAGAGAAGTGCTTTTACTTGCTCTTCTCAATCTGAAGCCATTAATCATCGGATCATGACTTTTGCTGTTTTCGTAATCAGCAAAAGCCCAGAGGGAGTAAAGTTTTTATTTTTATTGTGATTATTGTGGATAATTGAGGAAAATTGCGGGCTAAATGGTAATCGTACGACGCACCGCCCATTATTTGATCGAGTAGTTCTGGTTTTATATAATTGTTTACAAGACTGATTTTCTCCAGTTGGATTTAATATGGAGAGAAGTTTCCCTAATTCTTGAAACTTCTTAAATGTGAATTAACGTGTTGGTTTGTATTTGCAGGAGTATAGTTGGTATTTATATGATAATTCGGAAGCACGTGTATAAGTTCCCTTTTTTTGTTAGCAGCTTCAGCCTATAAATAATCGTTGTGATCCTTAGTCTATTAAGGATCTGAGCTTAAGCCATTCTCCTCGGTGTTCGATGGAGACGGCTGCTGTGGGTAGTAGTACCCTATTTTAAATTTCGCTGAGTAGCGTTTGAGATTTTTGTGACTTTGAGCAGAATGGTTAGAAAAAGTAAACCGTTGTTACAACTAAACACTGAATCTCTTTGTGTAAGCGCTGGTTTTAAGTGACATGGGAAATTTGCTGTAATGGAGCAAAGAATTATGCCTATTTTGATAATAGATGCAATTAAATGTGATTTTACAACTTTTGCAATTTCCACGCAGTCTTTTTGGACTGACGAAATTGTTTCTTTTGTTAAATTTCAATTTAATTAAACTTCTCGCAAGATATACATATGTAAGTTTACTGATGCCCCCTTATTCATTGTTTCCTTAACGTTTGGTTTTCTTTACGGACATGAACAATATCGTCTTGAAACGCTTCTGTTTATATTGTTGTAGCTTCTGGCTTAAGGTCTGTTGAAGCTTCTTTTTAGGTCCGTTTGAATATTTTTTCATTTAAATAGTTTTTTGCCTAACCTATTAACGATTTCGTACTGGGTAGTTTGAAAAACGTTCATTTGTTTCCAGGTTGTCTTTTCTTCGCAAGTAGCCGTAGCTGAGAGTGTCGATTCGGCGCCGTTCCAGCAACTCGGACTGACCTATGAAACGACGTGGCACATTTTACGTAGCGATCTTAAATTGAGAGCGTACATAATACAGTTTGTGCAAGAACTGAAGTCGCTCGACCTGCCGAAGAAAATCCGACGAGCCAGTGTTTTTCAGCGATGACCCCGTTTTCGGACTCAACCAAAGTAGTAAACCAAAAAAAAAAATGCCGCATTTGGGACGGAAAGCTACCATTTCATTCAGAAAAAACACTGTTTGATATGGTATATTTCTTCAAAAATGATGCCCATGAGACCAACATTTGATAGAGATAATTTTCAAAAAATAAATGCCAAAGAATATTCTTTCGCATGATATTTGATATACAATCCCTATTAAGTTTAAAGTATCTGTGTTTTTTCTTTAAAAAAATATGGAAGCTCGCAAAGGATCATTATTGTTTATTTACCAGAATTGGATGGGAATGATTGTGGTAATGTTTTATGTCGATAGAACCGACAAAAAATTTGAAACAGTGAACTAAAGTTTGATAGATTCTTCACTTGTTACTTTTTCAATTTTTGACAAGTTGTCATTTCTTGATTATCGACCAATATTATTTCATATTAATATCTAGGTTTTAGAGCTTCCCAAGCCAAATTGATGCTATCGTCACTAAGAGCGAACTGTTTAACTACTACGCCTGCTTGGCCTTTTGTTTTGTATCTGAGGTTGATAAAATTTTTGTGCTTTTGATAATTTTAAATGATTGATGTAAACGGCTGTAAGCATGTTTCGCAAGGATGCCTATTGTTCATAACCACTATGAAATATTGCTTAGGATCCAGCTCTCAAGAAATAAAAACTTCATATAAAAAAAAAACGCTTAAGAAATTGTCAAGAAAATTTCCTGCGGTATGCAGCTTTAAAGAAATCTAGTATTAAAAATTATACATTTTTTCAATTAAATACGTATATGGGAATACTGGTTTTACGAAGAAACATGAAATCAACAATTGTTTGATGAATTAAAATCAAGGTAATCATTAAATTCATCCTACAATTAGTTAAAATCATTATTGTGAAAGATAGTTCATTTTGAAATTTTGTATTAAAATTTTTTATTAATAAGGTATAAAAAGAAATAATGATAGAATTAGTATATTTTTTTTGTTTATATAATTTTATATGATAAGTTTGTATAAAGAACTCAGCAAAAATTTTACCCGCCTGTTTAACAAAAACATGTATTTTTGAGTTATTTTTAAAGTCTGACCTGCCCACTGAAATTATTTAAATGGCCGCAGTATTCTAACTGTGCAAAGGTAGCATAATCATTAGTCTTTTAATTGAAGGCTGGTATGAACGGTTGGACGAGGTATAAGCTGTTTCATATAAATTTATAATAGAATTTTATATTTTAGTCAAAAAGCTAAAATTTAATTAAAAGACGAGAAGACCCTATTTTTTTTTTTGAAATTTTGTATAAAACTTCCCAATCTTCTTTCATATTCCTTAAATGAAAATATTTATATACTTACACACTTAAGTTTTATTTGTTCTTTTCTCTTGCTCTTCTAATAAGGATTATTCATAATGCGTAACCAGCTGTCAAAATTACTTGACTACAGCTCAAGTATGTATTGAGAAATTACTTAAGAGCTGAATACGGACCTTATGTCTGAATTTGCCTCTTGTGTAGAATTTGTGGCAACTCTACTCTAGGCTGTGGAGTAGGTGCAATTTGATTAATTAACTTTAATTGATGCGAAATTATAGTTTGTATTTCTTCATACTGGTCTAAGCACTAATCGCATATTGCGTAAGCCGATAATTAAAAATTTGTTGATACTTTTGAATCGTCAGAATCTACTATGGTGTCATAAGCCGCCTCCAAAAAAAGAACTTGTTGTTTATTTATAATAACGGCTCAAAGATGTCTTGAATAGGTGATGATGAAAGCCAAGTGCAGTATCATATTGTATTAAGATCAATCGAATCACCATAATTTGTTTAGTGCTGTTTAGTGGTAGTCGGTTGTACTAATATCCGTATTTAAATCAGAATTTCGAATTGCAAAGGAATGAGTTACACCATCTTATATTTGTTGGGTCTATATTCGGTTATTTAATATCATCTGTTAATTAATTAATAATTTGTAATAATAACATCTGAAGGGATAAATACGCACGCCGACTTATACGTTAGCAGCTGTTTTACAAAATGAGATTTCCCCGAAAAATGCGACTTAGATTTAAAATATTTATGGGAGGAAATTTGTATGAAATTCGACTTCTGAACGCTATTGCCAATTCAGACTTCCAGTTATGGAGAACTTCCAGCTATGGAAGTTCGAGGTATGTAAGTTAAACTATATTTCGTTTTAATATATTTTTTACATTTAATATAAATTTACTAGAAATCGAAATTTTTCGTTTTGAATAGCTTTTAAGTCGTGGGCTTGTAAATATGCTTTTCTGTTCTTGTGCAATTGAGAGCTCTTTGAAGAGATCAATGCACTTTGTATGTACATATGTACGCAGGAATTGTTTGTACGCAATCCTGCTGGTTTACTGCAAGGGGTATTATGGGAAATATTCTAACGTGCATTTTGAATAGATATGTATATGTAATGTATATGTATTCAATTATTTTTTTATAGTAAACGGTTGGTTTTCAAAAAATATTTACATACATAGTTATTTCTATAATTTCTTAAATTTTACACATCATTTATTCATTTTCGAAATAATATAAATTTTTCTTTAATTTGTAAAATTCTGATATCTAATTGAGCCAACGTATATAGGGTACATATTTAGACACATTGTATGAATAATGTGGAGATGCACAATGTACATATATACATATGCATATGTATATGTGTGTTTGTCAGTTTATAATAAGTTAGCAATGTGTTTTGTTTATTATGTACTTTGTTAATATTTTTGGTACGCAAATGTGCTTATTTATTTTGAAATAAAAGCATAGTGCAAAAACGTTATTTAAAAGTATTACTATACTCCGTTGTACATATAGTATATGTATTAGGGTGTGCCATTTTGAGGCAACCTTTTTTTCAACTGAAAAACAGGCACAAAACTTTCGAAATGTGTAAAAAAAAAGTCACTCAAAAGATGAGCTCTTAATATTAATATTAAGAGGTGCCTCTTTCAAATTTTCTGTTTTCCATATAAATTACATGGAAAAAAAATCGTTTTTTTTGTAGTGGTTATTCTGCGGAGGTTATTATATGTGCACGCGATGGCTGCCAGTTGGGATGGTAAACTCGATTCGGATTCTACTCGAGAATCGAGTTTTCTCGTAAAATAATCGATTTTTCAGAATCGATCTCCAGTAGTCGAAGTCGATTAAGAATCTATTCTTGACATTCTAAAACCTAAAATTTCACTTACAATATGGCTCACACTGCCTAATAAGATAATAAGATGTATAGAGCCTCTTCTAAATTTCATTCAGTCAATCGACGATCTTGCAAAACCATATCCGGTATTTTGACTATAATTTTTGGTGTTTATGCGCTTTTTAGACGTCCTTCATGTGGATCGTCTTCAAGGCTTGTACGACTACATTTAAATTCAGCAACCCATCTTTCTATTGTTCTAATAGTAGGTGAACACTCACTTTTAACATTCGTTCGTGAATTTCTTTTGGTGCTACACCTTCCAAAAATAAGAATTTTATCACTTATAATCATTTATATTAAGCATTAAATTAAAATATACATACATATAGAGGGTCAGAGCCAAAGTGATGCAGCCGTATAAAAAATTGTACCTTAAAACTAAATACATTTTCAAAAAAGTATAAATACCACCTAACAGCGGCAGATATAAACAATTGATTTATGCTTTAAAAATTTAGACTTCATTGTTATTTTATTTATCTGCAACAAGAACTAACTTCAGTATTAAATTGCACCTTACAGCGAAAATGATGCAGTAACAGAAAGAAAACATTTATACTTTGTGGGATACCCCTTATTATTTATAACTGATTTCATACGTTTCGATATGGATTCCACCAATTTTTTTGTAAGGGTAGGTGCAATTTTATTCCATTCTGCTTGCAGAGCGCTTTTCAATCTCTTATTCTAAAACTGACCACAGATTCTCAATTGCACTTAAATCTGGAGACTGTGCAGGTGTTTGTACTATGAGCGGACAGTTCCAAATAAGCCAACTTTGCATATTTCCGGATATGTGCTTCATATAATTAATATTTATTTCGTGGCCCTTTATAGCACATTTCGTTTCAAAATGTCCAGATACACACTCTTGTCCATAGTACAATCAATGAATTCCAAATTCCCGACTCCAGAAGAAGACATGCATTCCTACACCATTATATGAACTCCACCATATTACTGTGCTACGTAAATTTTGCGGTTGTAGCTCAGCTTTTGATTTTCTCCATACATAACTCTTTCTATCCGATCTAAATAGGCTAAATTTGCTTTCATCTGTGAAAATTACGGTATCCCACAAGCTTTCACCTATATAAATGTTCCTTTGCAAACCTCAACCTTGCACTTTGATTTTTAGCATTGAGGTATGGCTTATTTCAGGCTGTGCGACAATTGAAATCAGCTTCTCTAAGCACTCTTCTTATAGTTGCCGGATGACTTTTCTTCCCCAAATATTTTTCCACCTCGCTGCTTAATGTTGAAGCAATTAAATGGGGATTTTCTCGTATTTTCCGTACAATCCAACGAGAGCAGTTTCGTTAAATATTTTATTATGAGCCGATTCTTTTTATTTGCGACGCGACTTTCAAGGACATAACGTTCAATGATATCCTGAATAGTTCCATGACTCAGTTTACCTATTTCCGCGATTTTGCGTTGTTCGGCGGTCCATTTTAAACTGCACTTTACAACATACAATACTAATGGAACAAATCTTGCAACTTTCAAGAATCAAGCCAGTGAAATACTTTGAGGTGTAAAACCTCAGAATCGACTTCGAAGCAGACAAACACATCATGTTTATTAGGAAAACGAAAATCGTTATATGAATTATTTATTTTTCCCAATACCATACTACCATACTATTAACCAGTCACGTACTATAAAACCATCATCTAGACTAAAGTCAGCGAGAGTTCGAAACTTCTCATATTTAATTTTAGGCACAAAGCCACAATGTTTTCAGTCCAATACGCTCTCTCGTTTTCATTGAGATAACTCAGATATTGGCCGATATAAGCGGTACAAAGTCACCCTGAAATACGAAAATCTATATATTAGGTATATGGAGGCTAAGAGAAGTATTAACTCGGTTCAACCCATAGAGACATACCATTATCAGAAAATATTTATCGTTTAATTTCAATCAGGATCCGGGGTCCAAATATTCGGTACCTATGGGATTGAACAGTTTCTGTTGGATTCCAATAATTTTTAGTTACAAGTATTAATTACTTTTTGATTTGTGTAATGGAAAGTGAAAGGATCTAGTGCAATTTAAAACTGTGTTTTATGGGAAGTAGTCGTAATTGTAGTCCGAATTCGCCCATTTTCACACTGTAATATAGGAATACGATAAAAATGTTATGTATGTATCAAATTTAAAAGAAGGCGGTGCCACGTCCATTGTCCAGTTTTCACTCGGGCTCCTATAAAACTCTCTTATACCCCCTCAGAGGTAAAATTGAGTATTTCTGGGTTATTTAGTTTTGGATTTATTGCGCTTTTAACAGCACCGTTATATGGGGAGTGAGCGGTTTCATCCATTTTTACACTGTCAGTAAAAGTTTTTATAAGATTCGTATTCAGCAAATTTGGTTGTCGTACATTGCTTAAGTGGTTTAGGAGATATGTACCGTTAGGTAAACAAAACTATAATACTCTGTAGCAACTGGTTGCAACTATCAAATTTTAATCTAAAATAGCGTACATTAATAACAGTAAATACTTCGAAAATCGCCGAAAAGCTGTCGTCGCTTACAAACATTTTTACCTAACTGCTTTTCCATTTCATTGCTGCATCGTTTTGGCTGTGAACTACTGTATACCGATTTTGGCACGGATGATCTCATTAGTAAGGCACAATGATGGGTTAAGTTTTTTTTTTTAATTGCGTAGCCTCGTCCCTTAAAATTATTAAGGTACATACCTCCGAAGCCATTAAAGCTATAACAACCAAACTCACCTAAAGTAAATATTATAAGAACTCTTACCGACACTGTGAAATTCGGTAATAACCCCGCCCATAGGCAGTGGCTCAAAGTATAATTGGACGCTACGTATAAGATTGTTGAAATGCCGATCTTTCTCTTCAATGGAAACATTTCCATTGCAAAGCCAGGAAAATAGCTTAACGTTCTTCTTTATTGGCGCAGACACCGCTTACGCGATTATAGCCGAGTTAACAACAGCTCGCCAGTCGTTTCGTTTTTTTGCTACGTGGCGCCAATTGATTATTGGATTATCAATATCATCGGCATACGCCAGCAGCTGCACACTCTTATCGCACGATAGGGAGTCGCCTTGTCTAAAACCTCGTTTTGTATGGAACGGCTTGGAGAGGTTTTATCGATCCTGACGGAGCTTTTGGAGTTGCTCAACGTCAGTTTACACAGCCGTATTTGCTTTGCGGGGATACCAAATTCAGACATCGGGGCATAAATGCAGCTCCTTTTCGTGCTGTCAAAAGCAGTTTTAAAATCGACGAACAGGTGGTGTGTGTCGATTTTCCTTTCACGGGTTTGTTGCAAATTTCGGCGCATTGTGAATATCTGCTCGGTTGTTGATTTGCCAGGTCTAAAGCCACACTGATAAGGTCCAATCAGTTTGTTGACGGTGGGCTTTAATCTTTGACACAATACGCTCGATAGAACCTTATATGCGATGTTGAGGAGGCTTATCCCACGGTAGTTGGCGCAGATTAAGGGGTCTCCTTTTTTATGGATTGGGCAGAGCACACTTAAATTCCAATCGTTGGGCATGCTTTCGTCCGACCATATTTTACAAAGAAGCTGATGCATGCTCCTTATCTGTTCTTCGCCGCCGTGTTTGAATAGCTCGGCCGGTAATCCATCGGACCCCGCCGCTTTTTTGTTCTTCAGGCGGGTAATTGCTATTCGAACTTCTTCATGGTCGAGCAATGAAACGTCTGCTCCATCGTCGTCGATTGGGGAATCAGGTTCTCCTTCCTCTGGCGTTGTTCTTTCACTGCCATTCAGCAGACTAGAGAAGTGTTCCCTCCATAATTGAATTATGCTCTGTGCATCGGTCACTAGATCACCTTTGGGGGTTCTACAAGAGTATGCTCCTGTCTTGAAACCGTCTGTTAGCTGCCGCATCTTTTTGTAGAATTTTCGAGCATTACCCCTGTCGGCCAGTTTAACATAACGTCTTTATACTCACACATTTCGGCCTCTTTCTTTTTCTGCCTGCAAATGCGTCTTGCTTCTCTCTTCAGAAAGCAGAAGTGGAAGTCAAGTAGAAAATCGTTCTGCTGTCTGTTGTGATTGTAGCATCTCGACGTCGAACCTTCCTTGTGTTTGTTGACAGGCGTTTTTTGCTGCACAGAGTCGGGTGCTTATCTTGGCTGCAACAAGGTAGTCCGAGTCGGTGTTAAGACCTCGGACCGCACGCGCATCCAAAACACTGGCGACGTGTCTTTCGTCTATATATCACAACCTGACCGTTCTAGTTGATGGTTTTTCGATCCGGAGACAGCCAGGCTTGATGAATTTTCTTATGCTGGATACTAGTACGACAGATAACCATATTTCGGGTTCCGGCGAAGTCGATCAGCCTCGATCCATTTGGAGATGTTTCATCGTGGAGGCTGAATTTACCGACCGCAGTGCCAAAAATATCTTCTTTGCCTATCCTGGCGTTAAAGTCGCAGTCCTTATTTCGTTTGCCATGGTCGTCATCAAAAGGGGGGTCTCTCATATGAGGCTGTTTTGTCTTTTTCATTGGTACTGTTTTTGCTTGCACGTTCTAAACTTCATTGTCGCAGACCGTATATGCACTCTTTGCATTTGCTCCGAAGGTTATCTACTTTGCTACTGCAACAACAATAAGGTCGTCTGCGTATGCAATTCATTTAACGGCATTAAGTAGGTATCTCCTTAGCATACCTTTCTATTTAAGGTTCCAAAGAAGGGGCCTAGAATCGAGCCTTGCGGTATTCAACTCGAAATAGAGTCGCCTGATTTCAAAATAACTCATAATAATTTTCATAAGATATTGAGGAGCGCGTATGTCATACCGAGCCCTTATTATGTTGTCCACTTTGCTGAGTTGAAGGCATTTTTCACGCCCAAAGTGATCAGCGCGCACAATAATATTTTTTTATTCCGCCTTTTCCTTTTTTTTCCACTTAGTGCGCAGTTCGCAGTATCAACGACATTTTTTAGTATGTCAATGGTGCACCTTTTCTTCATATTTTCTTCCTGATAATCCGCGGGTTTCTCGATTGTCATCTAATCCAGGTGACTTGTTGCATGCTTTATATGCATTGTGCATGCTTATATATGCTGTTTCCCTAAGGTTTTTGTTTGCTTCGTCACAGAGTTTTTCGAAACAACTTTTTACAGCGGCTACATCAGAAGCTTCTTCTGGCTTTCAAATATTTTTCTGCGACATTTTGCATTTTTTCACATTGATTACGTTGTAGACGGCGTATAGCTGATTCGCAGAGCTTTCAGAGCGCAGCTATTTCTTCATTCCACCAATACGCTGGATTGCAGTTATTGTGTTGAAATGTCCTACATATAATTGCGTCTTACGCTGTGAACAGTTCTTTTCGCATTGCGGATATCAAGAGAATGACGCCTTCGCCTTGTATATTTGCTGAACTCCAGACTATTTCCATAAGGTCGGCATCAAAATCTTTTTGTTTCTAGCATCCTCTCTAGCATGTGCTTCTGCTGCGGCGTTCCGTCCCTCTGGTATCCGAGACTTCAGCACTATTAGCCATATGGTCACTATTTGTAAAAATGTCCGACACCGTTCACCTAATGTGTGTATCTGCCAAGAGCGTCTTTGGTAAACCTGAGGTCGATTATGAAACCTTTGTTTCCCTTTTGAACAGTATTTTGTGTTCCGCGATTGAATATCGTATGATTCATTTTGCCGAGGACTTCTAGTATCAGACGCCATGTGAAACAATTATGTTATCTGGAGCGAGATATAAATGGTTTTATTTTACATGACCACATTGCATCTTTGCCGGATATACCTGAAATCCATGTACTTTCAGAACACCGGGAGTGGGCTTAGTAAGGCGACATCAATAATTTTTTTTTTTCAAATACTGTCTGTTTTAGCGGATCTTGTGCTGCAGCCCACGAATTCTATTTAATTGTATTATCATCATTTACCTAAAGATTTTGTCATCTACAAGTACTTGGGGCAAGTGGTACTCAACGCTGAGTGTGCTTCTTTACAAAGCAAACAGCTTGGATCGTTAGTGAATGACATCGCTACAAGTCCACCGGCTTCACAATATAAGTATATATAGTGGCGACCTGTCTACGGGGTTGTAATGTGCCCCAGGTGGAAAACCCTAAGGCAACGGGGACTAGCGGAGTATTCCCGAATTCGCCTCGGGTCTCTCGCACGCTCTTAGTGCTTGTTTCCAGCTATTCTATTCGCACTCCTTTTGCAGTGTCTCACATATCTCTTCTTGAGTAGTTATTTCATCCAAATCCTTGCACACAATCGTGACGTTGTGGGTGTTGCGCTGTATCACAGGTAATTCTAGTATTTGGTTAATTTCACTACTTGCTGTTTCTTCAGGTAGTTTTATATCTGTAAATGTATGGTTGGGAGAACAATTGAGTGGTCAAAACGAAACAGCAATGCAGAAATAAAGCACGCGCTTTGTTTGGATTGCTGTGTCAGGGGAAAAAGAATATGTTTCAACAAAAGTGCCACGGAATATATGCAGGTAAGTGTACATGGATTTTTATTTAAAAATACAAATAGTACTTATGTATCTTTCCTTGTAGATTTAGTGTCCGTTTGGATATACAGTTTCCCAAAATTCTCAGGAAAGAAATCAAATATAGTTGGTGTGGAAAACTAAAAATTTTAAGAAATACCAGAACCGCACTAAAACCACAACCACCTCATTTGAACACTATACATATTTACACTGGTTTGTAGGCGAAGCTGTTACAGCGGCGAGGGAAACGGGATGGATTTTCTGCCAGCAACACAAGATTAGTTTCGTCAGTCCTCCGACACATTGACTCTTTGACAAAACGTTAGTTTCGGCCATTGGTTGTCCGTGATAAAGGAGATTTCGCAGGAAATAATAAGTGTACAACTTAACACATAATAAATTAACAAAGTTTCAATAATTAAAGTCAAATCAGATTCCGGGAACCTGCTCCGTAAATGCGCGGTAATTTGAACATAAATATTTTGCAAGTTCAAAACAGCCACACGCGCATCCGGCGTAATACTGCTATTGGTGCTAAAGTGCTGATCTTGCATACTGCACTTACTGCAAACAATAACCTTGTTCACGCCTTTGGCTGAGTAACCGAATATCAAATGTTTTAAACTAAATAAAGAATTAAATTTTATAAATTCAGTCTCCTTTTCGTAGTTTCCGGGTCCGATCAATAAACGAAAAAATCTCTATTCTTTTAAGGCGTGTTCGATCTCAGGAATGTACCAAAGCATTATCCAATGGGTTTCGGTGATCTCGCAGTTTAGATATATGTTTAATTCTGCTATCTTCTACTTCTTTCTTTACCATAGGAATATCAAGATCTTTATGGATATTTTCGCTACGCATGTACCATGGTGAACACATAATTGTTCGAAGAATTTTCGATCGGAATCTTTGTATAATATCAATATTAGTTGCACAGGTTGAATGCCTTCCATCCAAATCGGCTTTACAACCGCATTAGATAAAAGCACTTTGTTGTCTAGACTAAGTTTAGAGTTTTTATTTAAAATTCAATTTAAATTTGCAGCTCTAATCTTCATACATGTTATTTTACTAGAGATGTGTTTTCTCCACGTGAGCCTTCTGTCTAGGTGAATCGCAAGATAATTTACTTCATTCGCTTGGGGTACTAAACTATTATTTATTTTTACTGCCGGGCACGGTCTAAGCTAAAATGTAACATGCTTACACTTCTGTTCACTCACATTTATACGCCAGTTCACTAGCCATCCTTCGAAAGAACTTAAATGCTCGGCTAATATTCTTGATGCCAGAATGTGGCAGTTGTTGCGGTTCACTGTAGCTGTGTCATCCGCAAAAGTTGAAGTTAATACATTCTTAGCTGTTGGAAGATCTGCTGTATATATGAGGTATAGAGTTGAACCTAAAACGCTGTCTTGTGGTACACCAAACCTTATCTGTCTTTCATCAGATATGAAATCTCCTACTTTCACCATAAATTGTCTATTATTTAAATAAGACTCCAATGTTTTATACAATTCTAAAGGTAGAGTTTTTTTAATCTTACATAAAGGCCTTTATGCCATACCTTATCAAACGCTTGAGCTACATCTAGAAATATTACTGAACAGTACTCACTGTGCTCAAATGATGAAATGAGGTTCTATAATTTCATTTTGAATAATAATTATCAGATTATCGTGCATCGAACAGCATAGAGTAGCGCGCAGATTCGATGTCGTGTCGCAGTGTAGATCGAATGTTCCCTACTTGTTTTTAAAGAAAAAACGAATAAACTTCAAATTTACTGGGTAATGTTGTCAAGATCACGATCGGTCGGATTCGGATCTTCTTGGAACTTTTCAAGTATGTATTTTATACGCTTTCAATTTAAGATCTCGATGTTACATGCGCTAAGTCGTTCAAACGTCAGTTCGAATTGCTGCGAACGGCGCCGAATCGGCGCTCTCAGCTATGGCTACTATATTTTCTTCACTCCTTGGTGGATATGGGCAATTCGGTCGATTATTATTATGTTGGCCATAAGTTGAGCGTAATAATGTTGAACGATTTGTAAATGTTGCTCAGACGTAAGTCTTTCCAGAATGAAATGTCAAACAAAAATAACATGACAGCTTGACACGACTCACGCGTGATCTTCCAAAAAAGGCTATTGAAAAAGGTACCTATAACTGGATAGCTCGTTATAAAGCGAATGATAATTTACTGATGTGAGACCATCCTTTTTGTTGCTTGGCGCTGGGTAGCGTCGTCGTATGCTGCCATCTTGCTAAGTGTGGTGTTGTTCTCAGGTGTGGTGTGTATTAGTAGAGTCCCTGCCAGCCAAGAGTGGTTAAAAAACTAGTGAAACAGTAGGTTCAGTAGTGAGCTCATCTTGCTAAGTGTGGTGGTGTTCTCAGGTGTGGTGTGTATTAGTAGAGCCCTGCCAGTCAAGAGTGGTTAAAAAACTAGTGAAACAGTAGGTTCAGTAGTGAGCTCGCCATAAGCCGCGTGAAGATTCTAACCACTTTTCTCCTCACACGTACATATACATGTGATCATACATCTCTGTTGCGCTCATTCAGCAGTGTCATATACTCGATATATGAAAAATATGTCACAAAGCACTCCACGCTTTTCTCATAATAATGCAGGATTTTTTCCTTCATTATTATTGTTAGTTTATACAAAGAATTATTTTTCACTTTTTAGCTTGATGTGCTTTAAAAGCGTATTTTATAGTTTTTTTAACCAAATTTATTTTTAATTTTTTAGCTTGAAACTCCAAATTTGTTAAAATCAGTTCAGATATTAGGTAGGTAGAATATTTCTTTTTGTATTTTAAATTTTTACGAATTCTTATTTTCCGCGGGAACCAAAAAAGTAACGGTACAAACTTGGCTTAATCCATTTCTATTGTTCTTGAATAGCACTCATAATTCAAGTGGTCGACCCGGAAAATAGGTAAACTAGGTAGGTGGGTTGGGAGAATGGGGTCATGTGTAGAAGTTCACGCAAGTGAGGAAAGTTCTCTGATCGCCATTCACTTGGGAGTGGCCAGAAACGATACTTTTACATATGACTCAAGCAGCTCACGACTTCCGGTCTTTGACCAAGTATCCTCTGGGTAGCCTAAGAATATCCGTTCGAAGGTGAGCTAAAGTGAGAAGGCGAAACACCCCTGCATAGGGTTGTGCGCTGGGTTTGCGACCCGCCACGTAAAAAGCTCACCCCAATGAAAAACCAACAGCAGCCTCGGATGAGAGACCCCCCTTTTGATGACGACCATGGCAAACGAAAGAAGGACTACGAATTAAGGGCATGCACCTGGAATGTCCGGTCCCTTAATTGGGAAGGTGCCTCTGCCCAGCTGGTTGATGTCCTCGTAAAAACAAAGGCTGACATCACCGCCGTCCAGGAAATGCGATGGACGGGACAAGGACAGAGACGAGTAGGTCCTTGTGACATTTACTACAGTGGCCATATAAAGGAGCGCAAGTTTGGTGTGGGATTCGTGGTGGGAGAGAGACTCCGTCGCCGAGTACTATCATTCACTCCGGTGAATGAACGTCTAGCCACAATCCGCATCAAAGCGAGGTTCTTCAACATATCGCTGATCTGCGCCCACGCTCCGACGGATGAGAAGGACGATGTGACAAAAGATGCCTTTTATGAGTGCTTGGAACGCACTTATGAGAGATGCCCCCGCCACGATGTCAAAATCGTGCTTGGCGACTTAAACGCCAGGGTGGGCAAAGAAGGTATCTTTGGCACTACGGTCGGTAAATTCAGCCTCCACGAGGAAACATCCCCAAATGGGTTGAGGCTGATCGACTTCGCCGTGGCCCGAAATATGGTTATCTGTAGTACTAGATTCCAGCACAAAAAAATTCATCAAGTTACCTGGCTGTCTCCGGATCGAAAAACTACCAACCAGATCGATCATGTTGTGATAGACGGAAGACACGTCTCCAGTGTTTTAGATGTGCGTGCGCTCCGAGGTCCTAACATCGACTCGGACCACTATCTTGTTGCAGCCAAGATTCGCACCCGCCTCTGTGCTGCAAAAAACGCACGCCAACAAACACAAGGAAGGTTCGACGTCGAAATGCTGCAATCACAACAGACTGCCGAACGATTTTCTACTCGGCTTGCACTCCTGCTCTCTGAGAGCACTCATCAACAACTCGCTTTAAGGGAACTGTGGGACGGCATTTCAAACTCCTTACGTACAGCTGCATCCGAAACCCTTGGTTTTCGGAAAGTGCAAAAGAACAACTGGTACGACGAGGAGTGCCGCGCCGCAGCGGAGAGAAAACAGGCTGCCTACCTCGCAACGTTACGATCGACCACTACACGTGCGGGATGGGATAGATACCGAGAATTGAAGAAGGAACCGAGACGCATCTGCAGACAGAAAAAGAAAGAGGCCGAAATGCATGAGTATGGAGAGCTTGATAAGCTGGCCGACAGGGGTAATGCTCGAAAATTCTACGAAAAAATGCGGCGGCTTACAGAAGGTTTCAAGACCGGAGCATACTCTTGTAGAACCCCCAAAGGTGATTTAGCCACTGATGCGCAGAGTATACTTAAATTATGGAGGGAACACTTCTCCAGCCTGCTGAATGGCAGTGAACGCACAACACCAGGAGAAGGAGAACCCGGTTCCCCAATCGATGACGATGGAGCAGACGTACCATTACCCGACCATGAAGAAGTTCGAATAGCAATTGCCCGCCTGAAGAACAACAAAGCGGCAGGGGCCGACGGATTGCCGGCCGAGCTATTCAAACACGGCGGCGACAAGGCGACTCCCTATCGTGCCATTACTTCAACCTGCTTCTGGAGAAAATAGTTCGAGCTGCAGAACTAAACAGAGAAGGTACCATCTTCTATAAGAGTGTACAGCTGCTGGCGTATGCCGACGATATTGATATCATCGGCCTCAACACCCGCGCCGTTAGATCTGCTTTCTCCAGGCTGGACAAGGAAGCACAGAAAATGGGTCTGGCAGTGAACGAGGGCAAAACGAAATATCTCCTGTCATCAAACAAACAGTCGTCGCACTCGCGACTTGGCTCTCACGTCACTGTTGACAGTCATAACTTTGAAGTCGTAGATAATTTCGTCTATTTATCTTGGAACCAGCATAAACACCACCAACAATGTCAGCCTAGAAATCCAACGCAGGATAACTCTTGCCAACAGGTGCTACTTCGGACTGAGTAGGCAATTGAGAAGCAAAGTCCTCTCTCGACGAACAAAAACCAAACTCTATAAGTCACTCATAATTCCCGTCCTGCTGTATGGTGCAGAGTCTTGGACGATGTCAACAACGGATGAGTCGACGTTGCGAGTTTTCGAGAGAAAAGTTCTGCGAAAGATTTATGGTCCTTTGCGCGTTGGCCACGGTGAATATCGCATTCGATGGAACGATGAGCTGTACGAGATATACGACGACATTGACATAGTTCAGCGAATTAAAAGACAGCGGCTACGCTGGCTAGGTCATGTTGTCCGAATGGACGAAAACACTCCAGCACTGAAAGTATTCGACGCTGTACCCGCCGGGGGAAGCAGAGGAAGAGGAAGACCTCCACTCCGTTGGAAGGACCTAGTGGAGAAGGACCTGGCTACGCTTGGAATATCCAATTGGCGCCATATCCAGCGAAAAGGAGAAACGACTGGCGCGCTGTTGTTAACTCGGCTATAATCGCGTAAGCGGTGTCTACGCCAATTAAGAAGAAGGTAAGTGGGTTGTCTCATTTTCCATTTATTCAGGTAGAGGGGTTCAAATATTAGGTAGGTAAAATATTTCTTTGTGTATTTAAAATTTTTATGAATTCTTTTTTTATATTGAATGAATCTATTTTTTTCTTTTATGAGATTTACCAATATTGTGAAATATAATCGAGTCACATCGACGGGACAGCGAAAGTTTAAAAAAGGAGTTTTCTATTGCAGTTGCTTTTCGGAGGCGTTTTGAAAACTAGTATCTGAATTTTTTTTTACTACAAAAATTTTATTATAAGTATTAATTTTTTCGATACCTAAGTCACATGTTTTGCATTATTTGATATTGTTTCTTCTGGTGCGCGGTTATATATACATATATCTATATAAAGTATACCCGGAAATTTGTTGTCAAAACTTATTGAATATTTTTAAGATTTTCATCAAAATATATTATTGTACATTAATTTTTCGTCATATCCATTGCGAATTCACTAGCCGCCATTTATGAAAAATTTAACTTCAGTAAAACGGAATAAATAGCTCTATAATTGCGGAAGCAAGCTTAAAAAGACACCTTTTCGTAATTTCCACGAGGATTATTAAAACACTACAATGTTCGAATAACAGTGGTTGAATATATTATAAATTAACGCATTGCTAGCGAGTTCAGTTGCATTTGCAGAAAATTGTCAGATCAACCCTGAAAATGACTTTTCGAAACACCACAGAACACGCCGTGCTCCGAAGAAATATGACGATAATCCAGCAACTGCTTGTAATTTTGATTTCCAGACATTTTATAGAAAAGAATTCAAAATTGTCCTCGAAAATTTCACAAATTATATTCAAGATAATTTGCAAGAAACTATGTCAACCTTCAAACCCATTCAAGAGATGTTCAGGATTCCAGCTAACAGAAGTAATATTACAATAGTATCTATACAATTTGCTGTGCAATTGGAACCTAAGTTCTTCAGTGAAGATCTAGATTGTATTTTTGCTGAAACACAAATTCTTTTTGATTCATGTAAGGAGTGTAAATCTTTCGATGACATTTCTATAGTAGCGTACAAATTGAGAAAGGTCATTCCTTCTGCGTACAAAATTGTTCATTACATAATGAGTAAATTGAAATTTGTTTTCAACGATTTGCGTACAATAATGGGGGATGAACGTTTGAATTCTTTGATGCTGCTTTCTTCTTCAAAGGATAAAGTAGACAAAATCGATCTGCGCGATGTTGTTGGAAAATGGTCAATGTTGAAACATCGCAGAATGAAAATATAACTCAGAAATTTATATTTTTTGCAATTCAATTTCTTAAGAAAATCTTGTTTTTTCCTGCGTAACACGTCGCTGAACAATATATGTATTTTATATTAAGAGAAACATATTAAATGATGATTATACTAATATGTACAATACTTATTTGAGAATAAAATAATGAATTATGCTATTATGTTGTCAAACTTCTCCGTAATACCTTATCAGAAATGAAGATATCCTTATTTTATATATATTTATAAACATATACATTAAATCGGCAAATTCTTGAAATGAGTCGGCATTTCAAAGGGACTCACCCCCTCATGATCTGGATCCTCGCGATGCCCCTGAGTATACTTTCCTTAAGGATATACATATATTTCAGTATATACATACATATACTATTCAAATGTAACTAAAACTAGTTTTATACAGTTGTTGCACACTTTTAGGAGCATCTTTTTGGTGAGCTGCTTAAACTTACTCTCGCCTTCCAACAGTGTCGCTCAAATATTCTAGCTGTCAGTACCACTTAAAAAAAAAGTTACAAACAAACATACATACCTACAAGTGAAGCTAATAAAAGCGTATTAAAAAATAACCCGAAAATGTGCGTTGGTGTTAGTGAATAGAGAAATAATTTGTAGTTGTATTGAAATATTTGAGAAAAGTATACTATATAGCAGCCGTGGCTGGCAGGGGTGAACCAGTTTTTCTCGTGTGGTATAGTGGTGTGCACATCTATGGGGAGGTTTAACTAATTTAACCAACGAGATTCCAGCTGTTAAATAGGTTATCTCGATAATTTACTAGATTGGCAAGATTTCACCATACAAAAATTACAATTGTCAATCTTGTCCGCGAAGAGACGCCCGTCGCCCCGGGCGCAACGTCTTGGGGGCGGCAAAACGATCTTCGCTGTTTTTTAAAACTCCAATTCGGGCAAAAATTCCTGCAAATTGTGTCAAAAGTGTACAAGATGTAGGGCGAAAATGGGTTTTTTCTATGGCTTTTAATAAGATGTCTTGTAAATTTACAATCAATGTCCTCAAAAACCGTATTGTGAGAATTTTGGAACTTCAGAATTTGCGTGGCTTCTAGTTCCTAAATTTTATATACTTAATATTGAAGATATTGTGTAAAAATTCACTTTTGTTCGAACCACCTCATGAAACTTGTAGGTAGGTAGATAAAGGGGGCGGCAGAAGATCCTTGGCCCCGGGCGCCCGAAGTTGTAGCTACGCCACTGAAACCATATGTATTTTTCAATACCAAATTAAAATCTCTATCGGCAGTAAGGGCAGTCTATATTAATGAATAGATAAAATTAATTGTAATCACTTCAAATTTTTCGTTTAAACATTGCATTAGAATTTTCATAAAATTTTTATCTTTTCTGCCATCAGAACGAAACTTTTTCAAGCTTCAATTTCCAGAACAGTTATAACCTTGACGCTCCGAACACAAAGAGAGCGACACGACTGCTGTCATAGCACGACAGTGAACTGTAAATGGCGTCGTGAATCCTTCTACATAAACATTGTAAGAAGGCAGCGACAAAACAATGGCCGGCATATACACAAGACAACACCATACTAATACCTTTCACTTCAATGAAATTTTAGTATTTTGTTCAAATTGAAATTTTGTATACAAAGAATAAGTAAATTACAAATGATATAACAGAGCTATTTTATACTTTTATTTGTAAAATAACACCAGGATTATTAGAGCTTTAAATAATTTTACATTTTACATATAAGTGGCATCACTCGTCTCTACTGTCAATTCTACTGTCGTCGGCAAATATAAATATATTTTCATGTGCTGAACACAATGAGCGCGACACGACATGACAGCACGACAGTGAACTGAAAATGGCGTTGTGGGTCCTACTCCATGTACATTTGTGAGAAGGCAGCAACATAACAATGGCCGGCATGTACACAAGATAACACAGCTGTCCATTTTGCATGTACACAATTTCGTTGTGGCCATACTAATACCTTGCACTTCAATGAATTTTTAAATTTTGTTCAAAGTGAAATTTTGTATGCAAAAAATAAGTAAATAGGTAAATTTATTTGTTTTTGGCCAAATGAGCTTCAGCGTACTACACCCGCATACAACCCTACATAGAGCCGCAACATCGACACCCGCATTCATCATTTCACCACACAAATTCCACAACATTTCCACACATAACATCCACAATGTCACCGCTACAGCAGATCTAGCAGCTGACCGGCACCCACGCCAAAAAGCTAAAAAAGGAATAACGGGCGGCGAGCCGGTCCTTTTTTCAACGTCACGCTCAAGCAAGTAACAACGCGCGCTCGACCTCATTTGTTTCTTCGCTCAACCTCATTTTTTTCATCGTTCGACCGCATTTTTTTCATCGTTCGACCTCATTTTTTCCATCGTTCGACCGCAGTTTTTTCATCGCTCGACCTCAGTTTGTTTCATAAAGAAATCGTATCAAAATTGTATTTATCATAAAAAACCAAAAGCCTTGAATTGAAGTTGTGATTTCTGATTTTTCTCAATAAATTCTCCCGGTTTATTCCTTCGTTGGAAAACAAGAAAAAAAGGTAGTTTTACGGTTTAAGGTATTGAGCTAGTGTGTGACTTCGAGCCCTAGTGAAAAGCACTATGGGAAATTAGCAAAAAGTTTAATAAATAATAAAGTGAGCAAAAAATTCATACAAAGTGATATAAACCAAATAAAAGTGAAGTGAAACACATACATAAGTACACATTACATACATATTAAAAGTGCCGAAAAAACAAAACGGAATTAAGTTATTATAGAGTGAAAAAAAAATATGCAGTTGTAGAGATCATCAGCAGAGGTCAATAATACAAGTTATAAATCGCGAAAGTTGGACTTTTTGTGTTCCGTTTCATTGCCATTTAAGGGGGAAAACGTTAGACATATATTCCCTTCACAAATCAAATTCACAGTTATTCCGTTTCATTGCTACCTGCCATTTAAGGGGGAAAACGTTAGACATATATTCCCTTCACAAATCAAATTCACAGTTACGAGCGATGCTCAAGTGTGCCAGCTTATTCCCAGTATAAACAAACAATAGATTCTCAAAGCATTTTTACTTATAATAAAATGAGTAAACACAGTTGAGTGAAAAATTAAAAAAAAATTATATTACTACATATACATAACTATATATATACATACATATATATATATAAATATATCAATATATATAATGCATTATGTGCCTGAGATTGTGTTCTAGACTACTGCAAATCCAAAAACGAAGTGTCTGTTAAGTGAGGTTAATATAAATGTGAGAATATTCAGTTCTTCATAAATACGTCACCACAAATTGTAATACATACAAAATTTTGTGTACTACGAACAGGCAGCTAAACAATAAACTACAAAAATCCATACATACAAGTGTGAGGTACATGTGAAACAAGAAGTTATTAAAGCTAAAACAAAGTTAAAATAAGTGCAAATCCAAAAGTATATAACGGCTATGTACATAACACATAACACATAAAAGAAAAACAAAAAACGGAGCGGGCGCGTAAAAACAGAAACAAACCAACAAAATTACTAACGGCGCGGACGCGAAAAGTTACACAAAAGAGAACAGGAACAGGAAGGAGGAAATAAGCGCAATTAGTGGGAATCGCCAACGCAGAGCCCTGCACATACATACATAAGTATTCAAAACCCCTGGAGGAAATCTATGTGAGTGGTATCGTTTTCATATAACTATATACTGCTTATTATATGTATGTTGCTATGTATGCATGTTCAAATGCGATTTTATGCGTATATATAGATAAAATCGGTAATTTACTGCTGCAATTTCGGTAATTTACGGGAAAACTGAAAATTCCGCTATCACGAAAAAAACATACATAATAATTATATGAATATGCATTACAACAATTATGCTGAAATTATAAAGAAGTGAAGTACATAAGAAAACGGAAAAAATTTCATACTTACTTTCTCTCTACCTCCGTACCGCGAAAATTAAGAAATACGCATACATATATACATATATACCAAAATACAACATAAAACCCATTTATGCCGGTATACCTTGCGTACATAGGGTACAATTATTCGGAGAATATTCTAATAATAAATATACATAATAATTCTCTTTGACCGTTGGCAAATTGAAATTACGCCAATTCAATATAATCGTGGAAAAAAGGTTTATATGCTTATATTTAATATATGTAGCCGAATTACAACAATAATTCTACTAGCTTCAAAGTCCACATCGGCATCTCTCTTGCAATACCCCTTGCAAAAGGCAAGCAGGATTGCTTACAAAAATTAAAGCAAAAACAACGCGTGGTTATATACCGAATAGTGCATTAACTTCTTCAGCGAGCACTTAATAGCTCAAGAACAAATACATACAAGTCCAAGTATTAGGGTGCGCCTACATACACCATAAGGACATTAACAAAAAATTTTTACATATACATATTTCTAAATATTATTAACAAAGGTGCGGTTAACAAGCAAAGCACAACATTTCAAATCGAAAAAAAACTCTTATTTACGTAAAAGAGTTTCGGTCTCAATTTTTAATTACAAAGAATAATTATGATCAGTAAACACTGAGAATAATTATGTCGAAAAATTATATTTTCTAAATGAACTCAGATTCAAAAGAATCAAAAAATTCCAAGTATTTACAAATACCAAAAATGATTGCAGACGAAAAAAGCACATGTACACCGGTAGAAGCTACACGCTCAAAGCAAGGTGCTACAAAAGTAAAGAGGGGTAAAGATATTTCTTATACAAAATTCATCGCTGAGAGTGACAGTTTGATACGATACTGCACTCGATTTTCATCTTCGCCGATTCAAGACAATTCGGAATCGGTATTAGAAATCAAAAAAGACAATTTTGACAATTTTTGGACGCGTCTCCAAGCTGCATATGACGCAATCGTAGAATCTGATGATTCAGATCTACCAGAAAATTTCAAATCCTCGGCTTACGCCAAATATGAAAATTGCTTAGACCAATTTGAAGAAACGAAAGCAATGATTAATGATCAATTGAAACTAATTAAAGCAATTGCACCTACTCCACTTCCGCGAGTAGAGATGCCACAAGTACAAAGTCAAGAGGCAAGTTCAGGTATCCACCTCAAGGTGCCTGCATGTGACACAGAAATTTTTCATGGGGGTTATGAACAATGGCCGTGCTTCCGGGACATGTTCACAGCCGTTTACATAAACCACCCAAAATTATCTAATGCACAAAAATTGTATCACCTCCGATACAAAACGAAAGGTCAAGCTGGCGTCATAGTAAAACAGTTCGCATTAAATGACGACACTTTTAATATGGCTTGGGAAGCTTTGAAATCAAGATACGAGAATGAACGAATATTGGTCGATAAGCAGATAACAATTTTAATGAACTTGCCAAAAATTCAAAAGGAAACCAGTGAAGAATTTATCAAACTTCAATCCACTGTTTCCAATTGTTTGTCGATTTTATCGACCCAAAACATTCCTACAGACAACTGGGACCCTATACTGGTAAACATATGCACAGCAGCATTACCAGAAAAGTCTTTATTATTGTGGGAGCAATCGCTCTCATCACGGAAAAAGTGCCCAACGTGGCAACAAATGAAAGATTTTCTCACAACCCAGTACGAAATCGCCGAAAGGGTAGACAAAAAAATAACCAAAGCAAAAGGTATTCAAAACGACCTCAATAGAAGCTTCCACAGGCTCCAAGCCAGTAGCAACAACAATTCAAATAGAAGCTTCTTTAAAAATCAAACGTTCACATCCGAACAATACAAACAAACGTCATGCGAACTATGCAAAGGGGGGCATAAACTTAAATCTTGCGAGAAATTTAAAAAATTAAATATCATTGACCGAAACAATTTTGTAAAGTCAAAAAGACTGTGCATAAACTGCTTATCACATGCTCACATGCTTAAAGATTGTGAAAGCAAATTTAATTGCGTTTATTGTCACAAACGACACCATTCGATGCTTCACGTAAATAATTTTTCCAGCTCACCCCCAAACAGCGCCAATATCAAAAGAGCCACCGGTTTAGTTACAACAACGAATCCCGAAGTGCCAAATCCACAAAATTGCCATGAAGCACCATGCTGCTCAAAGGCATTGAAAACACAAACGCTACACAGCGAAAATCAAAGTAGGGTACTACTTCCAACGGCTGTCGTCTCCATCGAACATCGAGGAGAATTGTTTAAGCTCAGAGCCCTAATATACCAAGGATCACAACTATCTTTCATAGCGTCTAGGGCACAAAACAGGCTACAGTTGCCAGCAAAACTGGCCAATTTTGAAATTACGGGAATGGGCGGAAGAGTTGTTCAAAACTCAAATAAAATCTACCCCATTACCCTCTATTCCCCCCAAGCGGACAAGCGCATACAAGCAGAAGCTATTGTCTTACCGCAATTGACCAATATGTTACCCAGCTATCATATAAATAGCAAGCATTGGCAAAAGGTTTCACACATAAAGTTAGCAGATCCAAACTGCAACACCCCCGCTCAAATAGATCTTCTATTAGGCAGCGATCTCATACCACAAATAATACTCGAAGGTATTAAGAAAGTCACAAATACACTACTGGCGCAAAATACCATTTTCGGATGGGTCCTAAGTGGACTAGTTGCGGAACCAGTCACAACATTGACAACTCAGGTTGAGGAAGTCTCAAACGAGTTCCTCAATTCACAATTGAAAAAATTTTGGGAATTGGAAGAACTCCCCCCCCTTACCATTACAACGCCAGAAGATCAGTATTGTGAGAATTTTTGCAAAGCCACAACTACTAGATCAGAAAACGGTCGATACGTCGTACGACTACCACTTAGCAACAATTTCCAGATACACTCGCCTTAGGTCACTCTCGCACCTCTGCAATACAGCAGTTTCTAAGTATGGAAAAAAACCTACTTAGAAAAGGTGAGCTGAAACAAGAATATGATGGTGTCTTAGAAGAATACCTTCATTTAGATCACATGGAGGAAGTAAGCCCATGTGAAAAAATCATAAAAGGCAAATATTATTCATTCTACTTGCCACATCATGCAGTAGTAAAGCCTGACAAAAAAACAATAAAAGTCAGAGTTGTCTTCAATGCCTCAAGAACCACTAGCTCGGGGAATTCCCTAAATGATATTCTATTTACGGGACCTACACTCCAACCAGACTTAATGCTCCTCATATTAAATTGGCGTGTATACAAATGCGTATTCAATGGGGATGTCGAAAAGATGTATCGACAAATACTGGTACATGAAGAGGATCAAAATTTTCAGAGAATTATTTTCCGAAAATCCCCCAATAGTCCACTAAGCGACTTTAAGCTAAAAACAGTTACCTTTGGCGTAAACTGTGCCCCGTACCTAGCCATTCGTACACTCCACGAACTGGCAGAAGACACAAAGTCGGAATTTCCTCTGGCAGCACAAGTGTTAAAAGCACAAACGTATGTAGACGATATTCTGTCTGGAAGTCACAGTCTTCCACAAGCATACGAGTCACTAGCACAAGTGACACAAGCTCTCAAAACAGCTGGGTTTCCGTTAAAAAAGATAACGGCTAACCACCCTAATATTTTAGAGGGTATACCAAAGGAAAATATATTAGACACTAATTTCCTTAAATTTGAAAAGGAAAGCACAACAAAAACTTTGGGTATACAATGGAATGCGATATCTGACCAGTTTTCATATACTACTGAGTCAATATCAGCACTATCCGCCATAACAAAGAGGCAAATTTTATCCTCGGTGGCAAAACTTTTCGACCCCGCAGGATGGCTTTCGCCAATTATGATACAAGCGAAAATTCTGATTCAAGAATTATGGCTAGACGGAACAGACTGGGACGAACAAGTGAAACCACTTCGTTTAGAAAAGTGGTCCCAGTTCGCAGGAAATCTTAGTGATATCTCACAGATCCAAATCCCACGTTGGGTAAATTATGCCCCAGAGCACAAAGTCGAACTACCTGGCTTCTGTGACGCCTCTGAAAAGGCATATTGTGCCACCATTTATGTGCGCACACAATCAGACACAGCAACCACCAGTCACCTACTAGTAGCCAAGGCAAAGGTAGCTCCTCTAAAAACAATAAGTCTACCACGACTGGAACTATGTGGTGCGTTACTACTTGCTAAACTAGTATCCATTGTACAAACACATCTAAATATGGAAAAGTATAAATTGTATCTCTGGTCTGATTCCGAAATCGTATTAGCCTGGTTAGAAAAACCACCACATGCATGGAAGACGTATATTTCCAATCGAACGTCTCAAATCCTTGACCTAGTGGGATCAGCCACTTGGCGACATGTAGCCAGTGCGGACAATCCTGCCGATCTAGGTACAAGAGGGTGCAAACCCCTGCACCTTACCTCCACCACTCTTTGGTGGAATGGTCCCCGATTCTTGGCCACAATCGCCTATGCGCAATATAATTGCCCCCGAAAGTCGGAAAATCGATTCCTTTCATACAACGATAGATGACGACGACATCCTTGAGCGATTTTCATCATACTCCCGAGCACTCAGGGTAATCGCTTACATGCTCAAATTCATAGAGCGACTCAAGATTAAAGTCAAGGGAGAACCCTCAGCGTACTCCCAAGGTGATACATTGTTGCACCTAGACCTACAAAAGGCAAAGGTCGCTCTCATCACTTACACCCAATCGCGCCATTTCAGTAGCGAGATGTCACTATTAAGAGAATCGAGGCCGATTAATAAAAGGAGCTCACTCTTAGTACTAAATCCATTTCTGGATACAAAGGGTGTGCTTCGTGCGAACGGTCGGCTTGCCAACTCAAGCCTGACATATAACGATCGCCATCCCATAATTTTGCCAGAACAATCACAGCTTGCCACATTACTTATCCGTTATATACACACCTTAATGCTACACGCTGAACATCGCTTGATGCAACATATAATCCGTCAAGAGTTCTATATTCCCCGACTTAAGCCTCAAATAAAAAAGTGCATTTTCATGTGTAAGGTCTGCACGATGCATAAACAAAAAATGAGGACGCAGATTATGGCAGCACTTCCACCGGAACGCTGCAACTTTGCTCCGCCTTTCACTACCACAGGTGTCGATTTTGCTGGGCCTTTTCAGATAAAGGCGTCCATGCTAAGGTCTCCCACACTAATGAAGGGCTACGTGGCTGTCTTTGTCTGTTTTACGACAAAAGCAGTGCACCTCGAGCTATGTACTAATCTGACAAAAGAGGCTTTTCTCGCGGCATTCGCACGCTTCGTCGGACGACGCGGTTTTCCGTCAAAACTTATGAGCGACAACGGAAAAACGTTTATAGGGGCTCAAAGAGCCACAGAAAAACAGTTCGTTGATTTCATGAAGCAAGTTTCCCCTGATATCGTACAAAAGTACGCTCACCAAGGCATTAATTGGCAATTTATTATTTATATGGGAGTCCGCAGTAAAAAGTTTTAAATCCCATTTTAAAAAAGTAGCTAGAAACTACAAGTTTAATTACGAGGAATTCACAACATTACTAATCCGCATTGAAGCCGTACTCAATTCACGGCCACTAACAATGCTCTCGCAAGACCCCTCAGATCTTACAGCCCTAACCCCAGGGCACTTTCTCAAAGGAGCACCCATTCTGGCCACACCTGAGCCAGGCGTGGAGTCGCTGTCCTTATTAAATCGATGGGAACGAATTAAAAATCTCCATCACAATTTCAGTCGCCGATGGAAAGAAGACTATTTAAAAGACCTCCAATGTGCCTAAGCTTGGAGATTGTGTCCTAATTAACGATGATTGTCTCCCTCCGACCGAATGGCGGCTTGGCCGCATAGAAAAGCTTTACTATGGCTCCGACGGTCACATCCGAGTAGTCGATCTCCGTACGCAAACCGGAACGTTAACTAGACCACTTGTAAAACTATGTTTTTTACCAACTACCGATAATAACGAAACGGTGTCAAAACTCGTTAAAACAACCGCCGAAATAAACGATAATCAAACAATATAACTTAATTATTTAAAAGCTCGTCCAAAATGACGGCCCATCCGTGCCACATATTGTGGAACAAACTATGAATGATAATCTATAAACACTTCCTCTTCTTCCACACAGGGTATTATGGATGCAGAAAGGCCAGTTACACCAACGCCAACTATACGTTCGGCTATCACTGTGCCGCGCACTGGGGCTGTCCCCGTAGCAGCGCCCCGTACAACCACTGTAACCACCGCGCCAACCGTTGCACGAACTGCCGCCCGACAAACAACGACCGCGGCTTCGCAGCCGCCCCGAACCCGATGCCCGCTTTGTTGCCGCCCACACCGCTTGCAGCACTGCCCTATTTTTAAGGGGATGACTCCCAATCAGCGTCAGCAGGCGGCTCAGGCATATGGACACTGCTTGAATTGTCTGGCTCAAACGCATGCTACACAGGAGTGCGTGTCTGACACCATGTGCCAGCACTGTGAGCGGCCACATCATACGCTACTACACCGTCATCCCAGATGTGCTGTCGCCCGTTCATCTGCTCCCCGTAGTCGCGATTTAACCCGACAGGCGCAGCCAAGCCGTGTAGCACGGACCCGTCAAAGAAATGTCCTCGCAGCACCTCAGGCCTGGCGTCCACATAACGACACTTCGATGCGGCGCCAATCATCCACGCCACAACCTCGCCGCACGACAGGCCTCAGCAACGTGGTCGCCACCTTGCAGCAACTACAGCGTCTCCTAGGCTAAATATTCGCCTAGGGGGGCCGGGATGGCCAAATGAGCTTCAGCGTACTACACCCGCATACAACCCTACATAGAGCCGCAACATCGACACCCCGCATTCATCATTTCACCACACAAATTCCACAACATTTCCACACATAACATCCACAATGTCACCGCTACAGCAGATCTAGCAGCTGACCGGCACCCACGCCAAAAAGCTAAAAAAGGAATAACGGGCGGCGAGCCGGCCCTTTTTTCAACGTCACGCTCAAGCAAGTAACAACGCGCGCTCGACCTCATTTGTTTCTTCGCTCAACCTCATTTTTTTCATCGTTCGACCGCATTTTTTTCATCGTTCGACCTCATTTTTTTCATCGTTCGACCGCAGTTTTTTCATCGCTCGACCTCATTGGTTTCATCGCTCGACCTCAGTTTGTTTCATAAAGAAATCGTATCAAAATTGTATTTATCATAAAAAACCAAAAGCCTTGAATTGAAGTTGTGATTTCTGATTTTTCTCAATAAATACTCCCGGTTTATTTCTTCGTTGGAAAACAAGAAAAAAGGTAGTTTTACGGTTTAAGGTATTGAGCTAGTGTGTGACGTGACTAATTTTAAATTATCAATTGTTATTACCAATGATATAATAGAGCTATTTTATGCTTTTATTTGTAAAATAACTTCAGGTTTGTTAGAGTTTTCAATAATTTTACATTTTACATATTGGTGGCATCACCACTCTACCTCATCTCTCTACTGTCGTTGCCAACATAAAAATATATTGAAGTTAGCGAAATCGACAACTGACGACCTGCAGTCGTGTAGTCGTGCAGCTGTCTAAATAACTGTGTTCATAAGAACGTGTGTATTTTAATATTTGACAGATATTGCTTGCAGTCTGTCGCGCTCAATATGTTCAGCACTTGATAAATCTCTATCTTGCATTATTTGCCGTATTTGAGAACCATCGCCTTTCAACTTTTCCATACTAAGCTTCAGAAATACTTATTTATTAATTATAAATTCCTTTCACGGTGCGCAGAACCCAAATAATGACTGGAAAGATACGTTTTATTACGAAGTAGCCGAAACAAGCTTAAAATATAACGTAGTAATATCACAAAACAAGGGGACATTTGATACTTCCATGAGCAAATTTATAATCTGGGCACTTGAAAATATCAAAATTTGATAAGATATTCTGGGCCTGAAAATGCGTTTTTTTTATATGTTCGAAAAGATATCAGGCTTTAGAGTTGATATGTGTGTATATATGTACATTTTGCGTAAAAAATTAAAGAAAAAAAATTTTTAAGTCCAAAATAAGTTTCATATCGTATTTGAAGTAAATTATAATTAATTTCTTACAATTAAATTAAGCAGTTTCATGTATACAATAATAAACAAGTAAGGAGTACTAAGTTCGGGTACAACCGAACATTTCATACTCTTGCAATTTGCAATGATGAACGCCAGGGTTATACTTTCAGGTACATAAGGCTTGTTAGTTATTAGGAGTCTAATCCTATACATATATCCAAATATATCCATTAGAAGCACTAATTTTATGAGGATAACTTACATATTGGCCGAAACATGTAGTTTAATGTTTGAAAATGTTTATATTAGGTATATGGAGGCTCAGGAAAGTATTGACCGAATTCAACCCTTTTTTGATACACAGATATACTTGTATATACAGTCCAACTTCCATAACTCGAACTTCTTTAACTCGAATTTTCTCTAACTCGAACTAACATATAAATTTCCTTCCGTAACTCGAAGTTCTCCATAACTCGAACGAAAATACATAATTATGACTTCTATAACTCGAAGTAATGTGCTTTTCTCTCATTCTACAACTCGCAGTATTGTACTTTCTCTCTTTCGCTCTACATTTTTCTTTTATTTGCTTTTTTTTTTGAACCGTCTTTTTATTCGGGGAATTCCCTCTTTGTTCATCAAATGCTTATTTTTGTTTTCGTATGTATCAGTTCAGTGCAAGAATGATAGAGTACAAGATTGCGCAGATGAGAGACAAAACATTTTTCGTTCTGCGCATCTACGTCACACGGCTCATAAATTTCGTGAAATAGCTTGAGTAGCAAGTAAATATTGCTTGTTAACAAGAATGTTAGAGTAGTAGAGTTTATAGCTGCCAAATTTTTTACTGCGCCGTGTGACGTAAGCAATTGTATGTTTAGTATAACGGACCTGCGCAATGCGTAATCTCTTTTCTATCATTCTTGAGTTCAGTGCATAAATGTCAGTCAGGAATAATGGGATGCCCAACTCTCCTGTCACTGGAAATGTGAGAGCCGCTCACCTACCGAACTTTGACAGTTGACTGGATTGGGTAGGTTTCGACGTTTTGCAATTGGAATGACTGGAACGGCCAGATTGAAGCTATACCAAAAATATATGTGAACGGAGAAATTTGTTGCCGCCGTGCAAGATCGTTAATAAAAATTTAAAACAATAAAAATCAAAGAAAATGCGAAATTTAAACATATTTCATGAAACGTTTTGTAATTTGATGCATAATAGAAATCATTTTCTATTACAAATGATTAAAAACATTCATTAATTGACAACTAACAGGCTTAATTCACCTTATTAAGTATTGAAAGATCGAAAGTCAGTTGTTTTAATATATCATAAAATCATAAAAAAGGATTTAAGTGGTTTCGCCATATATTAAAAGTCCAATATATAATAATTTGCAATCGTAATAAACGTTGGGCGTTTTAATTTAGATGCCCAAAAATTCTTATTTTGTTCGATGTGGCCACAATTGAAAATGTTATAAAAAACGCTTATTTTGAGGCGCTCTCACACTGGAATAAGTTGGGCATCCTATTATCCCTGATGTCAGTCGTACTTGATGATACAGGGAAATAAGATCGTATTTATTAATTATCATGGCAACTAAACGTGTTTTGAAATCTTTGTCGATTGAAGTAAAGTATAAACTATTGAAAGAAGTAGAAGGTGGCTTAAAGAAAAAGAAAGCAGCTGAAAAATTTGGTATCCCAGCCAGTACGGTGTCAACGATTTTTAAGAATAAAGAATCAATTATTACGTCGTTTGAATCTGGGGTTCGTCTGGGTAGTAAAAGGATTAAAACCCCAGTATTTCAGAACATCGATAAAGCAACCCTCGATTGATTCAAAGCAGCTAGACATCAAAACAGGCCTATATCTGGAGGAATTTTAAAGGAGAAGGCAAAGGAGTTTGCAAAGCGCTTTGGCGATGATCATTTTATGGCAAGCACAGGTTGGCTTGATAAATGGAAGCAGAGGTAGGGAACAAAACGTTCAATTGGCGAAAATTTCAATTTTTATTTTAGGTATGCTGTGGGATATAAAAGAGCGTGTGGGGAAAGCAATGACGTTAGTGAAGTGAACTGCGAAAAGTGGAAAAAAGATGTTTTGCCGAATTTATTAAAAAAGTAATGTGAACGGGATGTTTTTAATGCGGATGAATCAGGGTTGTTTTTTAAATGTTTTCCAAACAAAACATTGACGTTTAAAAACCAAAAATGCCACGGAGGCAAGAATAGCAAGCAACGGGTTACGTTGATGCTAGCAGCAAATATGGATGGATCGGAAAAATTTTAAATTCTATTGATTGGAAAAAGTTACCCGTAGACTTTAAAGCAAACTCCAAGGCCTGGATGACTGGCCAAATTTTTGAAGAATGGGTTCTAAATTTGGATAAGCGCTTTCAAAGTACTGGCCGAAAAATTTTATTGTTTATTGATAATTGCCCAGCACATCCAAAAGACGTACAAAGCAAACTGAAAGCCATTGAACTGGCATATTTTCCACCGAATATGACCTCTTAATTACAGCCGCTGGATCAGGGAGTAATTCAAAACTTGAAAGTTTTTTATCGTACCAGAATAGTAAAAGAAGCACCAAAGCGTATAGAGGCAAACGAAAAACAAGATATTACACTTATGGATTGCATCAATCATGTAACAAAAGCTTGGGATATTGACGTCAAAAATCAAACCATAGCGAATTGCTTCAAAAAAGCTGGATTTGGTCAATATTCTGAATGAGAAGAGGAAGAAGACATACCTCTGAGTTTTTTAAGTACTACTGATGAATATCAAAATGTAATTGAAGCTGATTACGAAGCATGGTTAAAAGCAAACAAAATAACTTGCAGTGCTACTCTTCAGGATTATATTGCAGTAGATAATGACCTTTGCACAACTGGCTTTTCTACAGATGCTGATATTGTTGAGAACTACTGCCCTGAATTAGATGATCCAATATTAAGCGGAACGGAGAGTGACGGCGAGGGATCGGTAGAAGAAACTATTCGCCAGCCTTCCAGAAATGATGAAGAAAATGCTTTCCGAACATTGAGTTTATATTTGCAAACAAATGACACTACAACTGATGAGCACTATACGGCTTTAAACAAATTAGAGTCATTTTTTACTGAAAATACCAAAAAAAAAAAAAAGAAAATTTTCAGTCACTAATTTCTGAATATTTCACTTCACTGTAACTTATTACAGTTTTCTGTGATGTGTGTTTTAAACAAAAAATACGTATTCATCATTTAATATACTCTAAAGTAGCAATTGAGTTTTTTTAACAAAAAATTTTTTTCTATAACTCGAAGTCTCCGTAAGTCGAAGTTTTTTTTGGGATAATAGTGATTCGAGTTATGGAAGTTCGACTGTATATACATTGACCGTTCTTTTCTGTAAATATTCAACTATAAATACTAAGGTCCACATCAGAGAACGGCTTCCGTTGAGCGCAAAAATGTTCATGCACGATCAATACCCGAACTATCAGCACATTCGGCTCAAGCGCTCAAAATGGCATTCGTGAATGTTTTCGCTACTGAGCTAAATTCAGCTCAATTGCGGTAAATTCGTTTGCTTGCTGAGTTTATTCACGCTCGTGTTGAAACAGCTCTACTCAAGCGTTCGCTCATTCGGCTCAACAATGATCTTGTTGAATGAAAACAAAAACACAAAAGAGCAAACTCAACGCCTATGAGCAAACTCAATGGGTATGAGCAAACTCAACGCATATGAATAAACTCACTGTGCTTGAATAAAAGCGCCGCCTCCTTAAGCGATTTGCAGCACTTACATACATACATATGTCTGTTAAAATTTGAAGAATTTTTTGGCAAATATTTTAAAATATTGTTACAGGATTGGCAGTATATATGTAAATCCATTCCAAATAGTGCCATCCTCTTTAATAATTTCAGATAATATATTCCAAACATGGCTCCTTCCCTTATGTCGGGCTGACAATGTGTAGGCGTTTGTACGTATTTTTTCTAAACTATCTTCTTGCTCCATATCGACGGGATGACAAATACATACCTAATAAAATATAAGTTGTGTACCAAATTCTTATTGCAATGCATGTGACACATAAGCTGATCGCGAACAAAGCATACAAAAACTATATACATACCAGAGAACTGCAAAACTCACTTTTTCCTTAAATCAGCTCATACGCAAAAGTTTCTATTCAATTCCAATCACTGAGCGAAAGTGAGCTAAACATTTCGTAAAGTGAGCGAGCTAAATATTTCGTGAAGTGAGCAAACGTGAGCAAAGCATTTCGGACCGAAGGCTCACATTGTACGCGAATGAGCGATTCGGCAACATGAGCTGATTTTTACTCAACGCTGTGTTTCGCTCAGTGATTGGACTTGAATAGAAACTTTTGCGTATGAGCTGATTCAAGGAAAAAGTGAGTTTTGCAGTTCTCTGGTCCACATATTCGGTACTAGGGGCTTGAACAGTGGTAGTTGAATTTGTACAAGTTTTGTTTAACAGGTGGCATAATTCAAAAGCATTAGCCGGGCAAAGTTTATTCAATTATATTAATTATTTCTTGATGTGTACACAGGAAAGAGAAAGAATCAAACGGAATTTAAAGTTGTGTTATTTCGGAAGTAGGCGTAATTGTAGTCCGATTTCACTCATATCAGCACTGTTACATAGGAATGTCAGTAGAATGTCTTTTCATTCTGATTATTTATATACATATTACTTTATGTCTATCTCGCTTAGTTTTGGGTGATACGTACAACCGTTAGGTGAACAAAATTATTATATTCTGTAACAGCATATTGCAAGAGTATAAAAATGTTGCAGCCAACCAATCATCGAAGATACGATTACCAAGTTGGCGTAACATTTTCTCTATCAACCATTATTTTATGTTTTATTTCCTTTGAACCTTTGTATAACCATAACATTATATACGCAATATGCCAGTTGAGACCAAAAATACGTGATCAGACCCCATGAACAAATAAATAATAACCTCGAAAATTTGAATATAATATTATAAATTTGTCCTTATGTAAATATATGAGCATCCGCAGACACTACCGTATATAATGACACTACACATAATTGAAATATATATACAATAAACGAAATATATTTGCTGATCACAACAACAGTGCTGATGGTAACTTCGAAGTGACGCTTGCAACAAAAGCAACAATTTACTCAGAAGGATTAGTCGAGTGGAAACCTCCAGCAATTTACAAATCGTCCTGTGAAATAGATGTAGAATATTTTCCTTTTGACGAACAAACATGTGTTCTCAAATTTGGCAGTTGGACATATGACGGGTTCAAGGTATGTTAATTAAATGTACTATATATTAAAAGTCTTGAATAAAAGTAAAACAGTTATGTGTGCATATTACTACATTTATCAAATTTCTGTACTTAAAAATATTTAGAAGGTGCTCTATTTTGCATTGTAGTAAACGCGTATCCAAAGCATTTTTAAATCATATTTTAATCATATATTTTGTCAAAATATGCAATGCATTTATTTGGCGTTTATGAATGGCACTGTGTATTATCCTAATGATAACATAAATAACTAATAATAAATAAAATGAAATAACTTTTAAAATTTAATAAAATATATATTTTAATATTAATTATTTACTTTATCGTCGAAATTTCCATTTTAAATATTTTCAGTGCAAAATAAGACTCATGCACATTTTGACAGTTCATGCGTATGATTTGGGGATGTCTTGCCTTCAACGATTTCATACTGCTACATACACATACATACTAATGGTGTTTACGAATATTCTGCATTGCATGTATACTTTGCATATTCTGTTTATAAAAGCAGCCTATATAGAGTACGTTAGCCAGATAAAAATATTGAAATTAAATATTTTTTTCATTTAACACGTGATAACTCCTTGTAAGCGCAATTTTACCTAGTAAAAAATAAAACTGAGATGCGATATTAAGAGGTAGTATTAAGTTATAAAAACATGTGATATATATGTAGTTATAAGAGTATATATTTATATAAATTATTAGGATGAGTTGAATTCCGTGTGACTTTCTGTCTGTTCGTGCAAGCGATAACTTGACACCCAGGGAAGGTTGGTGTTGTAGATAGGTGGAATCAGGCCATTGTCGCATCCATAAAACCAAAGCTATTGCCTCTTTAATTTGCAAACAAATTTAGAAGACTGCCGTGGAGAGGACCACATTAATATGATCGGTAAATATGAGGGAGTGCGAAATCACTTAAAATATAAAAATAAGTATGCAGTTCTTTCGCCCTCTGGTTTCCACGCACTGAATTTGGTTGTAGTCTGAAAGAGTCTGAAATATTTTCTGTAGCAACACCCAACAATGCTAAATTCTGAAATCCAGAATACAGAATTCATTTCACTATCTTAATAATGGGATACACTAAAAATACCGAAGTTCAAAATGCTGACACATCAAAATACCGACAAATCGAAACACCGACCAATCAGAACACCAAAAAATCAACATACCGACAAACCAAAATGCCGACATTTTAAAATTTTTTAATCTTGTCCGCCCTTAGTTCTATCGAAACACAGAAAGAGAATTCTGCTGACTAAGGGTTATGATCCTAAGCGTGTACGTGGTCGGAAGCCGAAGGCCGCAGGGAATCGAACGAACAACGCCACGGGATACACTTAAAATATCGAAATTCAAAATGCCGACACATCAAAATACCGACAAAATTTAAATATGCAGCCAAATCAAAATACCGACAAATCAAAACACCGACAAATCAAAACACCGACAAATCAAAACACCGACAAACCAAAATGCCGACATGTGAAAAATATTTTATCTTGTCCGGGTGTATAACGTAATGCCGACAATCAAAATCTCGAAATTTAGAATCCCGACACTCAAAATACCGACAAATCAAAACACCGACAAAACAAAATACCGTAAAATCAAAATCCCGACAAATCAAAACACCGACAAATCACAATACCGACGAATTAAGAAAAGGTGGCGTTGTTCGTTCGAGGCCCTGCGGCCTTCGGCCTCCGGCCACGAACACGCTCAGGATCATAACCCTTAGTCGGCAGAATTCTCTTTCTGTGCTTCGATAGAAATAAGGGCGGACAAGATAAAACATTTTTCACATGTCGGCATTTTGGTTTGTCGGTGTTTTGATTTGTCGGTGTTTTGATTTGTCGGTATTTTGATTTGTCGGTGTTTTGATTTGGCTGCATATTTAAATTTTGTCGGTTTTTTGATGTGTCGGCATTTTGAATTTCGATATTTTGAGTGTATCCCATCTTGTCCGCCCTTATTTCTATCGAAGCACAGAAAGAGAATTCTGCCGACTAAGGGTTATGATCGTGAGCGTGATCGTGGCCGGAGGCCGAAGGCCGTAGGGCCTCGAACGAACAACGCCACCTTTTCTTAATTCGTCGGTATTGTGATTTGTCGGTGTTTTGATTTGTCGGTATTTTGATTTGACGGTAATTTGAGTGTCGGGATTCTAAATTTCGATATTTTGATTGTCGGCATTACGTTATACACCCCAACGCCACCTTTCCTTGATTTGTCAGTATTTTGATTTGTCGGTGTTTTGATTTGTCGGTGTTGTGATTAGTCGATATTTTGACTGTCAGGATTCTAAATTTTTAGATTTTGATTGTCATCGGCTTGATAAACGAATAATCAAAAAAAGTAAAAAACTCGAACTTGGATGAAAACTGGAAATATATGCATATGATTTCAAATGCTTCAGTCAATCAATAAAACATAACTGATAAAGTAGAAATAGATTGATGGAGAAAATTTATTCTTATATCTTCTTTACTGGCGTAGACACTGTTTACGGTTATAGTCGAGTTTACAATAGCGAAGCAGTCCTTCTATATTTTCGAGGTTTGGTCCTTCCAACGGGGTGGAGGCCTTTCTTTCACAGTAGGAACAGCGTAGCCGCTGTACCTTAGTTCGCTGAACTAAGTCAATGACGTCGTATATCTCGTAGAGCGTATCGTACCATCGACTAGGGTATTCGCCGTTGCCAATTCGCAATTCATAAACCCTTTGGAGAACTTTTCCATCCAAAAAACTTGTAAAGCCTACTCATCTCATCAGATCATTGTTCATGCCTGTGCAGATCGACCCTCTTTACACGGGTCTTTTCCAAGATTTGAATTTGCATGGGGAATATGTGGTCAGTTGTTGATTTTCTAGGCCTAAAGCCACACTGATAAGGTCAGTCTGTTGGGTTTTAATCTTTCACACAATACGATCTTATAAAAAGAGGGTGATGTACGGTCCTTATCAATTCTTCGACGCCGTGATTGAATTACTTCTTCTTTAAGGTCGGGCAATGGTACGTCTGCTCTCTCGTCATCGATTGGTTAATCAGGTTCTCCATCCCCAGTTGTTAAGTCATTCTTACCATTCAGCAGTTGGGAGTAAAGTTTCCTCCATAATTTCAGTATGCTCTGGGCATCAGTCTCTAGATCTCTTCTGGGGTTACTACAACAGCATACCCCGTTTTGGACACTTCCACCTGTCTGCCAGCTTTTCAAAATCTTCGAAGTCATGTATTATGGTCTCTCTCGTTTTTTATCTGCGTCTCGCTTCCCTCTTCAGCTCTCGGTATCTTTCCCATCTCTCACGTGTGGTGGTTGATTGTAACTTTGCGAGGTTGACAGTCTGCTTTCTTTCTGACACGGCACTCCTCATCGAACCAGCTGTTCTTTTGTCTTTTCCGTAAACCAATGCAGCTGTACGTAAGTTGCTGACGCGTGCTCTCAGAGAGTAGAAGTGCAAATCGAGTAGAAAATCGTTCGACTGTCTAACGTGATTGCAGCTTCTGGACGTCGGGCCTTCCTTGTGATTGTTGATATGCATTTTTTGCTGCACAGAGACTGGTGCGTATCTAGGCTGCAACAAGACAGTGGTCCGCGTCAATACTAGGACTTCGGAGATTACGTAGGTCTAAAATACTAGAGACGTATTTTCAGTCTATCACAACATGGTTGATTTTGTTCATGAGTTATCGATCCGGAGATAGCCAGGTAGCTTGGAGAGAAGATGGAGTCATATGTAGAAGTTCACGCAAGTGAGGAAAGTTCTCTGATCGCCATTCACTTGGGAGTGGCCAGAAACGATTCTTTTACATATGACTCAAGCAGCTCACTACTTCCGGTCTTTGACCAAGTATCCTCTGGGTAGCCTAAGAACATCCGTTTGAAGGCGAGCTAAAGTGAGAAGGCGAAACATCCCTTCCGCAGGGTTGTGCGCTGGGTTTGGGACCCGCCACGTAAAAATTCCACCAATGAAAATTAGCAAACAGCCTGGGATGAGAGACCCCCCCCCATGGAAAACGAAGTGAGGACTACGAATTGAGGGCATGCACCTGGAATGTCCGGTCCCTTAATTGGGAAGGTGCCGCTGCCCAGCTGGTTGATGTCCTCGTAAAAATAAAGGCTGACATCACCGCCGTACAAGAAATGCGATGGACGGGACAAGGACAGAGACGAGTAGGTCCTTGTGACATTTACTACAGTGGCCATATAAAGGAGCGCAAGTTTGGTGTAGGATTCGTGGTGGGAGAGAGACTCCGTCGCCGAGTACTATCATTCACTCCGGTGAATGAACGTCTAGCCACAATCCGCATCAAAGCGAGGTTCTTCAACATATCGCTGATTTGCGCCCACGCACGGACGGAAGAGAAGGACGATGTGACCAAAGATGCCTTTTATGAGTGCTTGGAGCGCACTTATGAGAGCTGCCCCCGCCACGATGTCAAAATCGTGCTTGGCGACTTTAACGCCAGGGTGGGCAAAGAAGGTATCTTTGGCACTACGGTCGGTAAATTCAGCCTCCACGAGGAAACATCCCCAAATGGGTTGAGGCTGATCGACTTCGCCGGGGCCCGAAATATGGTTATCTGTAGTACTAGATTCCAGATTCATCAAGCTACCCGGCTGTCTCCGGATCGAAAAACGGCCAACCAGATCGATCATGTTGTGATAGACGGAAGACACGTTTCCAGTGTTTTAGATGTGCGTGCGCTTCGAGGTCCTAACATCGACTCGGACCACTATCTTGTTGCAGCTAAGATTCGCACCCGCCTCTGTGCAGCAAAAAACGCACGCCAACAAACACAAGGAAGGTTTGACGTCGAGAAGCTGCAATCACAACAGACAGCCGAACGATTTTCTACTCGGCTTGCACTCCTGCTCTCTGAGAGCACTCGTCAACAACTCGGTATAAGGGAACTGTGGGACGGCATTTCGAACTCCTTACGTACAGCTGCAACCGAAACCATTGGTTTTCGGAAAGCGCAAAAGAACAGCTGGTACGACGAGGAGTGCCGTGTCGCAGCGGAGAGAAAACAGGCTGCCTACCTCGAAACGTTACGATCGACCACTACACGTGCGGGATGGGATAGATACCGAGAGTTGAAGAGGGAAGCGAGACGCATTTGCAGACAGAAGAAGAAAGAGGCCGAAATGCGTGAGTACGAAGAGCTTGTTAAGCTGGCCGACAGGGGTAATGCTCGAAAATTCTACGAAAAAATGCGGCGGCTTACAGAAGGTTTCAAGACCGGAGCATACTCTTGTAGAACCCCCAACGGTGATCTAGTCACTGATGCCCAGAGCATACTTAAATTATGGAGGGAACACTTCTCCAGCCTGCTGAATGGCAGTGAACGCACAACACCAGGAGAAGGAGAACCCGATTCCCCAATCGATGACGATAGAGCAGACGTTCCATTACCCGACCATGAAGAAGTTCGAATAGCAATTGCCCGCCTGAAGAACAACAAAGCGGCAGGGGCCGTCGGATTACCGGCCGAGCTATTCAAACACGGCGGCGAAGAACTGATAGGGAGCATGCATCAACTTCTTTGTAAAATATGGTCGGACGAAAGCATGCCCAACGATTGGAATTTAAGTGTGCTATGCCCAATCCATAAAAAAGGAGACCCCACAATCTGCGCCAACTACCGTGGGATTAGCCTCCTCAACATCGCATATAAGGTTCTATCGAGCGTATTGTGTGAAAGATTAAAGCCCACCGTCAACAAACTGATTGACCTTATCAGTGTGGCTTCAGACCTGGAAAATCAACAACCGACCAGATATTCACCATGCGCCAAATCTTGGAAAAGACCCGTGAAAGGAGAATCGACACACACCACCTCTTCGTCGATTTCAAAGCTGCTTTCGACAGCACGAAAAGGAGCTGCCTTTATGCCGCGATGTCTGAATTTGGTATCCCCGCAAAACTAATACGGCTGTGTAAACTGACGTTGAGCAACACGAAAAGCTCCGTCAGGATCGGGAAGGACCTCTCCGAGCCGTTCGATACCAAACGAGGTTTCAGACAAGGCGACTCCCTATCGTGCCATTTCTTCAACCTGCTTCTGGAGAAAATAGTTCGAGCTGCAGAACTAAACAGAGAAGGTACCATCTTCTATAAGAGTGTACAGCTGCTGGCGTATGCCGACGATATTGATATCATCGGCCTCAACACCCGCGCCGTTAGTTCTGCTTTCTCCAGGCTGCACAAGGAAGCACAGAAAATGGGTCTGGCAGTGAACGAGGGCAAGACGAAATATCTCCTGTCATCAAACAAACAGTCGTCGCATTCGCGACTTGGCTCTCACGTCACTGTTGACAGTCATAACTTTGAAGTCGTAGATAATTTCGTCTATCTTGGAACCAGCGTAAACACCACCAACAATGTCAGCCTGGAAATCCAACGCAGGATTGCTCTTGCCAACAGGTGCTACTTCGGACTGAGTAGGCAATTGAAAATAAAGTCCTCTCTCGACAAACAAAAACCAAACTCTATAAGTCACTCATAATTCCCGTCCTACTATATGGTGCAGAGTCTTGGACGATGTCAACAACGGATGAGTCGACGTTGCGAGTTTTCGAGAGAAAAGTTCTGCGAAAGATTTATGGTCCTTTGCGCGTCGGCCACGGCGAATATCGCATTCGATGGAACGATGAGCTGTACGAGATATACGACGACATCGACATAGTTCAGCGAATTAAAAGACAGCGGCTACGCTGGCTAGGTCATGTTGTCTGGATGGACGAAAACACTCCAGCTCTGAAAGTATTCGACGCAGTACCCGCCGGGGGAAGCAGAGGAAGAGGAAGACCTCCACTCCGCTGGAAGGACCAAGTGGAGAAGGACCTGGCTTCGCTTGGAATATCCAATTGGCGCCACGTAGCGAAAAGAAGAAACGACTGGCGCGCTGTTGCTAACTCGGCTATAATCGCGTAAGCGGTGTCTACGCCAATTAAGAAGAAGAAGAAAATACTAGAGACGTATTTTCAGTCTATCACAACATGGTTGATTTTGTTCATGAGTTATCGATCCGGAGATAGCCAGGTAGCTTGCTGAATTTTCCTATGTTGGAATTTAGTACAACAGATAGCTATATGTCGGGCGGCGGAGAAGTCGGTTAGCCTTGACTTATTGAGAGATGTTTCATCATGGAGGCTTATTTTACCGACAATTGTGACAAACCTACCTTCTTTTTCCACCCTGGCGATTTTGCACTAGCGCACAACCTTATGGAGGAATGTTTCGACGTCTCATCTTAGCTCGCCTTAAAACCGATGCTTTTTGGCTACCCAAAGGATACTTGGTCTAAGACCGGGAGTTGTGAGTTGCTTGAAAAACATACGTAAAAGAAACGTTTCTGACCACTCTCAAGTGAAAGGCGCTCAGAGAACTTTCTTCACTTGCGTGAACTTCTACACATGGCGAAAAACTAATGCTATATTTTGTTGTGAAATATGTTCACTTTTGACGCAATTTACATAACGCCTAGCGATAACTACAGGGTGTATCCGGAAAGTAATAGGACTGATTTCCTTACGCCGCGACTGTACTTCGGAGCGTGCGCGCACCGACTGGATTCGGTAGACGGTGTTCCTGGAGAGTCAAGTCAAACATTTTCACTACGTGTTTCTATGAGTGGTGCAAGTTGAAAATGCAAAGTTCGTTAGAGCAGAGGTACGCGATTAAATTCTGTGTAAAACTCGGTAAATCTGCGACAGAGACATTTGATATGATCAAGCAGGCTTACCCAGATGTAGCTTTAGCAAGAAGTGGTGTGTCGGTGGCACTAGGCCTTTTTGGAGGGTCGAGAAGAGGTCCTCAATAGACTCAAACGAAGGGTCAATTGAGTCCGACAAGACATCGCAGCCGATGTGAAGTTGCACCACGACAACGCTCCGGCTCGCACCACCTTGCTGTGAACAACTACCTAATCACAGTAGGCATCCCAACGCTTTCGCAGCCGCCCTATGTGGTCCTCCCGGGCTTTTGTTTGTTTCTTTGCCTGAAAAGGCAGATGAAAGGCAAGTTTTGAGACGACAGAGGAGATCCAATTTGGAAAGTTTTTAAAGAATTGTAACGATTGATTCAATATTTTTATTTAAATCGACTCAGTCTTATTACGTTCCGGAAAAACAAGTACGAAACAATAAATAGCAAAATATAAAGACAACAAAAAGCAAAACTTAAAATGAATGGTTTCTAAGTGAACTAGATACAGAACCAGTTACCATCACGACAGCTCAAGTTGTGGTAATTTCAAAGGAATACCTCAATTCACAATATCAATCATAACCCCTGGGGATCAGTATTGTGAAAATTTTAGAAAGCTACAACTACTAGAACGGATAATTGTCGGTGCAATTTCCGATCAAACTCGCCTTTGGTTATTTCCACACCTCCGCCATATGGCAGTTTTAGGTATGAAAAAACCTTCTTAACAAAAGGCGAACTGAAAACAGAAAATAGGGTCTGAAAATTCCTCCATTTTGACCACACGGAGGAAGTAAGCCCATGCGAAGAAACCATAGAGAGTATATATTACTCTGCCACATTATGCGATAGTAAATCTGATGAAAGAAATCACAAAAATAAAAGTTGTCTTCAATGCCTCAAAATTTTCAAAATCGGAGGATTCCATTAATGACAAGGTGTGCGCGAAGATGATCCCAAAAGTGCTCACTGACGGTGCAACATGCACCTCGGCTCTGAAGGCTATTCTGGATAATGCTTTCCGTGACGCCTTCAATGCTTGGCAATCACGCTGGCAGCGCTGTATTGACGCAGAAGGAGCCTATTTTAAAAGTATTCAAAGAATTGTAACGTTTGATTCAATAACTTTTTTAAATCGACTCAGTGCTATTACTTTCTGGACATATCCTGGAAAAAGGATTATTTTGGTTTTCAATTTTTATTTTCTTCAATACGTCTACAATTTCTATATATAAATAAACAAACTCTTAGCGGACTATAAGTACACGCGCTCGATTTTATGTTAAAATGGTATTCTGGTCCAGACGCCTACATTTTGTGCATTTTTCAAACTAAGATTAGTAAATTAAAACCATTGCTACAATCTTTATTTGTACTCTTGCAACCAGTTGCTAAAGAGTATTTTAGTTTTGTTCACCTCACGGTTAAACGTATCACCTAAAACTAATCGAGATAAATATAGGGTTGTGTATATATAACTGATCAAGATGACGGGAAAAGTTGGAATCCGGTTGTCTGTCTGTCTGTCCGTCCGTCCAATCTGTAACTTGAGTAAAAATAGAGATATGTTAACAAAACTTGGTATATAGGTTCTTTAGTACAAAAAAAATGGAGTTCGTAGATGGGCGTAATCGGATCACTGCTACGCTCACAATCGCCATTAAGTTATAAAGCTAAAACTTGGTATCTGTAGGATTTTTTTTTTAAAGTGGGCGTGGCCCCACCCTCTGGCAAGTTTAATGTACACATCTCCTAACCCAATTAAGCTACAACAACCAATTTTTTTGAGTAGAAATCGTATAGGAACTTCTACGACAACGCGAAAATGGATTAAATCGGAGGACAACCCCGTTCACTTTTCATATGACATTACTGTTAAAAACTACTAAAAGCGCGATAAATCAATAACTAAATACGTCAGAAACATTAATTCTTACTACCGAGATGGAATGAGAGAGATTTATGGGAGCCAGTGTGAAAATTGGACGATGGGCGAGGCACTGCCCACTTTTTGGTGAAATCCCATATCTCGGGACTCGTCCAAACTAATGTCGACTAAATTTAGTACGTAGCATTTTTTTACATTATCATCTCCCATTGTGAAAATGGACGAAGTCGGAAAACAATGACGCCTACTTCCCATAGAATACAATTTTAAATTCCACGTGCTTCTTTCAGTTTCCAGTACATACATAAATCAAAAAGCAATTAATATACTTAACTGTGTATATAAGTTAAAAAACGTTTAGTTATTTTTACTAAAAAAAATGTTTTCTGGGAGCTATGCTCCTTTTTTTGGGAGCAATGCCCCTTTATTTGGGAGCTATGCTCCTTTATTGAATTCTGTGCAAGAACTGAATTTTACAATTATTTACGCTTAACTCTAAACCTACATTTGCCGCTGTAACGGGTATGGAGTTTGCTGACGCTGCACTTCCCACAGGTTGGCACTTCGCTGACGTTGCGCTTCCCACGATTGCTTTGTATCATATGATATTAATGCATCATATGATACTTTTTGAATGTATAGGGTGCTAACTAGTCCCCCTTGAAATTCAAACGTCCTCGTTTGAATCTTTAGGTGTATTGAAAATTTGGTCGAGTCCTTCTATTGCGCGTTGTGACAGTTTATTGGGTTCCTCTTCTTTTTGTTTCATCAGAAGATTCTTCCCGAAAATTAAGGCGATGATTATTAAAATTACGATTAGAGTGATGCTGGTTCCGTATTTAACTCTGTTTGCTGCTTCTGACAGACTTACTTCCTTTGTATTTTTGAAGTTAAGCTGTTTCAGCATCTCCAGCGAGAGGAATTCTTCTATCTTGAGTGGTGCGGATGACGGTTGTAGGATGGCTGGCAGTGGTTTACTTGCTGTTCTTTCTTCGCTATAGAACTTTTTCCCGTTGATAGCAATGGTTACGCTGGTATACAAAATGATGAAGGTCCCGTTTAGAAATGTAGATTCGTTGTTTATTAAAATTTCTCCGTTGTATTTATTTAAAAGTAAAATTCCAGGTCCCATTTCTTCTATAGTTGGGATATGCTGGTTGTTGACCTCCGTTCAGTTTGGCAAACGACTTTTTAAAAGATTAATTATACAAGTATCATTACTTAAATCTACTATATTATTGCTTAAGCATATTTGTAGGGAATTGTATTTCTTACAATAATTTTCTATTCCATAAATTCCCTTTTCGCAGTTTAAAATTGTTTTAAAATTGATTTTATTGATTCTCCCGTTATGTTTTACTGCTTAATATCTAATGTTTTACAATTTTGGTTATCTACGGTTGGGAGGCTAACAATATAAATTATAATTTTGCCATTAGTTGCAATTTTTACTTCGGAAGTTCCGAATGCTTCGTCTAAATTTTCATATGAAATATTGTTATTGTCTATTACTTCGTTCACAATATTTATTTCTTCATTTAATAGAATAAAAGAATTTATTATGTTGGCTTTTGCCCAATGTATTGTGTGTACAACATTTAAAATTTCTTCCTTAATTATTTCTAATTTGTATTTTAGCTGTAAAAATGTTTCAATTTCTAAACTTTTTCATTTTGTATGGTTTTAATTATATTATTTGTGATATTTGTTATCTCGCTAATTAAATTCTGTCTACGCTCTTCCTCCAGGAGTTAAATTCACCTGGTCGTCCTGAGAATTCCCTAAGGCATTTAACCATGTCCGGAATTTTATCTAGTTCGTTTATGTTATTCGCGTTCAGTGTCACACTGTGGTCGGGTTCGGTAAAGTCAGTAATATTCTGAGTACTCATTCGTTCGAGTACTTCTCGAACTATTGTCGTTATGGAAGTTGGGTTAGGGGTGGGAGGGTTTAAAGGATGGTTGGAAGGATTTGTAGGATGGGTGGTTTGCCCATAGTCTCTCCTCATTTGATTTAATTGTTCAATTAGCTCTTCAGCTGTATCCGGCATTATGATAATCTTTTCTTTTAAGTTAATTAGTTTAAAAAAAAAAAAAATTCTTTGTAATAGTACTTTCTTTGACAATATTAAAATCTTCTTGCAAAGCTTACGTTAATTTAAGGCTTTTTTTCCTTTTTTGTGTCGGATAATTAATTTCTTTCAATTCGTATTCTTTGTAATAATCAAGTTCTTTATAATTTCTTTTTTTTCTTTTTGTGTCGAATAATTATTTTCTTTCAATTCAAATTCCGTATTCTTTATATTAATAATATTCTTTATAATTTCTTTTTTTTCTTTTTTGTGTCGAATAATTATTTTCTCTCAATTCAAATTCCGTATTCTTTATGATATTCTTTATAATAAAAAAAAATATAATATTTTATAAATCTTACATTAGGTGTTTCCAGCTTTCCATATGATGTTGTGATGCGCTCCGATGTTGTTCCTTTTCTTTAACAGTACTGAGGTCCCTCGGCGTTTAAAAATCCCACGTTGTGCGTTGTAGCCGCTCGTTAACACAGTATTTATTGTATTTTTTGTTTTCCACACACTTTTTCTGTTTTTAAATCGCGGAGCCTTACTTTTTCATTTTCAGGCTTTTTTTTATTCACAATCACTACCGTTCTCCACTCGCGAAGCCTTACTTTTTGGTTTTCAGGCAATTACCACTTACGCGCGCTGGTCCCTGCTCGGACGCCAGTTAAAAATCGTTTCGTTATTTTTACAAAAAAAAATGTTTTCTGGGAGCTATGCTCCTTTTTTTGGGAGCAATGCCCCTTTATTTGAGAGCTATGCTCCTTTATTGAATTCTGTGCAAGAACTGAATTTTACAATTATTTACGCTTAACTCTAAACCTACGTTTGCCGCTGCAACGGGTATGGAGTTTGCTGACGCTGCACTTCCCACAGGTTGGCACTTCGCTGACGTTGCGCTTCCCACAAGTTGCCACTACACGTGTCGCACTCTCAGCGATTTAGTGGTGTCATATTATATTGCTTTTTATCATATGATATTAATGCATCATATGATGCTTTTTGAATGTATGGGGTGCTAACTTATATACTATATATAGTTAACCCTTTGACGACCACGGGGACACCGGTGTCCCAAATAGAAATAATACAATAAAACAGTAATTAAAAAACTTATTTTATCTTTTTGTTATTTTATCTTATAGTTTTTGAACGTACGTTTCTCATTTTATATGCTGGCAACACAAAAAAAATATCGTTCTTTGTCTATGGCTATTGAAAACTGAGACTTCGTTAAGCGCGCGAATCGAGTATTTTGTAACAGTGCATAAAAGGTGTAAAACTATTTTTTAAGAATTTACAGTGTGAAATAATCATAGCCTGGTAAGTAAATTTTTATTTTATATATTTATAAAACTATTATTTATGTTGTGTATAACGATAAGTCATAATAAACATAAAGGGACACCGATGTCCCTATGGCCGTAGAGAGATACTATTTATAATTATGTTGTCGTACTGATGTTTTTCGTCAATTACCCTTCATTTTCTTATTCGTGTCGTTACAGATTATGTTTCGCAAAGGACGCGGCCTTTTCGAACTTAAAGAAAATGAAGTGCAACAGATTTTGATGGCTGATAACAGTGACGAAGAGGACAATTTACTGCTTGAGGAAGAGGATCAAAGGCTTTTGACTCATGATGATGATTAAGGGATTGTGGACGTGGAAATTGACGGTACGATAACTGAACATACTGACTCAACAAGACCGGAGCCTTCCACATCAACACCTGTAAACGAAGCACAGCATCAACCCGTCTTCAAGTGGAATTCGAGAACATACGCACCAAATGTTTTTCGTGATGTGGAATACGACTTCAGGAAAGTGCAAATCTGTCAAGAAGCTGAAAATGGACTATTGACTCCCTTTGATATATTTCGTTCAGCGACAAATTTTGATAATATAGTGCAATATATAGTATCGGAGTCAATACGATATGCTCATCAAAATGGACGGGAGTTTACTATTGATCTCGAAGAAATGAAAGCATTTCTTGGGATGAATGTAGTCATGGGCTATCATATCTTGCCATCATTGAGGGACTACTGGTCTACAGAACCAGACATGGTAGTACAATTCATATCGAATGTTATGCCAAGGGCTCGATTCGAAGACATTCGCCGGAACCTTCATTTCTGTAACAACGAAGCGGTAAGAGACACAACTAGCTCTAATTATGATAGGGCATACAAAGTTCGGCCAATAATAGAGCATTTCAATGTATCGTTTCAAAATGCTCTCAATAACACAGTAAAACAATCAATCGACGAGCATATGATAAAATTTAAGGGTTATAATGTAATGAAGCAATACATAAAAAATAAGCCTGTCAAATGGGGCTTCAAATTATGGTGCCGATGTGATGCTGCGACCGGTTATCTATTTGAATTTGATCTATATACGGGCAAACGAACTTCTGGAATCGAGTATGGATTAGGTGAATCAATAGTACTACAGCTAACGAAAAAGGTTGAAGGCTTAGGATGTGAAGTTTATATGGACAACTTCTTCAATTCACCTTTACTACAATATAAGCTGATTGATCAGAATACTAAGGCGTGTGGAACAGTTCGAACTAACAGGAAACAACTTCCAAAAACTGCACCTGCTGACAAAACAATGAAGCGTGGCGATATTTACTCAACGAGTTTCCATGGCATAAGTTATGTCAAATGGATGGATAATAAAGGAGTACATTTGTTGACCAACTTTTTGTCGCCTGTAGAAACGGACATCGTAAAGCGCCGCAAAGTTGGTTCAGCCGACAAAATTGATGTCAAATGTCCTAGGATTGTGTCACATTATAATAAAAATATGGGTGGAGTAGATCTTATGGATCAACGTAAGGTGTGCTATGAAATAGATCGAAGATAATGTACTACCTTCGCCTTTTCTTCGATTTGTTCGATATATCGGTAAATAATGCACATACCATATATACTAAGCTGCACAGTGAAAAGCAATTAAAGAGAAGCCTGCTGTCCACCTTACAGTTCAGACAGGTAGTCGCCAGGAGTTTGGTAAACGGCTACAGTACTAGACAACGTGGAGTCCCTACTGCAAAAAATAGTGCAGTGAGCAAATATGTGAAGCGGCAATTATCGATGCACCCCATGGAAAAATCCTCCACCAGAAAGAGGTGTGCAAATTGTGCGAAATATAAAAAAGAAAATCGAACAAATAAAATGTGTGTTCTGTGTAACGTTCACCTATGTTATACCAATGAGAGAAATTGTTTTGCTGATTATCATAACTAATAAACAGTATTTCTATAATATAGGCGTATTTATTAACCTATTACCCCATTCTCACAAGAAAACCTAATAAAAGTAAAATTGAGGTTGTTTGAGTGAAACGTATCTCTTATCGACCATAGGGACATCGGTGTCCCAAAAAATTCCAAAAAAACTATAATAGTGTGTTTTGATTTGAAAATTTATTTTTTATAGACCTAATGAGTCAATATAAATAGCTAAAATACTTGCATAAGGTCCCATAACCTTATGGTCCTTAAAAATTGTATAAATCCAATAAAAGCTGTTCAAGCCCCTAGGTACCAAATATTTAGACCCCGGTAACTATAGTTGACTTTTGTTAGAAAATATCGGCGAATAAGTGAGATATATATTTGGAATATGTCAGTATGTCAAAAATGGGTTGAATTGGACCAATACTTCCCGTAGCCCCCATATACTTAACATAAAGATAATCGAGCTTATAGAGCTCCAGTGAATTTGTACCGTATATATCGCTCAATATGTGAGTAATCTCAGTGAAAATGAGCTAGCGTGTTTTACTCATAACAGTGTGAGCAAAACTCTATATGATTAGTTTTTTAGTATGTGACATGTTAATAGTATGTGTTATTGGGAAAAATCTCGTCGATACTACCCCAACTTCTATAAACTACATATAATCGTTTTCGCTTTTCTAACAAACTTTATGTGTCTGTCATTTTATGAGTTATGTATAGTATATGTATATACATATAAAACTGCTTGGATTCCGATCCTGTGGTTGGCATTTTACAATTTAAGGTATTTCTCTGGGGTTTGATTATTCCAAGTTGGAAGAGTATAAAATCTTTGGTTGCACCCGAACTTAGCCCTTCCTTACTTGTTTGCATGATTTTTATTGACATTTAGTAGCAAAAAAAATCATCGAATTAAAAGCTGGAGAATGGGAGCTCTATAAAACATAGTGCTTTCTGGTTGACATGATTCCAACGCTAAATTAAACAAATTGAAAAAAAGTGTACATTAGCAATAATTTCGCTATCGGATTGACCATTGCCAAAGAAAAAAATTCAGAAAATGGTGTCGACTAGACAATTTTTTTTTCTCCCTGGGTTTTGCCTTTTCGAATTTTTTAAAAGTACTTTAAATTAACATTTTCTATGAGCGTTATGGAATAAGGTGGTCAAATATCTACCTTCCGCCTTTTTGTCTTTTGTATTTCGCGGCTATGTATAAAGCTCTACAGACCTCGTATCTGGCAATACTATACATCTTTGAAAGGCCTTGACATAACCTACAAAACGATGCTATGCATGATTAGTTTGGATATTGCGTTCAATAGTTATAGACGTGTAAACAAGGAGTTCTCTAACGCTGAAATTCGCGCTATTTTAAAGTTTTCCTTCGCTAAAGGCAAATGCGCTAGAGAAACGTTCGGAGAGATTAATGGTGTAGCCAGATGGCAGAAAACTTGTGACGACGAATATCGATCAAATCATGGAAAACATAGAGTTAGAGTTAGTCACCAAACCATTTTAAACTATCTGCAGAAGGCTGGTAACACAAAAAAGCTTGAAGTTTGGGTGTCGCATGATTTGACGCAAATAAACCTTCTGGACCAAATCAGCTGCGATATGCTGCTGTAACGGAATGATCTCGACCCATTTTGAAGCGGATGGTGACTGGCGTTGAAAAATCGTTCACATTCGACAATATCAAGCGAAAACCGTCCTGGTCGAAGGCCGGTGAATTGTCCCAAACAGTGGCCAAGCCGGGATTGACGGCCGGGAAGGTTTTGCTGTGTGTTTAGTGGGATTGGAAGAGAATCATCCACTATGAGCTGCTCCCATATGGCGAGACGCTTAATTCTACCATCTACTGCGAATAACTAGACCGCTTGAAGCAGGCGATCGACCAGAAACGTCCGGGATTGGCCAACAGGAAGGGTGTAGTGTTTCACCAGGACAACGCCAGACCACACACTTCGTTGATGACTCGTCAGAAGATACCGGAGATCGGATGGGATGTTTTATCGCATTCACCATATAGCTCGGACCTGGCGCCAAGTGATTGCCACCTGTTTCTGTCCATTGCGAACGCCCTTGTTGGTGTAAAGTTGAACTCAAAAGAGGTTTTTGAAAAGTAGCTGTCCGAGTTCTTCGCAAATAAGGAGAGGGGCTTCTACAAGGGGCGAAACGGCGAATATTTAAACTAAATCTGATCACTGTAACACTTTTAATAAGCATTGAAAAAAAAGCAAAAAAGCGGAAGGCAACCACATATAACAAAGATTTTTTATCAAATTTCAAAGAAATCGGTTAAGGAGAAGTTATGATTTCATTTGTTGTAAGTTAATTAAAGAGTTATTACTCTCTTTCTAAAATCATTTAACAGTCAAATACCTTTTTCTGAAAAGTATGTTAAGTAATACAAGGCTTGTATACTTCTTTCTTTTAAGTCTTTAATAGCACTCTTGCACTCTGCTACAGAATAGGCAATCATCGCCATAAACTTGTTTCATCAATTGACACGTTTCGGTGAAAGTTTTACCAATTTTAAAACAAAATTTAATGTTGGCTCTTTATTCGAAGCTCATTTTCGCACCGATAATACAAACATACTGACACTTCAAACGCAATAACTTCACTTCCAATAAATGAAATGTCATAATATTCTACTGGACAATCGATAAAGATAGCAGATTCTAACCCACCAGTCGACATATAGATTCAAAAAGTCCTGTTTACTTTGGAAAGCTCCTTGTATTTTCGCTTCACAGCTCGCGTGTTTCTATTGTCTCACTTCTCTCGCTTTTCATAGCGTGTACGAATGGGATAGAGCAAAAATGCCTTTACCGTTAGTTTTATTGCTTTTTTAAAAAATAGCTTTGATACAAACAGTGGTAAATTTAAAACTTTTACTTTTTTATTTTTGACTTATGAAATCGACCAGTGTGGGACGGACGTATGGACAGGCAGACAGTCAACCGCATTTGAACTTTTCTCGTGATCCTGATCATTTAAATATTATATATATAATCCTATATCTATCTTGCTTAGTTTTAGGTGTTACGTACAACTGTTAGGTGATCAAAACTATATTACTCTGTAGCAACTGGCTAGCAGTGTACACAAATATATGGCAAATATACTCACAGGCCAGAAAGTTATCAATACATTAGGTATTAATTTTGGTAAGGAGACCACGCAAACTGATCGAGCTACAACGGGAACTTAACCAAGCTAATTGATGCACTGATGAAAAAATTTGACGGCTCGGAGTTTTAATAGTTTGCCACGCTAAAAGATACATTAATTTTGCTGCAGTGCGTTCGTATGAGGACCTTAAAGCTGCTTTGCTGCTATTGGCAGTCCCATTAGTTTCATAAAACGGCCTTACGTACCACAATCAGTAAAACTCAGCGTTAACCATAATTGACGCAATATCGTGAAATCGGTAATATGTCAACAAATAAGGATTCATGATATTTTGATATGTAAATTTACATTTCGTGAATACGAATTGGTCCACAATTTTACTATTTTGTCAGATTCAGTTGAGGTTGTAGCAGTTCTGTTGACGCCCAACTTTTAAACTGGAGCCAGCCGTACTCTGTATACTTGATCCACAGCGTGAAACAGAGCTACATAACACAAATGTGAATTCCGGTAGGTATATTGCAATATTACAACGTAGAAAAAATGATAATAAATATCACTCAGTTGCATATTTGACGAAAGCAGCCGGCAGAAATGGAAGAAAGTGTAATGAGAACAGTACACGAAGAATGTGGCCACCAAGGAGTTGATTAGTGGGCAAATCAAATCCAAAAGCACTATTACCTTTCACAAATAAATTTATTCGCAATTTTTTGAAATGTACATATATATTACTTTGGCTCACCCAGAACTAACAAGCGAAACCTATATAGCATTCCAAAGCAGATCAGTTCGGGCCTTTTGAATCTATGAACTCGAAACATAAACATGTGGACGCTTTTACCAAATTTGTAAAGCTGTATACTGTGAATATTAGCTCGTGTGTGCTTAAGAAAAACTTTGTAGACTACAGTCGTCCTCGAAGCGTCATAAGTAAACGGAGAACAGATCAGCTCTACACTTTCAATGAATTTGAAGATTTTTGAGAGGAATGCAATGATAGCAACATCCATCATGTCGATGGGAAGAAAAAGCTAACTAAACGATATAAACAATACTACGCTGCGCCAATAAACAAACTCCCAGTTAATTGCAAAGGGGAGAGCAAGTCGATTGGTTAACTGAATACCGTCTAGTATTTACTCTAAATCTATCAAAACTCTGAAGATTTAAGGAACAAAGCTGAAATTTTCATTACAAAGTCTCAGTTGCACATTATGAGGAACTTCTAACGAACCATAGGCCAACTAAAGTGTTTGAAGTGGGAGACTTGGTAGTATTAAAACATTTAGATATTACTAAACGTAAAAATAAGAAATTATTTCCTAAGTACAAGTCCATATGTATTAAGCAATTGGGTTTTGACAGATATGTAGTGACAGATGTTGAAAATTGTCAAGTCACTCAACTGCCATATAATAATATGATTGATACAAGTGACATGAAGAACCGTTTGGAGCCAGAACAGGGTGTGGACGATATGGACGTAGAAGGCAACACTGAGATTCAAAATAACCGCATGTGAAATGATTATAGCACCGACTATAAATTTTTAGAGGAAACTGAATGATTGAATAAGTCAATAGATGTCTTAGGCCAAGTTGTAGCTATTTGTAATCTGGCAGCACTACGTTGTTCTGACTGCTGTCATAAAAGCAAGTTTCCGGCGCTTTCCTTTTTTTCTGTTTTTTTTTGTGTTGATTCCCAACGCTTAGAACACGAGTCACACGGAGCTAAATCAGGCGAATATGATGGTGCAAAAACCCAGAGTTGTGGTTCCATAATCTCTCTCCTCTTTTTACAAATAGCTTCGCGCAAACTACGCATAATGCTCAAATAGTATTCTTTATTGACAGTTTTGCCGGTCGGAAGAAATTCGGAGTGCACCACTATTCGATAATCAAAGAAAACTGTTAACAGGTAGTAAAAGCATTGTTTCACAGAAGTGTCGCATAACGACGTTTTTTCCGAAAAAAAATTGTGAATTTTGGTACCAATTTATTTAATCTTTCCATTGGTTGATTGGTTTTCACTGATCCTCCCGATATTCCGACCATTCCAATTAGATCTCTGGCTGTTAATCGTTGATTCTTAATCACCTAATCCTTTATTTCATTGAACGTCCTCGACTTTACTAATTTGTACCAATTGAAAAACACTTACTCGGTACCAGAAATTTGATTCCACACAAAAATTTAATGGAACACTAATCATTATTTTGGTGGACATTTGGCACAGATGCCATTGACAGTCAAAGCAAATTAGAAATTATTTCGACGCATGAGTTTTCGCGCGCTGTTTAAATAAAACAGTCTTACTATGTTTTGTTAACAGTAGTTTAAATAAATATTTTTATACATATGTACATATGATTACAGATGGCATAAGATCATAAAAAACAAAAGAAATGAAATAGATTGTGAAAATTTGTAGAACACTTTGACTATCGTGATGAATAGAATTGAAAAGTTACATACTTAATGTGAACGTTTAATTAAAAAAAGAGGATTTAATGAATCCTAAACAAAATAACGTTTACTTACCATGAAGCCAAAGAGAGTCGAAGAGTGTCTGGCGTCATTGTCTCTGGCGGTAGAATGGATACTGGATAGCTGGGCTTCGCGGCTGCTTGGTCAGCGCTGGCCCAGCATTGGTACCTGCTCGGTCGCAAAAGCCTTTTGGCCTAGGATAGATCGCAGGTGACGGGGCTCTTGACGGGCCACTGCCCTATTGGCATACATGCTGTAAGACTGGAAGTCTTACCGGACTCCGCTTGCAGAAGATGCGGTAGAAACTAGCCAGCACTTCCTCCTTGACTACCCTGCTTTTGGGAGATCAATACTTAGACACTTGGGGACACATACCGTCATCCCACCGATCTGGCGGGCATAGAAATTAAGCGCCTTTGCTAATTTGTTTTGGCTACTAAGCGGTTTGCAGATCTCTAAGTTCGGACACGGGAGTTCGATTTTTCAATGGCTTCACAAAGGACAACATTTATTAGTCCACGTGCGATCTTTGATCAGCCATCTAACCTAACCTAACCTACCTATGAAACCATGTTTTCATCACTAGATTTAATTAAATCAATTTCAATACCATTAAAGAAATGAAATTCATACTTTTTTTATTACTAAGCATTTTCAATCGGCTGTAAACAGTTTTTGAAAACAGAATGGAGCAGCGGTTCCATCCAATATATTTAACTAATGGAATTGAAATGGATACTTTTTGATTAAGGGGCTATACCAGTGTGACGCATGAAAAATTAGGCGATTTTCGTGAATTTTTTTAAAAGAAAGTACTAGATTGAATGTTTCGACGTTCTATGGACGTAATAAAGTATATTTTTAGCTATATTAAAAAAAAAAAATTTTACAAAAATATTGAAAATTAACGGAGTAATGTGCTGTCTGCGGAAGTGCCAAAAAAAAAAGTGCCTCAACTGCTGGCATGATTCCGGTCGATTGAGTAGCTAAAACAAAAAAATTCAAAATGTTTAATAAACTTAAATATATTTTCTATTCAATGGACTACGATCTTTGAAAAATATCAAAAATTAAGAAAATGGCGCCATTTTGAAAAAAAAAATCGTTTTTTTACGAAAAAAATTGTGGTTTTTTTAATGCCAAATTGACAATTTTCAGCCAATCAAAAAGATCGTAGTCTATTGTATAGCAAATGTATTCAACTATATCCAGTTTTAATTTGAAGTCGATCGGTTAATTTCTCGTTGAGTTATAATGTCGCGTTTAAAGTTTCACTTATATATGTTTGCACCTCTGAGCGGTCGCTATTTAGAACGCTGCCATTCAAAAACTATTTAAAATACGACCTCGCCGATTTCACAGGATATTTTTGAATATATAAGCTATCGAAAAAAGCAAAAAAAAAATTTTTTTTTTGAAAGTGTCACACTGGTATAGCCCCTTAATACGCATTTTCATTCTTTCTTAAGACCACCAAAGTATCAATTATGATATCGACTAGTCAATAAACAATTTAGCCATTGAATGTAAATAATAACTGTCAAGCAAGATTAAAAGTTTGTATGCAATACTGGATCAGTTTTAATTCAAAACTTAACCAATCGGTGTTAATTTTTATGTACTGTATATGTAAATATTAATATGAGTTAAAATATTTATATGTAGTATATATTATAATATATACTCATATAGGGGGATTAAGGGTAATACTATGTAATCTTTGTAGTATTTTCTAATTATAGTAACACATTATTAATCTTTGTTTCACATTAAGTGGTGTGCGAACACTAAAGCAAGGACATTAACGATTAATTAATCCTTATAAATTCTGTATATAGGCAGACTAGCTTTTACCCGCGACTTCGTCCGCATAAGTTTTTTCGTTTTCTCCCGGCTGTAAGTCCCCCTGCAACAATGTCCCAGTCCTTAACTTCACATCAAAATTTCTTCAAAAGCAACCTAAGCAAATAATGGATAGCTCCGAATGTTTCCTTAGTAAATATATATAAAAAGTAAATAATCTAAATCGGTTTAAAATACTACTAACTACCTACCTGCCAACCCCCGATGTTAGACAGTGTGACATCCGCAACATCGTCTGCGTAGGAAGTACTAACTTAATGTAAGTAGTATAATAATGTAGGAAGCTAAAAATAAGAGGCCTTTTAACTGTAGTACATTTTTGTACTTGAAACACGTGAGCAAGCCACGTATAATTGTCCGTAAGAAAAACAACTCTTTTCTAAATTAATGCCGGCTACTTTTAATGTTTGCCCCTGAGCATTATTTATCGTCATAGCGAATGCAATTTTCAGCGGAAACTGTAATCTTTTAAACTGGAATGGCAAATCTGTCGGAATTATGGGTATACGGGGGATTAAAATATTCTCTCCTTTTGCCATTCCAGTCATAATGATTGCTTTTACAATATTGCGACCGAGGTGTGTTACTTGCAACCGTCTGCCATTACACAGTCTGCATCTAAATTCCGCATCAAAAGGACAGGAACGCCTACTTTCAGCCTCAGTTTGTGTGAAGGTACTCCCGACAGTTCTAAAGAATTAAGAAATTCTACAGGGTATGATGTTACTTGTTTAGTATCCATTACAGTGTCTACAGAGAAAAACTCGACAATATCACCTCCCACGTGTGACATAATTTGCTCGTTTATCTGTCCCACCATTTCATTCGTCGGCGCTAAAATTGCTCTTTCACATAAACCTTCTCTATTCCTCATATTAGTTAGCAGTTCGCTATAGACGAAGTTATTTAGATCATCTGGATTATGCACAACATTGCAGAATTCACGATCCAATGTAATCATGCCATTAGCATCCTTTGCCATACGATCTTCTGCAATTTTAAGAAGAGCAGCAGCATATTGTTTAGATTGTACCACATTGTGTAGTTGCACTCTCATATTTGTAGACAGACCACCATTGAGCAGAGTGGGGGCCTATCCGGAAGAGGCAACTGCTACAGCAATTCCTTCATCTTTTCGGATTTGGGCTTAAAGCAAGTTTGAAAGAAAGGTTTTTTCGTACATCCAGGAGCATCCAAAAATAACAAACCACCTTCGCCATCTTCGATTTTTTTGACAACATTGTTATTTAAATGTATATTAGATATATTGGGGAGCACTCACCACTGCGTTAAATGAAATAAAAATGTCCGTTTAATTTTGTAAATGTTGGGATTTTCAACAAGTTTATTTAAATTCATTGATTTTATTATACATATGTATAAACTCATTAAAAATGATATCGACGGGCGATGCGGCGACACTCCAATTCCGGGAACGACTTATCACTGCTTTAGATCGAGTGGACACGGATCGTGGTTGACTTTTTGTAATTGAAGGAGATTAGCGTGAGGTGTCGACGCGGCGCAGTGTATGAACGAAAGTGTTGCTCGAATGGTTTAAAACGAATTGTAAGTCCCATCCCGATGTCCATCCTTTTTGTTGAGTGGGTACAGGTGTGGTGAGTTGTGTTGGTGTGGTGTGGTGATGTAAGTGTATGGTGCCATCGGATGTGGTGTATTAAGCTGTCTTGCTAGGGTGCGCCAGTTTTTCCCAGGTAGAGTGGGGTATACATGCGAGGAGATGCTTAAGTCATTTAAACAATTGTCAAATACTAACCATTGTTCTGGGTTCAAACGTGGAACAGACTCTGTTAATTGTTGTTGTAAGGCAGCAGTATCGTAATCTAGTTCCCGTATTCAATCGCTACTGATTTCCTCGGTTCTCTGTGGTCTGTTCATTCCATAATCTGATAAATCCTTTCCAAAAATTGTTTTAACTTGTTCTTCAATTTTTGTCAGACCCTCATTAAATCACTGTACGTGACATTGGCATTTTGCTCACGTAATCTGTGCAATATATCGTCCGTCATATAATTTTTGTATTTATCCGCTTTTTTGTCGCTACTAATACAGCAAATAGCTCTCTCATCTTGCCTGCTGATCTACATTGAGCAGCTTCTTCCAGTGTCACTTCCCAATAGTTATCATTCTCCAGTAATCATCTTGCCTCACATGCCTCTCGAAATATAGAATGATCTTGTGTGTTGTATTTTTTTAGATCATTGAAAGAGATTGTACGCACATTTTGTAAAAGCATGCGTAGAAAAAACATTCCATGTTACTAACAAGAACTGTGTAAACTCGTCTTAAAGCATCTCCAGATTTGACGCCAGGCCAATCCTGAACAAAAGTACCTTGAATTCGGCGTTTCCAAGTTTTCCTACTTGCATACCAAGTATAATACCTCGGCACCTCGACATAAAGAAAAGTTTTTGCAAACTCATCTCTGATACAAAGATCAAAAAAGCAGGTTTTTGGCGGAGTAGTTATTCGTTCGTGGAAATTGTGTTCATTAAAATAAAAGCGTTCACCATTTTCTAAATGCACCCTGAGATGTGTCACGGTGGGATGCCTTTCGTGCAACGGAAATTCTAACAGACGCCACACGGCTTCGTTGCTGCTGACATACCGACCAGACTGATAAGTTTGTACCTCATCTACAGGATTCGCAAGATCAGTATTTCTAAAATTGAAAATAGCTTGATCACTACCATTGTTTATACTTATATTTGCAGATATATTTGATGGCGCGTACTGTACTGCATGCCTCAACATTTATGTGGGCGTTAAACATTTTTGATAAAATTGGTGAATAGAGGACTACCCAACTATTATCAACCGTAACGTAGCTATCATTTCGGAGCTTCACGGTTGCTGTTCGACCTCCGTCTGCTGGCGCTCTTCTACGATACTGCGGGTATCCGTGGTCGTTGTGAACGGTCTCTGTCACTAACTTGCGAGGAAATTTTTTTGTGCATTTTCCGTCTTTCATGCAGGGGCACTGTGGATTTTCGGGTCCGCATAGACCGTAAATCATATTTTTTACAATAATGTCATGGATAGTTTTGTCAATGTTAGGATCCGGTATTTTAGCGCTGATTATGTTATATATTTGATCGGGTCGTAACTTATCTTTTAACCACAATAATATATGGACATGTGGCAGTCCATGTTCCTGCCATTCGACAGAGTACATAAAGCAGCGCGCTTCTCTGAACAATCGGCCTTTATTAATCACATCCATTAGTTTTTTAACTTTTAGTCTACAGACTCTTGCGACTACATCATGTCTATCTATTGCGCTTTGCCCTGGCATCAACTCATTGACTATTTCTGGTCAGGCTGGGTTGTAAGTAAAGGTGACGAATAAGTCAGGGCAACTATGTGTACGAACATAAACAAATGCGTCCTGAGTATATTCGTGTAAGTACCGCGGGCTATTTACAATTGAAGACGGTAAAATGACCATGCGACCTAAGTAATTTGGATATAAATTAGCGTCATTTGCCACAGCGTCTTGAAGATGGATGTAATTCTCTGCTCTTAGTTTAGTTTGATTTAATGATATGTACCGTAACTTCTCGCTTTCAACTTTAACGTACATGTCAACGTAAAACTGATTGGCCAGTTGCTTGCATCTTTGTAAAATGTTAAAGTTGTTTTCTCGTATCATCATGTTGTAGACGTAAAAATCCATGCATGAAAGCATTTTGTTATGCAAGGGAAGACCTGTTACAGGATTAATTTGAGGAAATTGAAAGTGGTACCCCTCTTGTCCCTTAATAAATATGATCGGATATTATAACGCATCATAAAATTTATGAATATCAGGCACCCTGGTTAATGTGTCATCTCGGGCCTGTAAAACTATATCACGGGAAGCAAACTGTTCGCCTGTAACCATGGCTGCGACTTCATTTATTAACGGTGCATTATACCGCCTTTCATGTTCCCCACTTTGTGTGTGATCGGGGTGCATCACAAACCAATAATCCTCTCCCGGCATTCTTTCTAGTGCTGTTTTGAAAGTATTGATAAGGCGATTATGTTCATGCAACATTCTATAGATTTTTAAAACAGTATCCCTTTCGATTCCTTGTATATTTTGACACCTGCGATCAGCTTCGTTTTCTTCATCGCCCATGAAATAAAGTTGCAAAACTATGGTTGTTCATTATTTGCGGGAAGTAAGGAACCAATCCTGTGATACACCTGTCCTTGGATGGTAAAAGTAGGTGAAAATCCAGGCATTACGACCTCCTTATCTACACCATATGACGTCATCTGAAAGCAAGAATTATACTTTTTAATCCTGCTTAAAAACCGGCGCGATTCGTTACTGTCGTATAAAAGTAAAGATTTAAGAGGTTCCTCTGGCTCGCCAAGTAATTGAATTTTAACCTTTCCACCAGAACAGCACATACCCATTTCTTCTTTCCATTTCAGTGCTTCACAATATCTGCATTTTTTATCCATTCTCTCAATGATAACCAATCGGTGATTAACATAGTCGATCAAAGGGTCATACTCAAAAGCGGCACCATTAAATGCCTCCCACGTACTCATTGAAAACGTACGTCTTCTTTCTGCCTGCCGTTCAGCATTCAAAAGACGTCGTCTTTGTGAATCTTCGTCAGTCTCTGCCGCAATCAATTGCGTATGACGTTCGGCATCTAAAACTCGACGTGTCTGAGTCTGTTCCACTGTCTCAGAAGCTCTTTGAGATGCGTGGCGTTCAGCATCCAGGGTCTGACGGCCGGAGTCTTTGTTAACGTCTCAGAGCCCCTTTGAGATGCGTGGTGCTCAGCATCTAAGGTTCTACGGGCTTTGAGTCGCATGACGCTGAGAATCTAACATCTGACGCGTCTGAGTCTGCTCTTCAGATTCTTGGCTTCTATCAACTTTTGCAGTTCGAGCTCTGCTAGGACTACGACTTAGATTGGATTTACGTTTGCGTGGCATATCGAAAACAATAATTAAAAAAACGGTAGTTTTAAAAACTACAACGTAAGACAATTCTTTATAAAAACTTCGATAAAGCAAACCTTTTTACTTAAAACCTAAATATCTAAATCAATCAATAACGTATTGAACCTAAAGAACTATGCACCTGACAAACCTTTTATACCTAAAACCACATCCTGATATGAGCTAAATAACACTTAACCTACACTGAGAATTAACAAATGAAAGCGACTGCAAAAATAAAGAATACTATGTACGTATCTGAGTAAACCTAGAGATTTGAATTATTGGTTAAGAAAATACTTACATCTAACAGCTACCTTAACCAGAGAACTTAAAACATAGAGAAGGTGCAAATTGAATTCTGTATGATGTTCGATTGGACGGCTAACAGAGCTTATAAGATTGAAGTACGGAATTCACCATTCTCGCTGCTATTTAGCCGAAATGAGCAATTCTCTGGCAGAAATATATGTAAAACGACTGAATTCATGCGAGAATGATTAAAGAGAAATACTTTGAAGAAAAATATACAAAGTCACACAAAGAATGTAAAGAAGCATTCTCTGAGTCACATATGCGTGATTATTTTTTATCATATGAGCCATTTTTTTCAGAAAAATGGTAAAAATTTCAATATTTTTTACAAAGTCGTGAAAAATTAAATAAAAAGTAGTTTAATTTTATTTTTTAATTTTTAAATTATTTCAAAAAAGTTATATTTATTTCGAATATTACAAAAAGAAGATGTGCCAATTGAACTGAATTGTGCTCATATAAACACGTCTTTCCTTTCATTTCTTCAAAAAAAAATTAATATTCGTACCAATTCTATGGCATACGCACCCAAGCTTTCGAAGCATAATACATACATACATATGTTGATACTTACAAATGTTCATACGCCTGTGAAAAAACATAGTATCAACACATCTTCCCGCACAAGCGTCGCTGCCCATAAACTATTTCTCGTCACTATGGCAAAACTGCTTAGAAGAAATGTTGCAACTGTGGCGGCAGCTCAACAAAAATGAAAAAAGAATGAAAAATTCTTATTTACAATTTATTCTCATGGAAGAATAAAAGGCAAAAATTAAAAATAAATTCTGTCGAGATTCGAACGAACTCATCTTGACTTTTCAAGCGCTTACCACCAACACCACCATTGACACTTGTATTGCGTTGTCCTAATTATGGTTGGTTATGCATGAAAGAAATACACAATGGATGAAATAATTTTGTTTAAGTATAGAAATATGCTTTTGTCGAACCATTGACGCGACGACAAGGCGTCACAACATTGTGTTGTTGGCAGAAAATCCAAGCTGTCCCGAAAAAAATAAACGAATGGCCGCCGATTGTCACCGCTTCCCTTGCCGCTGTAACAACTTCGCCAACAAGCCATATGTATGCATATGTATGAGCGTGCATACATATCGACGCAGATTTTTGCCAGCCACGGAAAAATACTTTAGAATTGACAAATATTATAAATCGACAAGAGCTATGTTGCCACTTTTCTTACTTCTTTCTGTGAAGAAACATCAAAAAGTTGTTCAATTTATGATTTTTAGCTTTTGCCATCGTCGCGAAAAGACTCTTGTTGGCAAAGGCATGCTCGGGGAGATGTTACGGCGTCTGTTTTTATGAATGAAGCGAGGTCGCTTGTAGAATTTGCGCCTGCGATTATGAATGAAATCGTTTTTGTTGTAAAATTTACTACATTTGGGCTTCCCCAATTCGGCTGCCATATTGACTTTTGATGCTTCTGCTATTTAGACAATTGTTGTTTTTGTAGAACAATGCTTCAATTTTTTGTTGGTCACATATTCACATGTGTACGCATATGCAGGGTTCTCATTTACTACTCCGTAGCAGCAAAATTTCTAAAATTATTGCTATGCTATCGCTACCGCTCTCACTTTGTCGGGAGCCACAGCGTAGCTTTAGCATAACAATGTAAAGTATGTGCTCTACTCTGCTCCGAGTTTTGTTAGGTAAAAACTATAGCTGGAGCGGGAGCAAAAATTAAGTTCTGCGCTATGCTCTGCGTAGCGGTAGCAAAAATTGGGAGCGGTAGCACAGCAGAGCAAATGAAAATTTTTATTGCTACAGCTCCCGCATGTGTTTGTTGTTTTTTTCTTTTTGCTATTTTCTGGCATAATATTTGAATTAATTGAATAATTCAAACAAAACAATGTTATGCAAATCATTTTGGCACTTGTTGCGTCAAGTGCCTTTATAAATCTAAAATCAAATATTTTAAGAAATATATTAATAAAGTAAATTAGATAATAATTGAATAAATTATAAATTTTTTTTTATTATGTAAAATATTTACCATTTTTATATTATCAAGAACATCATCTATTCCAAATGTATTACAATACTCAATTACTATGAATTTTCCAAATTAATTTTAACTGCATATACTTTCCTCCTTTTTATATACATTAGGGTGTTTTTATTTTTTTGAATTATTAATTTTGTTCGGTCCCGTCACGAAATTTCCTTGAAAATACCCCAAAAAAAAAAATTCCCTGAAAATTTTAGCCCTACATATTAACATTAAGAACTGGACCGAGGCATGTAAAAATATTCCATACACTACAATCTTGGTTTTTTATCTTTAAATTCCTACAGATCAGAGGTACACGTGGTTAATATTCATCTACTGATTACCAGTACCAGTTTTAATCCATTGCACTGCGTATTTGCAGTTCTATTCTACCATTCCCAATATTTAGTAATTTTATAATTTTTTAGGAAGAATCAGTTTGAAATTGTACGCATATACATACTTCAATGTATATTGCAAAGAATCGAAAAGATTTCTATATATCTAAAATTATAATAAACCTTTTTATCAACACTCCAATTATTCCGTTATATCTTTATGTTAGATATCGCGTTTGGTTTGTTATGAATGCATTTGCGTCCTTGACCAATAATCTAGCAAAGTATCCGCAGTGCCTTGACGATGAAAATTCAAATGCCATTTTTTGTTGTGATATTAAATATATCGGACGGGCTCGTCTTAAAAAAAAAAACTACCTGGTTAAGAAGCAAAATCAGTATAACCCATATACTAAGCATGTTTGGAAATGAAAATTTTTACTTATTTCGTTCTATTTTTGAATTATTAAAATTTTCAAATGATTCTTACATAAATTTTGAACAAATGCTTACGATTTGAAATATAATTTTTGTATTTATGAGCTGTATTAAAATTTAGTATAAAGAGATAAAATGTATCCTAAGTCCTTACCCTGCTTCTAAACTATCTCCCCACCATTTTTAAGCCAAATCGGTTCAGCCATTCTTGAGTTATAAACGATTTTCTTTTATATACCAACTTGTACCATACTTGTAAATGCCAGAAAATAGCAAACAAAAAAAAAAACAAAAACAAACAAACACATTCGGGAGCTGTAGCACATGAAAATTTTCATTTGCTCTGCTGTGCTACCGCTCCCAATTTTTTTCTACCGCTACGCCAGAGCATAGCGCAGAATTTAATTTTTTGCTCCCGCTCCAGCTATAGTTTTTTACCTAACAAAACTCGGAGCAGAGTAGAGCACATACTTTACATTGTTATACTAAGGCTACGCTGTGGCTCCCGACAAAGTGAGAGCGGTAGCAAGAGTAAAATGAAATGCTACGAGAGTAGCGTAGTTTTTCAAACGCTGCGCATATGTATGTAGCATACAAACGCTTGTGCATTATTTGTTCGGAAGTGTATACAGCGCACGCTCGATAATCTGACCTAATTAAAACCAAGGCAGTTCACATTATCGAAAGAGTTCACATTATGGAATGCTCCAAAAGAATAGAATAGTACGTATTTATATATTGGAATTCACATTATATTCATGTTTTCATTACATACATATACATTTTTACATAATACATATTATACAAAATCTAGGTTTTATTTGAAAAAATCAGTTAACTTTTTCTGTATCTTCTGTGTTTCTAAAAGTTGGAGCACAGCTTTCTCTCTTAGACGTCTTAGTACATTTATATCATTTGGATCGACGTCTTCATGACCAGCCCACCTTATCGCCTTGTTGAAAATTTCAACTGCTTCAGTCCGCTTAATTTTCTCCTCTACCTCCGATACGCTGCCTTCATCGGAATCGTCTTCTTCTTCATGCTCGTCATTTGCATTATCATCTTCAATAACTTCGTTCCATTCATGAACGCCTGGTAGCGTTAATTCAGCCTGAAATGGTTAATAAGAAAATCATTTTCAATAACCTGCATATCTTTATGCGATTCTGCGAAAACGAACAAACCTCAGCATTCAAACTGTTAAGGAGATCGGCGGTATTGCTCATCAAGGCGCGAAGTCCAGCTCCCCATTTTTCGTTTAAAACTGCGAGCGGAACACTATCTTCGGGATCGTCATCACCTGCGGTAAAATTTAAAATATATTTCCAGCAATTAGCTAATGTTACTTCGCTGACACGACTCCAAGCGGCATCCAAAAGATTTATAGCTCTTCGTAAAGTCATTTTTTTCATCGAATCGAGTAAATTGGAGTTTGTAGCTGCTATTGAGGCTAAAAGGCTGTTTCTGTAATGCAACTTTGTGATCTTTATGGCATTTTGATCCATTGGTTGGATGAGGGGAGTAACGTTTGGTGGCATAAACATTGCCAAAATTTGTCCATCCTCCGTTGTCAGCTGAGCTTCATTTGGGTGAGAAGGAGCGTTGTCGATTAGGAGTAGAACTTTAATTGGCAAACCTTTCTCCTTTAAAAATGACGTTACCTAAACAACAAATTTAAAAGAAAAAAGTTAACAAAATACAAAATAAATCCTCACCTGTGGAACGAAGGACTCATGAAACCATTCCTTGAAAACAGCCGACGTCATCCAGGCGGATTTGGAGCTATTATAGTCTGTGGGGCATTGAAAGTTTTTAAAGCAGCGTGAATTCTTTGCCTTTCCAATTACCAAAAGTTTCAGTTTATGAGATCCAGTGGCGTTTGAGCAACATAAAAACGTGATTCGCTGCTTTTCCGACTTAACGCCTGAGGCTCTCTTTTCCATGCTGGACACGTACGTTTTTTCTGGCAGAAGTTTCCAGAATAAGCCTGACTCATCAGCATTATATAACTGGTCGTTACACAGCTCCAGTTCGGCCATTTTAGCCTTAAGTTTTTCCTTATATGGATCCACGAACTGAGGTAGTGAAGATAGTTTTTCGCCTGATATTTGCAGCAGTCGAATACCGTACCTTTTTTTAAATCCTTGAAGCCATCCATCACTAGCGTTGAAGTTAGATTCATTTTCATTTACTTGTGCAAGCAGTACTTTGGCCTTTTCTTTCAACATTAAGGCACTTACTGGCCAGTTTTTATTCCGCATTTTGATAAACCAACGATGAAGAGCTTTCTCCATTTTGGGCAGCTCTGAAGGACGCAGAGTTCTTCTTTGTCCAGGTCCCGAGTATGTGTTGTTCACGAACTTTAAAATCAATATTTTTTTGCATTGATTCCACAAATTGTTGATTTACCAACATTATATTTCTTTGCTAAGAACGTCATAGATGAGCCTCTTTTTAAAGAATCGAGAATATCAGCTTTTTGCTTCAATGTCAAAAAACGGGGTGTTTTTTAGAATTCATTTTTAACAGAAAATCTAAAACGAAACACTCCACGCGAATACAAAATTGCAACTGAAGTATTCTACGCATTATATGCAATACAAATGAGAGTCTTATTCTACAATTAGGGGATTCTCCAAATTCAGAAAAAGCTGAGATCAGTGTAAACTACATTCAAATACTTTAACGTCTTTTGTTCATATTATAGAGCCTTTTGGGTTTGTTCACATTATAGAGTAGTCAATGCATAAAAAAGTCTGTTCACATTATGAGGTGTTCGAACTATAGAGTGTTCACATTAGCGAGCGTGCGCTGTACAAATATATGTACATATACATAAGTATATATGAATGTATGAATAAGCAGATCAGTGCGTATGTACATATATGTATGTATATTGTTGTGATAAATTTAATTTCTATTAGTAAGAAATTTAATCAAAAATATTTATTAGTATTATTAAAAAAAATTATTAAAAGTGGAATATTAAAAACTTATTTTTCTTCGATATTCTCTGCTTGAGCCATGTCATTGTATGCCGAAAATACATATATCTATTTCTCTTCATATTCTCTGTTTGAGTATGTGAGAGAACTGTTAAAAATGTTAACATTTCACACATTCTGTGGTTGTGAGGTGAATTCCGTACTACAATCCTATAAAATGTTCGACATCGAACCTGCACCTTCTCTGTGTTTTAAGTTCTCTGCCTTAACTACCTAATAATAGAAATGTAACTAAGTACTATCTATCTACTAACTAAATTTCATCAAAATCCGTTCAGCCGTTTAGGCATGATAGAGCAAAACTCCCAGCAAAAACCATAAAAAATCACAAACTCAATTCAGTTTTCTGCCTTATTCCTACCCCCTAAGAACGATGTTTATGGCCTATGACCATTTCTAGGTTATCATCTACCATCATACCAAATTTCATCAAAATCCGTTCAGCCGTTTAGGAGTGAAAGAGTAACAGACAGACAGACAGAGTTACTTTCGCATTTGTAATATTAATATGGATAAGTATACATAGCTGTCTCTGGTAAGCAAATTTAAACTCATCCAAATGGGTTGCGTAAGTTAAAAAATCCGATAACACTAATACTAATACAGTAAATTTTGATGTAAATGTTAAACTTTAAAGTATTAACAAATTAAATTAACTGCATAGTTGTGTCATTACGATAGAGCTGAATGGGTTGGGGTCAAAATTCTGCTTTTTTGGAAATTCTGCATTCATAATTCCGGAAGTCGGAACACCGGGAATCAAAGTTATGGAAGTCAATATTCTGGAATTCAAAATTCTGGATAACGAAATTCTAAATTACAAAATTCTGAATTGCAAAATTCTGAATGGCAATATTCTGTAATTAGTGATTAAAAATGCGTGTTGATAACAAAAAAAGTGCGCACTGGCAACCCGTCTCGTGCTCAGCTGTAAATTTGGTGCTCTGGCGAATTTATTTAATTTATATTTAAAACTTCATTGTGAAAATTTTTGTATTAAGTGATCTTTTAAGATAAGTATCAGTGTTATATTGTGCTAGTGAAGCAATTGATTTTACTTTAATTCTGTTCTGGCTAATTTTAATTTATTGTGCCGAGTCATTTTCAATTTGTTTTTGTTGCTACATTTTAAATAGTGCAATTGTTAGTGTTAATTTATATTGCTTCCTTAAATTTCTTTCTTGTTTTTATTCATTTCCATCTTTGTCCACAGCTGATCGCGAGTTTCTTACTTTTCGTGTGTTACAGTGCATCTCAAACTGCTCGCTATATTGGTTGTTATCTTTGATAACTAAATATTTTATTGCATTCATTTGTTATAAACATTTTTGTCATCGCGCTTTTTACTTTTATTATTTAACATTTTTTATATTTTTGTTTAATACTGTTTTTGTTCATTATGACTTGTAACTTTCCGAACTGCTCTGTGAAAAGCGAGTCGGAACGCTATGTTTCATGTTGGCTTTGTGATGGGCTTGCCCATCTTAAATGTGCTGGACTGACAGGTAGGATTTTGGATTCCATTCTTGACAGTAAGGGCTTGAGCTGGTCTTGCTTGAAATGCAGACCAACTGAAATTGAATTGTTTAAAGTTTTTAAGCAGGCGCGCAATGGTTTCAAGGAGATTGGTCGAGAGCTTGAAACCCTTACTGAAAAATTTAGGCGTTATGAAACGCTGTTTCAATCATTTCAATGCCTAAATACTCGGGATGAGAATCCAAAACCTAAACGAAAACGTCCGTCTGATGAAGATACCACTGTATCTTTCTTAAAAAAGTATGCCCCCACCCGCTATTGACCTCATAAATCTTGCATCCCTTCGTCCTCAAGGAGAGAAGGTTCCGTCTGCTCAGGACACAGAAAAAACTGTTACTGAATACGGTAAGCGGAAATCTTCTCAAGATCCGCCTCCAAATACCTCCAAGTCAACTAATAAAAACTTAGTGGTAATACCGCGGAAAAAAGCAATTTTTATCCCGAGACTTGCTGCGGATACCACAGTCGAGGATATAAACAGTTACATTTTGTCGAAATTAAAAACGGTAGATACAGACATCCGTAAATTTAATTTCAAATACAACAGGGTTATTTCCTCGTTTAAGATCGACGTATCCGCTGATAATTTTCAATTGATACTTGACAACTCATTCTGGCCATCTGGGGTCTTTGTGCGCGAATTCGAGCACAAACGTGAAAAGCCCCCTGTAGTTATCACTAAAATGCCAAGAAATCCCGTTGATACAAAAAACTAATTAACAATAATTCGGTGATTGTTTATTATCAAAATGTTAGAGGGCTTAATACTAAACTTACTGATTTGTATCTAAATAGCATTCATTGTAACTTTAAAATCATTGCTTTGACAGAAACTTGGCTTAAGCCCCACATTTTTGATAACGAAATATTCAACAGGGAATTCGAAATCTTTAGATATGACCGGCTGAACAGAAAAGGAGGTGGCGTCTTGTTTGCTGTTCATTCTTCAATTCCATCTGAAGAAGTCGATGTTCCGTATGCAGACTTCATTGAATTTAAGTGCATTCGTATTTGCGCTAATAGTGGCCATATCTACTTAACATTGTCTTATATACCGCCTCACTCTGACATATCTGTATATATGCAGCATGCTACATTAATAAGTAATGTTTTCTCAATGGTTAATGATACTGATTCCATGATTGTTTTGGGAGATTTCAACTTACCGTGCGTATCATGGAAATCTATTGATGATCGACCATCCCTATTAGTACTCGTTCATGTTTTAACGAGTTCTTAGATGAAATGTCGGAGTTGAGCCTTAACCAAATTAATTTAATTTCAAATGAATTTGGTAAGCTCTTAGATCTAGTTTACGTCGATAACGCTTCAATGTTCTCTGGTGTCCGATGTGATCCTTTAGTTCGGCCAGAGGACACGTATCATCCTGCTTTGGAAATTAACATCGAAATCATAGCCAGCTTTGCTTATAATAATACACAAGACCTTTGTTTTCGGTTTAACTTTGCGAAAGCTAATTTTAAGAAGATTAATTACGAACTTTCTAAAATAACTTGGCCAGATTACAGTGGCAATATTGAATTTAGTGCTTCCCACTTTAATGAAACTATTGAAAACTTATTTGAAAAATATGTTCCGAAGTGTGTTGTTACTCAAAAAATTAGTTCTAATTTATGGTTTTCGAAAGAATTATGTAAATTAAAAAATAGAAAATCTCGTGCTTTTAAACTTTAAAAAAAAACTGGTTTAGTTGCTAACTATTCAAAATATTCTAAATTGCGTCGACAATTTGCTGAACTTAACAAAATATGTTATAGTAATTATATAAATAAAGTAAAAAATAATATTATACGTAATCCAAAATTGTTTTATGGTTTCGTCAACTCCAAACGCAGGATTCCTAATTTTCCGTCCGCTATAAAATATAAGTCTAGTATGTCCAGTGACAATCACACCATTTCTAATATGTTCGCTGAATTCTTTAGGTCCAATTACTCTTCAAAATCTCCACAAAATGTTCCGCATCAGCACAAGTTATGTCCGATTTCTGTCATTAACGCACCTACCATTTCCGAAGCAGACGTCTTAAATCAGTTAAATATGTTAGAACAATCATACAATTACGACCCAGATATGATTCCCTCATGCTTTCTTAAGAAATGTGCCAAATATATATACCAACCCCTAACAAAACTATTTAACTCATCTCTTAAGCAAGGCTTATTTCCATCCATATGGAAAAAGTCATTTATAATTCCTTTGCATAAGAGTGGATTTAGGTCATCTATTGAAAACTATAGGGGAATAGCAAAGTTGTCTGCAATACCTAAACTTTTTGAAGCAATTATAACAGACGACATAACCTTCCGGATCTCTCCACTAATTTCTTCAGGGAGAATAAGAATACTGATGTTATGTATACAGATTTTAGTAAAGCTTTTGATAAAGTAAACCATTCAATTCTTTTGAATAAACTTGATCTTCTTGGTTTTCAACCAATATTTCTAAAATGGGTTGCTTCTTATCTTAGTAATAGAATTCAACAAGTCATATTTAAAGATACTTTTTCTGACATAATCGATGTTCCTTCAGGCGTTCCTCAAGGTAGCCATCTTGGTCCAATTCTGTTCTTGTTATTTATTAACGACATATCATCTGTTGTAAAGTTTTCAAAAGTTTTATTCTATGCTGACGATGTAAAACTTTTTAAAACATATACTTCAAACAGCGAAAGATGTCAGTTGCAAACAGACTTAAACAACCTAGTTTCTTGGTGTGATAGAAATGACATGCCATTGAACCTTAAAAAATTTAAAACGATGTGCTTTTCACGTAGAGCTGTAGACCCTACCTCATATGCAATACAAAACTTTAGGCTGGAGCAAGTATGCAGTTTTGTTGATCTGGGAGTAACTATGGACCCCAAACTCAATTTTAATCTTCACGTATCTTCCACGGTTTTTAAAGCTAAAGGCGCTCTTAGTTTTGTTAAACGTTGGTCTAAAGAATTTAGAGATCCGCTTACCACAAAAATTCTTTTTACATCTCTGGTGAGGCCTATATTGGAGTATGCTTCTGTGGTTTGGAACCCTAGTTACCAAGTCCATTCGGATAAGTTAGAGTCCGTTCAAAATTATTTTCTACTTTTTGCCTTAAATCATTTGCATTGGGATTCCAGTTTAAATCTTCCCCCTTACATTAACCGTTTAAAACTTATAAATCTCCCGACACTCGCTAGTCGTAGGGAGATGCTTGGTATAATATTTTTGTAAAACTCATGAATGGGTCAGTCTGCCTAGCCCATCTCTCTTATCTGATATTAATTTTAACGTTCCCGCTCGCCCTACCAGGCAGTTTAGACCCTTACTTTTAAAATTTTCTAGAACAAATTTTGAGTTAAACGAACCATTCCACCGTATATGTCATGATTTCAATTTTCATTCCAGCACATTTGATCTAACAGACTCACTCTTTACCATTAAAAAAATTATTTTATCTACCCTTAACAAGTAACATTTAATAATTATAAACTTTAATCTAATTCTTAATTTCGGCTGTTGAAATTTTTGTTTCTGTAGCTGAGCAGCTTAAGATCGCAACGCTTAAAACTCTCTTGCCTTTTATGACTCGGCTAATTCCGCTCGTTCGCGGATTGCGCCCCTCGCGTCGGTTGGGCGGGAGAAGGGTAATCGTTGGGTATTATTATTATTATAAGATACACGATTTGGTTCAAATTTTGGGGAAAAAATTTCCAGAATTAATTCTGGAAAACGTAAATTCCGGAATTATGAAAAACCAGAGTTTTGAAATGCAGCCAAAAAAAGCAAAGGAATTGCGGAATTCCGATTTGCAGAATTTTGTCGACCCAGAATGTTGATTCCGGAATTTTGACTTCAGAATTTTGATTTTAGAATTTTGACCGTTTCCCAGCTGAATATGCGAAATTTATTTTTGGAAAAGAAATATGTAAATGCCTAGTTTTAATTTATTGTGTATGACTTTGAGAGCATAAGAATCCAATTGTAGTGATTGTTCATTATAAGTATAAAAGATCAAATTATTTATCGACTCAGAGATCCCTTTTACAATGAGTAGTCCGAAAAATGTACTATTATAAAAAATTAACAAGGTAAAAATTCCATAGAATAAAACAATTAATTTTACCATATTAAAATAAAAACGATCATAAACAAACGATGAGTATATTACTAAGTTGTTGTTTTCAGAAAAAAATGTTCGTAATGTATAATACAAGTATAGATAAATTTTTCACCTTAATATCCCTTTAAAACTAGCTAACATAATAATGTCACACTATGGTGAATGATAGTAGACGCTGTCTTTTAATTCGTTGAACTACTATGGCAATGTCGTCGTATATCTAATACAGCTCATCGTTCCATCGAATGCGATATTCGCCGTGGCCTACGCGCAAAGGACCATAAATCTTACGCAGAACCATTCTCTCCAAATCTCGTAACGTCGACTCATCAGTTGATGTCATCGTCCATGCCTCTGCACCATACAGCAGGTAGGGAATAATGAGTGGCTTATAGAGTTTGGTTTTTGTTCGTCGAGAGACGACGTTACTTCTCAATTGCCTAGCTAGTCCGAAGTAACACCTTATGGCAAGACTTATTCTGCGATGGATTTCCTGAAATTGTGGGTGGTGTTGATACTGGTTCCAAAATAGTCGAAGTTATCTACAACTTTAAAGTTATGACTGTCAACAGTGACTCAGTGGGGTCCAACCTCACCTTCTTTATTGGCCACCAGTCCAGAGCGGCATGGAAGCTCAACTGGTAGTAGTTTCGGCTACAAGGTCTGACCGGAGACTTAATTCTGATACCACGGGGAGCAGGAGCCCTTGGAGGTAACTCCAACCTGCTCATGCGGATTGGCCCCTCGGGGAGTATCGTGGTGGTTGTGGTTTGTACAAATATGGGGGTAGAACTGAATTTTTGCTGGTTCGATGTGGAGTTGCATTGCAACCGGGTGCCGGACCCAAAGCACGGCAGAGGTTTTAGATGGGCCTCGAACCCCACCAAGGTGGTTAGTGTGTCCATTCCACACTGCCAATTGGTACTGAAGATGCCTGGCATTTTCAGGGCGCTGATCAACGCTTTGATTTGATCCGTGTACTTTTGAGTACCGTGGAGTAAGGCTGTCGTCAGCAAGTGCCCACGTTAAACATTCCGGTTGTTGTCAACAGTGACTCCGCCTGCGGGTACGGGGGGACCCCCTCAGGGTTCGGAGGGGAAACCGAATATACCCGCGGTAAGGCATGCCTGTCGTAAGAGGCGACTAAGATCCTGACCGCCAGTCCAGAGCAGTATGGAAACTCAACTGGTCGTAGCTTCGGCTACAAGGTCATACCAAAGATTTTTACCTGGTACCACGGGGAGCAGTAGCCCCTGGAGTTTGCTCCAGAATTGCTCATTAGGTTTGGCCTTTTGTGGAGATTCGTGGTGGCTGTGGTTAAAACCCAAATCGCGGGAAGAACTGACCTTGCCAGTCGAATGTGGAGTTGCATTGCAACCGGGTGCCGGACCCAAAGTACGGCAGAGGTTTTAGATGGGCCTCGAGCCCTACCACGGTGGTTAGTGTGTCCATGCCACACTGCCGATTGGTACCGAAAATCGTTACCCAGTTTTCAGGGCGCTGATCGACGCATTGTATTGATCCGTTGTGCTTTTGAGCACCGTGGAGTTAAGCTGTCGACAGCAGGATCCCACGTAAAGCACAATCAGACGTTGTCAACAGTGACGTGAGAGACATGTCGCGAGTGCGACGACTGTTTGTTTGCTGACAGGAGATATTTCGTCTTGCCCTCGTTCACTGCCAGACCCATTTTCTGTGCTTCCTTGTCCTGGAGAAAGCAGAACTAACATCGCGGGTGTTGAGGCCAATGATATCAATATCGGCGGACGCCAACAGCTGCAATCTTATAGAAGATTGTACATACCTGCTCGATTAAGTTCTGCAGCTCGAATTATTTTTTCTAGCAGCAGATTGAAGAAGTCACACGATTGGGAGTTGCCTTGTTTGAAACCTCGTTTGGTATCGAACGGCTCGGAGAGTATTAGTTTTACGGACATACCAAATTCAGACATCACGGGATGAAGAAGCTCCTTTTCGTGTTGTCAAAAGCAGCTTTGAAATCGGAGGAAAGGTGGTGTGTGTCGATATTCTTTTCATGGGTCCTTCCCAAGATTTCGCGCATGGTAAATATCTGGTCGGCTGTTGATTTTCCAAGTCTAAGTCTAAGACCACCAATCAGTTTGTTGACGGTGAGCTTTAATATTTCACACGGTAATTGGCGCATATGGTGGGGTCTCATTTTTATGTGGATTGGGCAGAGCACACTTAAATTCCAACCGTTGGGCATGCTTTCGTTCGACCATATTTTACAAAGAAGCTGATGCATGCTCCTCATCAGTTCTTCGCCGTATCACACCATCATACAAGCATTAATGTGGATGCACTCGTTAAAAAAAATTAGAATCGTTGACATTCCCGTAAAGTAATGTAAGAAGAGGTTTAATGGGAATCACTATAAAAATAGATTGTGGGCCTAACACCACTCAGTTCTATTTTAAATCCTACTCTTCAGAAACTACTTACTGGTGCTGGGTGCGAAACTCGACCCTAATATCTTTATTTTATGAGCAGCAACGCCTGCTTCCATATAATACAATTTTAAACAACTATAAACTGCCAGAATTAACTCGATAGCGAAATGCATATTTGCCAGAATATTCAAGAGGTCATGGAGACAGGAAACCTTGGTGTTGAAGAATATATTTTTAAAATGAAATTAAGTAAATGAAGAAGCAACGAAGAGAGAAGAAAAGGAAGAGGCTCAATGTTCATCAAAGGGCCATATCCAAAATCAGAAACGTGATTTTGGCTTCGTTGTCGTAGATGTCAACGCAAACATCAACACAGGGGAAGGATCCCGATTGTCCTCGGTAGAGTAGACATAAATGAAGAAGGAAAAGAGAAGACGGCTTTCTGTGTTAAAGAAAGTCTATGGTAATTTACCGTAATGTTATTTGGATTATGTAATAGTCCTGCTCCTTTGAGAGACTTATAGACCAGGTAGTAAAAGATTGCATTGGAAAACCTGTTTGATATACCTCGACGATATCATCGTGTTGGGTAAAAGCTCGATGAACAGCTTAAGAACTTGGAAAAGGGTTTTCAACGGTTTGCTGGCGCTGGTCTAAAGTGTTCCCTTTTCTAAAGAGAAGTAAGCTACTTAGGGCGCAAAGTGACAACTAAAAACAGAGGCGATACGTTTCAGCATAGCTAGCATGATAGCATGATCTCACGAAAAATAAAAAAAATGCCTTTGAGTGGAATCAGGAACAGAAAATAGCTTTCTAAACTCTGAAGAATAGGTTAAGTACTGCGCTAATGTAAGCATAAACGGTTCCAGGATCAACGTTTATTTCGGATACGAATGCTAGTGGGTATGCTGTAGGAGGCATTTTTTTACAAGTCATTGACTTGTTACTGTAAGAAGAAAGGAATTACTGGCTTTGGAGAAGTGCACCAAACATTTTTATACTCTTGCAACCAGTTGCTACAGAGTATTACAGTTTTGTTCATCTAACGATTGTACGTATCAGGATTACGAGAAAAGTTGAAATCCGGTGACTGTACGTCCGTCCGTCCGTGCAAGCTGTAACTTAAGTAAAAATTGAGATATCTGGATGAAACTTGGTATGTGGGTTCCTTAGTGCAAAATAAAGTCGAGTTCGTAGACAGGCGTATTCGGACCACTGCCACGCCCACAAATCGCCATTAACCGAAAACCTAAAAAGTGCCATAGTGAAGCACTTAATTACGACATAAAACTGTAATTTGGCACAGGGGATCACAGTAGCAAGGGGCACTTGTGGGAAAAAAATTCTGAAAATCGAATATGTTTAATGTGCATATCTCCTAAACTACTTAAGCTATATCAACCAAATTGTGAAAAAGGATGAAATCGAAGGATAACCCCGCTCACTCTCCATATAACAGTACTGGTCAAAAGCGCGATAAATCAATAACCAAATGCGGCAGATACGCTAAAATTTTCCGCCGAGACGGTATGATAATATTTTATAGGAGTGTGGCACCGCTCAATTTTTGGTGAAATCCTATATCTCGTGACCAGACACCGATTTCGAAAAAATTTGAAAAGTGGCATTACTTACATATTCCTATATCACTCTGTCAAAATGATTGAAATCGGACAATAACCACGCCTACTCCCCATATAGCACAATTTTAAATTTCACTTGATTCGTTCAGTTTCCGGTAGACAAAACAAGAAGCAATTAATTAATAATGTCTTTAGTATGTTTCACCTTATGATCAAAAATGGTTTAAATCCAATAAAAACTGATCAAGAACCTAGGTACCACAGTACCCATAGTTGACTTTTGATCGAAAATGTCGATCAAAGTGTGATATATATAACTGGATTTAAGGGATAATCCTTCTGTTAAGATGGTATGTCTGCATGTTAAAAATCGGTTGAATCGAACCAATACTTCCCTTAGACCCCATATACTTAATATAAAGAATTTCGAACTTCCGGGTGACTTGTACTGCTTATATCGCCCAATATGTGAGTTATCCCAATGAGAATAAGAGGGTGTGTTTTATTTATGAGATTGTATCTTTGTGCCTAAAATAGATACATTTAAGCGAAAACTTGATCTAGCCCCTAAATTACTGATATCTGGATTTTCGAACATCCGGCTGACTCTATATGATTGGTTTTATACCTTAAAGTTTTGATTCTTGCAAGTTGCAAGAGTATAAAATGTTGGGTTGCACCCGAACTCAGCCCTTCCTTAATTGTCATAAATACCTTTATGGTAAACATTTTTAAGTCACAACATATTATGCAGAATTAAAATGGCTTTTACAATTCGGGAACCCAGAAGAAAAGTTGGCACGATGGATTGCCAATTGTGCCGAGTGCATTACTGCTAAAAAGCTGGGGTCGAACAGTCATGGTCAGATGTTGGTAGTCATGGATTATTTTAGCAAAGGGTCAGAGGTTTACGCAATTCCTATAAAAGGCAGAAATTGTGTCGGAAGTACAGTGCGTGTACTTTTCGGCGGAAGTACCCGAATGTATTTTTTTTTAATTTCTACCACTTAAAGTACAAACATGTATTTATTACCAGCTGTCTTCAATTGCCCTCTTCAATTCAAAAATACTGCTAAATTGGCGACCATTTTTATAAACGTCTCTTGCCAGAATACTCCAAAGGTTCTCGATGAGATTTAAGTCTGTACTGCATGCAGGCTATTTCATCATATCTATGTATATTTTTGTCTTCACACCAGTGAATATAATGTCGCGAGACGTGGTTAGCTGGGTTATCTTGTTGGAAAATTGGTTCTTCTTGATGACAGTGAGTTTAGTTCTAATTCCAACATCTCTGTGTATATTTCGCTGTTCATTTTTGTTGGAACATAGCATATTCGGAATTTTGATATATGTAGGCTGCCCAAACCATAACACTTCCACCACCAAAGCTCCTTCTCAACCTTGGTTCGTCTTTTGCTTTTAAATCATGCCAAAAGTAACTAAATCTATCAGGACCATCGAAATTAAATTTTTTTTCATCGAAAAAAAATACGTTTTTCCATTATGACGTCCATTTCATGTTTCAATGTTTTATGTTGCGTTTAAACTTTTCTGGACACGACATTTTTTAATGGGAAGATCAAGTTCCGCTATAATTTTTGAAGCGGTAAACTTTTTTTGTTGTCAGGTCCTTAATTTGATGTTTTTGGCGTTCCGTATTTTTTTTTTGTTAACTCTGTTAACTTTCTCAGATCTCTGAATTTTTAAAGCAATCTGCGCATTGCTCATGCTGTTTTCTTTATGCGCCATTATAACAGCTTTTTCTTCATTTGACGAGTAGGGTCCTTTTGGCAATGCTTTAAAGGGCATAAAAAATCAAAACAATAATTTAGATGTACCCAATAAATCCATGCAAGGTCAGTTTTAATATTTTTCCTAAAAAAATACAAATTATCTCCTTATTTCTTTATATATTATATACATATATGATTTTTATCACCTTTTCGGCTAAACGAAATGCGCACTGAAATTAACACTGATTACCTTTTTTCACTAACAATTCTCAAGTTTGATATATTTAGGCTAATTACAATAAAAAAATAAATTGTTACGAATGCAAAATGCAAAATATTCACAGCCGGCGTAAGTACGGTAGCAATTTTTAGAATAACGTGAAATAGTAGGAACAACTTGCCATTCGGCTGTACGAAACGCACTCAATTTATCCATCAACATAAGAGTGTTGATATATAGTATGGTTTTCTAATTGAATTACATTCCGACCAAGAGAGGAATTTTGAATCACGGGGAAAACCCGTACAACTGTATTATTTCCGCAGTTGGATGGCATGGTAAAACAATTCAATCGAACTTTGGAAGAACATTTGAGGTAAATTGTGAACATGTGTGAAAAAATTGGGATTCCCATATATATACTTGTATAGTCATTAAAAGAGTGAGTTACAAGGTAGACAATTTATCGAGAAATCCGTTACAACACATACATAATGCAAGAAACAGTGAAGATATTGCTATAAAACTGTGCACAAATATTGTACTGAAATTATAATAGCTCTCACGTAAAAATGGCTGATTACAGAATATAACTCACTAATCACAACACAATATATTCACATTCGTGATATAAATTAGTGAATGAAAAGGGCATATTTCCCTCATAATTTCAAACTATCTGTCACTAAAATGAATAAAAGCTATTTACTATTTCTCTTGTCCATTATTAGGTGTATCTAGTATATAGTCTTCCAAAGGGAGCTAAAATTTAGACGACCATATCCTTAATACATAATTTTAGAATTTTCGATTGGCTTTACCATAAATACAATATTATCAAAATTAAGGGACCCCGTAAGATTGAAACTGATTTATATACTATAGTCCGGTGCTGGAAATTGTCAAATCGATCCACGAATTAATTCCTGATTGTCTCCACGCATACTATACAAGTTCACACAACATAAATTCGCTGACAACAATGTCTGCATAATTAGCAGTCAACTTACAATTGAGACTCCTATTACACTTTTAGCTTAATGGAATGCGCTACACGCGCATCCGCTCTCCCAATTATTAAGTAGTTGAGCGAAACACGCACAAACCTAATTTTGATGACAAGGCACTTATAGGGCACGGGCTTAGCTTCATAATAACCAACAATAGAATTAAGTTTTCAGTTTTGTAATAAAGCTCAACATAAGCACATAGTGCTGCTAAGTAAAAACATAATGTTTTATTTTATGTGGCGCCCGAGCAGGGACCGCGAAAGTTAGTTTAAAAATCGCTAACGTAAACCAGTGAACAATTTTGAATTAACTAATAAATTCGCGTTTCCTATTAAAAACTTCTGGTAGTTGGCCCCTTAGTAATAACATAATCCTTGTTTACGAAAAGGACGGTCCGTACGGACACACCAACCAGAATACTAACAGAATCAAATGGATATAAAAAGTTTAAAGTGGAAAATAACAAGAATTAAAAAAAAATAATAAAATTCTACATCAAAATCGTGTGAAAATAAGTTTTTAAATAAATAAGAGCAACAAATAAAATAACAATGCAATGAGACTATAAAATAACAAGTAAGGAAAGACTAAGTTCGGGTGTCACCGAACATTTTATACTCTCGCATGATAAAGTGATAATCGAGATTTCATTATACGTCATTTACATATTTTTCAAATACCGTATTTTTGTAAAGTTTTATTCCGCTATCATCATTGGTTCCTAATGTATATACTCGTATTATACAGAAAAGGCATCAGATGGAATTCAAAATAGCATAACATTGGAAGAAGGCGTGGTTATAAACCGATTTCACCCATATTTCGTACATGTCATCAGGGTGTTAAGAAAATATTATATACCGAATTTCATTGACGGTCAAGTGGGTGCAGCTTCCTTCTGCAATTTCTTCCGTAAAATTTAGTGTTTCTGACGTTTTTGTTAGTCGGTTAACGCACTTTTAGTGATTTTTAACATAACCTTTGTATGGGAGGTGGGCGTGGTTATTATCCGATTTCTTCCATTTTTGAACTGTATATGGAAATGCCTGAAGGAAACGACTCCATACAGTTTGGTTGACATAGCTATAGTAGTTTCCGAGATATGTACAAAAAACTTAGTAGGGGCGGGGCCACGCCCACTTTTCCAAAAAAATTGCGTCCAAATATGCCCCTCCCTAATGCAATCCTTTGTGCCAAATTTCACTTTAATATCTTTATTTATGGCTTAGTTATGACACTTTATAGGTTTTCGGTTTCCGCCATTTTGTGGGCGTGGTAGTTGGCCGATTTTGCCCATCTTCGAACTTAACCTTCTTATGGAGCCAAGGAATACGTGTACCAAGTTTAATCATGATATCTCAATTTTTACTCAAGTTACAGCTCGCTCGGACGGACGGACGGACAGACGGACGGACAGACAGACATCCGGATTTCGACTCTACTCGTCACCCTGATCACTTTGGTATATATAACCCTATATCTGACTCTTTTAGTTTTAGGACTTACAAACAACCGTTATGTGAACAAAACTATAATACTCTCCTTAGCAACATTGTTGCGAGAGTATAATAAAAATAAAAGAATAATAAAATATTTCTAAGACTGAAAATGTCGGACTAACAATTTAAATAGACTACCAAACAGTGCTAAAGGAATCAACAAATAAGTGCCAAGAGCAAATAAGGCAAATAAGTTCAAAAGAATAAAAATCAAAATATAAAACTAAAGAGCAACGAATAAACAACAACATCATCAATGCATTTACTACTTATCAGCCCCAGCAGCGTTGTTAACCCCCAATCAACATTCATCGACCTAGTGCTGACAACAAAATTACTACTTATCAGCCTCAACAGCATTGTTAACCAGCAATCAACCTCAGCAATTTAAAGACATAATGCAGCGGCTAGGATTAAAGTAAGTCAGTGTTCAATAAAATGATTCTTTACTAAATAGATAAAATAAGAAAAAAAATTAATTAATGTAAGTCAGTGTTCAATAAAATGATTTTTTACTAAATAGATATAATAAGAAAAAATATTATTAATAAATAATTAATAATTATTAATTAATTTTATTGCGCACACTACATTAAGGCTAAATCATTTGAGTCCTGAGGATAACGAAAAATTAAAACAACTCTTT